>NC_134181.1:17159660-17493160 GCF_964188355.1 Buteo buteo
GGGCATTTGGTGGGAGCTGCTCCTTTTGGTTTTTTACAGTTTCAAGAAACATAATTGTATTTTCTAAGAGGCACCTCAGGTCACTTCAATAAAGATTCATGTTTCCACAATTAAAGCATGAATATGGTTAAGAGCCAGCTATGCAATAAGCACTGGTACAGCTAAATATACAGGAGGGCTTGTCCTCGGGGAGCCAGATGCTACTTAGCATCAAAAAGATAAATAAGGTACAAACTACAACATAAATATTTTGCAGCGAGACAATGATGCGGGTTATGTAGGGGAAACACATACAAAACGGGTCTGAACTAACACCGGGTTTAGACAACTTCCACCATATGGGATTCAGTAATTATTTCTGAATTGCATCTGCATAAGTGATATTTCACAAGGCCCTCTACACTTCAGGCTCACCTTTGGAAAAAACACAAGTGTCTGTATTCTGAACCGACAGACTGCAGTTATCCCACAAAAAGGCCTAATTATGTAACAAACTAAAAGCAGCCTAACTAAGCAATTATTTCTCTTAAGCATCCCATCTTTCAGATCTTACTAAAGGAAGCGATCATAATTTCTCTCATTTCATGGGCCCAGTAACAATTACGTGGATGATCATAATGCTGCAGCAGGAATTTACCAAAATCCATTACTGACATGAAAAGGCAGTGGTTCTGACAAGCCTTTATATGGAAGAGAAGCAAACATTTTCTCTTCCTCAAAGTCTAGCCGGCTTATTTCTCCAATACACCTTTTTTGAAAATTACACTCCAAGAATATTCTTTTACAATTGGGAATGCAATTCCAACCAACTAAAAAAAAAAAAATAAATTCTAAAAAGTCACGAAAGTGCTTGGAGTTATTAACAAAAGGAAATAATCCCACAATCTCCTGCCCACTTCCTACCAGTAATTAGTTACTTGTTGAATATAATTTACGCTGCAAATTATTTCTGCTATTAATCTGAGAGCTGTTCTGGTTAATCCAATACGAACTTTATCAAATGTGCACATGCACAGGATTTTTTACAAGAGTAAACTTACTTATCCATTGATGGAACCAAAAACACATTTTAAGTGGAAAGTCTTCCTGCTAAGAGTGAACTGCATGAGCTTTGAACTTTTGAAAAAAAGAGAGAGCAGTAAAAAAAAACAAAACCCAAAAACCCACGCTGCTGCAGTCTGAGGAACTTTTTTCCCTATCAATCTTTAGATACGAAACCATAGCAGAAAGCTTTCACAAACCAGAATTCAAATCAGATGCAAGAAATTTTCACGGGGCCACTCTATTCATTGCCCAAAATACTGCCCAGCAGTACCTTACTGCAAGTGCCTTAAGGACTAGCGATGCTACATTTGCCTGAACCCTGCGCAAACTATTAGATGAATTAGCAAACCTGAATTCACAGTATGAAAGGAGAAGAAAGGAGCGCTTGGAACTTCGAAGTTTTGTTTTGCAATTTCAAGGGAAAAAATGCAGACTCGTCCTCCACATAGCTCACCCACCCTGTCTTGGTTCAAGTGGGAAGCAGCTGCCAGGGCTGGGGACCCCGGAAAGGCAGAGGGTAGCTCTATGCTAATATTATTACAGTGTTCTGAATCCTGAAACACCATGACAAAAACACACCCTCTAGGCAACTTACTCAAAACTTACCGTCTAACCATGTAAAGCAGCCATAACCTAAAAGCATTACTTGAGAAGGGCGGGGGGAGGCTCCTACGGATTTTATAGTAAAGGACATTGCTTTTCCTAGGAAACTGGTAGGTATGTTTCAAAAATAATAAACTTTGTTATTTACTTACTTAACTTAGGATAGCCACGCAAACTAAACAAAAGCTTCACTTCCATGTCATCTTTTCAGGCAAAATCCAACTTACGTGAAGTACATCCTTTAGCAACAGGCAGGAAAGCTGCTCAGTTAACATTCCTTTCTCACACTCCCACTGTCTTTCATTTGAAAATGATGTGCAAAATCAGATCAAGAGACTAAAACCAGAAGAAAACGGCTACTTTTAAAAAAAAGATGCTCGGAGGTGTTTTGACCTGTTCCATCTACCCAAACCAAAAACAGACAGCAAACGTCAAAAGAGGCAATCGCACAAAGTGAAGATGTGAAAAAATCCCTCTCTGCTTTCCCAGCAAGATAATTTCCATCTCAGCTTTCCCTTTCTCTGCTCACTTTAAGAAGTTCCAAATTGTTTCATAGGAGGCCGATGAAAGACAAATAAAAACGTAACGTTTTCCCCAACTCCTGCTCCAAACTTCAAGCGGAAGTAGAAATAATATCGGAAGAAAAAAGAAATACGTTTACTGAGATGAGAAAGGGGATTACGCTGAGCGAACGGCAAAACTCGAGTGCACTCACAGCGCATGAAACTCGGCTAAAAACCAGAAGTCGCCTCCCAGGAACCGAATGACTTTTGAGAAATGTTTCGGCAGAGCTACGCGAAGCGAGTGCTTATGTATTTGATGGTTTTACGAAGAGGGCGTCCCAGGGATTTTAGAAGCCGGGTAAACTCTCACAGAGGCGGGACAACATCCCGCAAACTTTCCGACTTGATTCATCGCGCCGAGCCCGGGATCCTCGCCCCGCGTTTCGCCTCCGCGCAGCCGAGGGGCGCGGGCACCGCGCTCGGCACCGCCGCTCCCGGGGCCGCCGCCGCCGGGCCAGGAGGCAGCTCGGCGGGCCCAGGGCAGCCGGCGCGGCCGGAACGCGGAGCGGCCGCGGGAGCGGAGGGCCCCGCGCCAACGCTTCCTCGGGAAGTTGCCGGAGGACGTCCGAGGCGCTGCCGGGCGGCGAAGGGGGCACCGCCGCGCCCCGGCCCGCCCTTACCTGCCCGCCTGAAGCGCTCCTGCCCCGCGGCGCCCTGCGCGCCTGCCGCCGACGGGTCCCCTCGCCGCCCCCCGGCGCTCGCCCGCCGCATGGCCGCTGGGGGGGCCGGCTGGGAGGCGGCGGGCGCGGGGGGGGGGGGGGGTGGATGCTGCCTCCGGGCCGAACGCCCCCGCCGACCCCCGCCTTCCCGGCCGCGGCTCTCGCCGACTACTTGTCACCCCGCGTCCCGGTACAGGTACGGGTAGGGGCACGTCCCCCTCCGCCGCCCGCCGGGCTGCGCCGAACTCTTCCGAAATCCCCCTGCTCCCGCAGGCGGAGGGAAAAGGTGGGGAGGAAGGGGGGGGGGGGGGGGGGGGAAGAAAGAAAAGAGAAAAAAAAGATATTTCACACGCTCCTTCTCCAAATCCTGGCGGACACAAAGCCAGCATTTATTCCTCGCTCACCGACTTGGAGGGGACGGGGAGGCGGAGAAAGAAATAAAAATAAAAAGGAACCTTAGGGAAAAGAAAACAAGCCCCCGCGCTGCCCGGAGCTTCCGCGCTGGTGGCCGCGGAGCCCCTCTCCGGCGCGGCGACTGCGCGGAGCCCGGCGCGGCGGCTCCCGGGACGGGGCGACCCCCGCCCCCCCCACCCCCCCGCGGCCCGGCCCGGCCCGGCCCGGCGGCGGCGGCAACTTTTCCGCCTCCAGGAAGCTTTTGGTGCAGCCAGAGGCCGGGGCTGCTCAGCGGCGGGGCAGCGTCCCCCGCTCGGTGGGACCGCGGGGAGCGGGGGGGTGCGGGAGCTCTGGGGTCCGCGGGGGTGTTTGGGGGGGGGGGCGAGAAAGTGGGTGCCCGGGGGGGGTTTTCCGCCCCTTTCGGGGGGACGGCGCGGGCAGCGTGTGTGGCCGGACGGGGCATCCGTCCCGCGGGGCTCCAGGATCAGCCGCCCCGCGGCAGCCCCACTTTGTTCCCCCGCTCCGCGGGGCGCGGAGAGAGGCGCGGGGGGCGCGGATCCATATCCCGCGGGCTCAGGATGCCAGACCGCCCCGCGGGGGGGAGGGCGGAGGGAAAACATCAAAAAACGGAAAGAGTTTGGAGTTTCGTTAAGAAACAGGCGAAACAAAACGCTGAGTAAAAAAAAAAAAAATAAATAAAAGCCAAGAACTTGGACCAAAACCCCAGAAGGAACCCCCCCGCACGTAACTCCGGGAGATCCAGCTGTCCCGCTCCGCTGCCCGGCGCGGTCCCGTCTCCACGCAAGGTAAGTTGATCTATTTTGTGTGTGTTTGTGTTAAAATGTGTGCGAGGGAGAGGAGAAGAACTCACCATTTCGCTGGGATAACAAGGCCAGATCGGGGTCGGATTGGAAATGCTGAGGCTTCGCCTGCTTCCTCCGCGACATGCTGGCTCAAACATCAGCTGGGGCAGAATAAAAAATTACTAAAAAAAAATCTTCTCAAAATTACGGAAATCGAGCCTCCCCCCCCCAGCCTCCCCAATCCTCCGCGCACCGCGCATGTGTCCTGCTATAATTATGATTATCAATAATGCATTGCGATTAATCATAGAGGGGCTCTTTGAAAGGCGATTGGCACATGGCCAGCTCTATTCAAACCAGCTCGCCTTAATCAATTAGGCGCTGATTTGCTGGAGACCCTTGTCTCTCCGCCGCTCCCACCCAATGAGTCGATCCATGTGGCAGGAGAAGGGGCTGGATTTCCCCAAAGCTGTTTGGATACAGTTTAACCCTCTTAGCAACCAGCTGGGACTGCATCGCGCCATCCCGGTTACTATAGGAATGTGTCTCCCCTCGCCCCTTCCTCCAGCCCCGACGGGCTCCCCGCGCCTCCCTCCCTCCCTCAGTTTTGCGCTGCATTTCACTTTTTTCTTCCTTTTTTTTTTTATTTTTTTTTTCCCTTAAAAAAGCTTCTCCCCCCACACCCCCAGCCTCGACCAAAGCCCCGACCCGCGGAGGGAGGGCAGGGTAAGCAATAATCGATGGAGGGGAGGACGCACGGCTGGGGGGAGCGGTCGGCGGGGAGCAGCGGGCTCGGAGGGGCGGCCCCCGCACCCCGGCGGCGCCCGGCAAGTGTCTGAGCGGGGAGAGCCCCGCTCCGGCTGCCGCCCGACCCCGCGCACCGCCGCTCGCTCCGTCCCGCTGCTGCAAAAAGTTTCGGGTGTTTGCTTTTTGGTGTTTTTTGTGGTTTTTTTTCTTGTTGGGGTTTTTTTCCTTCTTGTCCCCGCGTTTGCAAATAAAGATCCATTTTCGCCCTCCCCCAGCTCTCGCCCGCCTCCCCCCCGCCCCTTCTCTTTCCATATATCACGGGCCCGAGGGGTGCTGAAAATAGGAAGGGTTTGTTTTTTATCTCACACATTCCCAGGACAATTAGGGCGCCGCCGGCAGCGGCGGGCGGACCAGGCGGCCGCTCCGCCCCCGGCCGCCGCGCCGCGCCGGTTGGCTGCGCCGGGAGTCAATCCGCCCGCCGCCGCCCGGGGAAGGCCGGTGCGAGCGGCGGCGAGGCCAGGGCTGGGGGCGGGCGGCGCGCCTCGCTCCGCGGCCCCGCTCCGCGCCCCCGCTCCCCCCTCCGCCTTTCCCTGCCCCTCCCGGCGCCGCGGGCGCCTCCGCTCCCCCGCGGCACCGCTCCTGACTTTTGTTTTCCCCTCGGACGCGGGAGCGATGCGCATCTGCCCGCCGGAGGCGCCCCCGGCAGCGCGGAGCCTGGCGGCGGGGGGCGGGGGGGGGCCGCAGCGGAGCGGCCCGCGGGTGCTCCGCGCAGGAGGCTGCGGGCTGGGCGTGCGCGCAGGCGGAGCCGCCGCGGACGCTGCGCGGGACCGGCCAAACTTCCCTAACTTCGGCGCTGGGCTGCGCGGCGGACCGGGCGCGGAGGGGCTGGCGCTGGGGCTCCGCCGGGCCGGGCCGGCTGCCGGTGTGCCCGTGCGCTCTCCGGGGACGCGGTTCGTGCCTAGTGCTGAGTATTTATAGCACCAGGACCGCACGGCACCGCACTCCTACCGCGTAACACATCATGCATCAAACTTTTACGCCCGGGTGTTACTTCCAGAGGAGGAACCTCGTACGAAGATATTTCACGGTCTTGAAATAAAAAGTATGGTTGCAAAGAGGCTCTAGACAACGCTATTTTTAATGTCTCGTTCATCCAACGACACACATAGACGGCGGATGAATGGCGCGAGTTCCCCCTGCGCTCACGACGCTCCCTGCTCTCCGCACCCCTTCGCGTGTCACTGCGGTCCGGGCACGAAAAGTTACTCTGTGAAATAAGCCGAGCTGGGAGAAGCGGGAGCGCAGGCGATTTCTTTTCCTCCACCCTGACCCATCTAGTGCTCTCTCCTCCCACTCCCCCCGCTGGATTATTTACTCTTCTATAGAAGCTACTCCTTTTTCCCGTATTAATATTAACAAACTCCCTGTAAAAGCAAGCGGCTGATCAGATACAACTCATTTCAATTTCAAATGAGCCGGTAAAACCTAGAGAGCGAGCGAGAGGAGAGGGGAGAGAGGGAGAAATCTTCCCATTCGAGGAAGCGGCTCACTCGCGTTTTCTTCTCATTATTAAACGAAAGAGACTGTAAAACGTTTAGCAAGAAGGGTGAAAAAAACCAACAGCCGCAAAAACCAAACAAACAAACGCATACGAACCGAAAAAGCCTCCCAGGTGCCACTCCAGTATTTAGTCAGCGTTGTAAAGTGGTCACTGACGCTTCTTTTCATTTCTGCACAGGGCGAGCCCCCTCCCTCCCCGCAGCATTGGGTACAGTAGATTTTGAGAAAAAGACAAACGAAGCTATCAGCGGGGATGATGTTGAAGAATGAAGATAATAATGTTGCTATAGGTGGTACTTCACATGACATTATTTTTCACTGAATATTTAAAGAGATGTTTCGGCAGAGATGGATACACTCAGCGCAGGCTGTCACCCTCCTTACCCTGAGACAGTGGGAAAGAAACCGAACCTGAACGTATAGAAACGCACACGTTACTGATAGCTAGCCACACGTAGATACACACAGAATACCCACGCGGATCTATTTACACATCTGTGTCTGTATTTCTAACTGTATCAATCACTCCATTAGCTTCCCACGGTTTCTAATCTAGCTGCTCTCCCAAAATTATTCGCGTTTACAATTTCATTATACATTTGTCGATTAAGCTTAAGACAAATTTCCCCAGATGCGCAGTACCTTTGCTTCTTGGCTGGAAAAAGGCGGCCGTGGACTGGTAATTAAAAAGTAACAACAGCATCAAGAAGAAGAAAAACAGTGGTTTAAAAAAAAAGAAATTAATCTGGAGAAATTAAGTTTTATAACTTTTTTTTTCGTTTCTCTTCTCCCTCGCTAGTGTATAAAGCGGTGCCTGGTATTTCATCTAGGACCGCTTGATTATTTATTGTTTGTTTTCCTCTCCTTCGCTGGGGGCCGGGAGGGGTGGGGAGAGGGTGGGGGCAGAGCAGCATTGCCAGGGCTAGAGAAAAATCGGTCTTTATTGTTGTTGATAGCAATACATCAATTAAACGTCATTGTCTCAAACAGAAGTTGTGAGAGTTCACAAGCATAAATACTCTGATCTTGGGTTTTCCCTCTCGAAGCTCCAAATGACAGTGACAGATATTTTTCCCTCCCCGCTACACCTTGGAGATTTTTTTCTCTTTTTTTTTCCTCCTCGGATTATTCTTTTTAATGGAGGTGGGAGGCTTTCTAATGTGCTTCAATGCAAATCAGCCTGGCTGGAAGACACCCGTGGTGGGGATCGATCTCCAGTTCATTGAGATGAGCACTGAAGGGAGATGGTAAACAGGGGATAATTTGCAGTTCATTCTGCTGAGAGACGATTCCAATGAGATGCAACACACTAGGCTGGATTATTGTTATTAAGGTTTGCGATTAGACGCAACACCCTTAACACGCAGGGGTTAAAAGCTACACCGTCCCCGCATAGTTATAATACATCGTTAATAACGATCCGGGGGGGAAATCCAATTGATTTCATATTTTCTGGGAATTTTCCGCCCTGGAGCAGCTCGGAGGGCGGACTGTGCGTGGAGCCAGCCGCGCTGCCAGCGCAGGCAGCCGGAGGGTCAGCCCAACCTGCGGCACCGCTTCGGCTCCTCGCTGCCTCTGCACAGCAATTGAAGCACTGTCAGGAAAACGCTTTCTCCCTATAATCCAACCGTTCACATCTTCGCACTGCAAAAATACCCGGGTTTCAGTTAGCTGGGCAGTGGTTCTTTTCTACTGGGGGGGGTTTCTTCCCTCTCTTCGCCTTTTATGTGTTCCTTTTTCTTTCTTTCTTTTTAATTTTTTTTTTTACTAAAAAAAGATACACTGCACAAGAGTTTCAAACGTCACTACAGCTGATCTCTCAAGTAAACCGTTTTTCAGCTAAGGCAGGGTACATATATTTTAGAAATGTGTGTAATTAGGGTCTTCCAGATGCTGCAGTCAGCTGGGAACTTGGCTTTGTGCTCCGATATATAATAAACTTTTGAGACAGTCCTGGGGTGCAGCTACTCAGGGGCAGCGAGCACTAGCTATCTGGAATTGTTTTATTATCAATAGCCTGGATCACGCTATTCAATATGGACATTGCAAGTCCTGTGACCGTGTGGGTTCAGGTATGACTACTTTTGTGGACATGCTGTCAGCTCCCCCCGCTCCTTGCTCTCTTCCTTTTTTTGGATTTATTTTCTCGTGATAATTCCCCAGAAAAAAAAAAAAAGAAGGGGAGGGAGGCACCAGAACCGAATCCTTTTCCGTTATTACTGACAACTAATAATTGATCATTGCTCACAAACACAAGCTTTTAGCCGCATAATTGAATCGTAAGCAATACGGGTTGAGCCAAAGGGGAAAAAAAAAAAAAAAAAAAAAAGAGAGAAAAAGCCTCCCCCTCTCTCTCCCCCCAAATCCCAGAGAATCACAGTGATAGGAAACTCCCCCGCCCCCGAGACAAAAATGAACATGACTAATGCCATAACCGGCCAAGGTGGGATTATTTAATTCAATTCTTTCTTTACACATTTGCTGCCTTTTGTTTGACCTGATGGCTGGCAAATCTTTACACCTAGCTGTCCCTTTTGAGTTTATTGATGAAGGTGCTTCTGAAATGATTATCAAGAGATTTACAGCCATCACTACCCACCTACGGGAAAAGTAGTAAAATCAATCCCTCAATCAATCAGACCCCTCTGTGCATATCTTTTTAATCTGCTCTTTTAGCTGTTTTATTACAACACGAGCATTAAATATGTTTGTTTCAAATTTAACACGAATGCCTCCGAAGGACTCTGTCAATTTAGACATAAATCATGAAGTAAACAAGCTGGATGGAAAATCCTCTTTCTCGGGCAAGAGAGTTAAAAACCAAGGAATAAAAAAAATACCAGCAATATGCCACATCAGTGTATAGGCAGCTATTCTGTACATACAGCCCACAAGGCATAAAAAAAACCATAGAGAAAGATAAATATGCAGCACTGCAAAAGACTTCCATGCACTTTTACATGACTACACAGAGAACCTAGAGAGTGATAGTAATTAGAAATACTCTCACATCCTAAAGCCTATCATTATTTCCTCTATTTGATATCTTTTTTAATAGCAGAATGTCTTATTTCCGATGTTAAAAAATAAGCTTTTTAAAAATTATTAAATACCATACACTTGAGAAAATGTCTTGATTTCAAAGTTATTATTGATCCCAAGGTATCACTCTATTCTTTATGTAGCTTTTTTTAGGTTAAAGAAATAAATTAGAGTGTATTTCAGGTAGGCTTAGGTCAGAAATCTTTCCCACCGATTTGTTACACAGTGGTCATCATGTATGGACAGAATGAGTCTATTAGTTCTATAGAGAACCAAGAATTTTATTTGATGCCACAGGGGAAGTTTCCTCTGCAAGCCACATGCCATCACATCCCAGTTTAATTTTGGTTTTTTTATATATAGCCTAGTGTATCACAGCCGTATAAAGCCACCATGTGCCTCCACTAGAAAACCAGAAGTTTAGAAATGAAGTGACAGAGATTTCTCCAGCCTAAATACAAAATTTTAAAAACCATTCTGGGCTGCAAAGACATCTTCCAAAGACATACTGTGATGTGTCTCATCACAGAAATAACTCTGGGTAGAACAAGAAAAAAAAAAAAAAAAGATGTTGAAATATGTACATGTCAAAAGAAGAGTCATGAAAAAATACATCTGATATTGGATGATGAGATATGACTAGCTATCACTCAAGATTTCCTCCAAACATCTTGCTTTAAGAAAAGTGCCTTTGTACAGTAGGAAAACTTCACAGTCGCAACTGCTGTGCACCTAGGTATCTATTCACAAGAGTCTTAGTGCTGATTTTTAAAAAAATATCATAGCTATCATTTCTTAATCAAAGTACTATTTAAAATAGTATAAAATATGAAGGTGGTAACCATTTAAAAACAAATGAAGGAGTGGGACTGAGGGATGTATTTTCCAGGATATTTAAGAAAAAAAACATGTTCTTAAAAAAGTGTTCCTTAGGATTTGCTTACCTTTGAAACAAAATTACACAAAAGTTCTGTAGTCTGTCAAAATACAAATACAAGGCCAAAATTTCACATGGCACTTCTCTCTGAAATAGAACCTACAGATCATTTTCCACAAGTTAATAATCTAACAAAGTAAGACCTGTTGTTGTCACAAAAAGATTTTCACTGTCAAATCAGATTTACAGAGTATGTATTTTTATTTACATTTTAAGATTTCATTTTAATCTGGAGAATATGCAGCGATTACAGGAGAAACATGTCTCAAACCTCAGGGGAAATGTTGCCTGTAGAGTCCCAAATTTCTTGATTGATGAAATGAACCCAATAACCCCTCTCATTTTTGTGATGTATTTTTGATTCAAATACAGTGGAAGTATTTGTAAGTACATACATTTTGTTTGCATAATATTGAGGTGCCCTGATTAATGCATGGTGTTTACAACGTGAAAATTGTCATACTCTTTGCATCAACACAAGAGGCTGGCTTGGCAACCGCTAGTTGCAATAAAGTAAATGCCTCATGAATAATGTTCTGCTTTCCATGCCTGAGCTAAGTAGAGTCCTCACAATCCACCTTTAGCCCCCAGTTTGGGCTAGCCTGTTAATAGAACTGGTCTGCAATGGCAGTGTGCAAAATATATCCCTCTGAGTGTAAATATGTTTGCTCACAGACTTGCACACGCATTATCTGCGTCTTATGGGGAGCCTGTTTCCTTGTGGAGCAATCTGATCCCCCAGCCACGTTTTTGCAGTTTTCTTCCCATTAGTGATCATTTAATGTTCAGATGGTGACAAAAGCCATCACCTATCTCAAAAGGTAACTCCAGGAGTTTCTGATTTCTTAGACTAATTCTGCAGCAGGAAAGAGGGGGGAAGAGTTGAGCACTGAGCTGCCAGCCAGCTCTTACTGAACCATCAGCAGATAGTACAACAGTGACCCAGAGAGAGCCTTGAAAACTACTGCTCCAAAACCCCAAGATCATACGGTTACCAACTAGAAAATGAAACTCACCATTTCCTTTCCTTTCCTTCCCTTCCCTAAGAAAAGCTCAAGTCACAAGATTCAAAAAGCAATCCTCGAAAAGAGACTTAAAAAAGACCCTTCCTCACAAATCCACATACCAGATTCGGGGTTAGAAAAATTGTTTCTGTCCTTTGCATGCTTTATGTGGTAAGCTTGGACTTTCAGCCTGGCTGTACAAAATATTTCTTGAATCTCAGCCTGAGTTACGTATTCTGTGTTTTGGTCCTTCTTCACAGAACTTCAAACTCCATCTCAAATGGAGCATCCAGGATTGCAGAACACACTTACTTGCATGTTATAAGCAGCTTTCTGCAGTCTAGCTGCCTCTCGCCAAGACTGGACATAATCATTAAGCTCATCTGAGCTCGCTCCCAGCCACTGACAGCCCAGAAGCACCTCCTGAATAAGAATTTAAAGCTTGAGTAAGTTTCAGATCATACTAAAGGCATCTGGTGCAAAAGTCATACATGCAAAGACCAGTCTGTACCGGTTCAGCAATTCAACCATCATTATGTCATGTACGTACTGCAACAGGCAAAGCGAAAGGGGGACAATCATACCTGAATATAAGACAACATAGTTCATTTAGGAAGAACTTACATCAAACACCAGTGCTTATTCTACATCCATTTGTAAAGCTCAAGGATACATCATATACTCACTTCTGAGACCACAACCCGCCACTTCTCTCGTCCTCAGAAGTTTGCAATGCAAGCACCCAATTCTAAACCCATTATTGGTGAAATTCACCCTTGTGCAGGAAGCAGAGCATTGACAGGGCAGCATGGGCAGCGTTTCAGTCTAGAACTGCACATGAGCAAGCTTCCAGCAGGGACTAACCGCGATGATCGAGCGTGTTGTTTCTGACCACCGCCTGTCACTGCCCCATACCTGGAAGACACTGCCCCACCAGCTGAGCTGGGGCAATCGGCGGGTGGGCTCTCTCGGTCTGTGTTGCACTAGCATTAGCAAAAATGTTTGCATGACATCCTCCTCCAGCAAGGGATGGAAATCTCCTGCATGGGGCAACAGTGCGTGGTACGGTAACTTCTTAAGCTGTTCCAGCTGTTTGCAAATAAAATATGCGTCTAAGCCCCCAGTCTATACAAACTGATTTCTGAGAGAAGCTGTATTTGTGTGAGCGTGCCAGATCAGGCCCATTACTAACTTCGGATGAGTGTAAACAACCGTTACATAGAAAAAAGATCTAGAGAAGGCACCAATGACAATGATTAGCATAAAAATACCATACCTCTTAGTAAGATGTCTCTTTATAGCATGTTTAGTTGACAGTTGCATACCTTTGCACTCCCGCAGGTTTTAGGGCTTGAAGTCATTTGCTCTGCCTCTAAAGCTTACTCAACCCGGCTGCTTCTGCAGTTGAAGCAGCAGTTGAAGCAGCTTCCATTTTTATGCTGCATGAAAGCACAAGCAAAGCTATAATACTTAAGCATAACCGTTTCGTGAAAACAGAGCCAAATGCATTATAAACGTACTGAATTAAGTGGAATTAAACAAAGGATAAATATTCCCTCCTCCCCCTTCAGTACTGTCCTCTGACACTGCACATATAATCTCACAACACAATAACATTGCTGCACCCTGTTCAAGCAGTATCATTCACTTACTCTTTGTTTCACTCCTAGAATTTTCTAATAGCAAAATTCAATTGCAGCCCGTGCTGCTCTCCAAGGGCTGCCAGACCTGCTGCTCCTTTGCCCCACTGGTAATGGATTGCTCTAAAGTAGGACAAGACCTGCCTGTGTTCAGCGATGGGAGTCACACCGAGCAGAAGCAATTAGGCAAACTCAGTGCAAAGGTAAAAAGTGAGATGGACATGAGCCTAACGGGGGGGGGGGCGGGGGGGGGGGGGAGAGGTAGGTAAATCTACATTCAGGGCCAGCACTGCCACCACCAGCCATGCAGAGCATGCAGCTGCCTAGGGCTGCAAAATGTTTAGTAACACTTTCTTGTTCTAGTGACTGTGCCTTGCGAGGGGCCTACGTTTCATGTTTTGCCTAGAGCAACAAACCCCTGTAACTGGTACTGGTTGCCATATTCAGGGAAGCCTGAAGGAATTGCTTGCTGGTGACTGGGAAAGCACTCACTGCTGCTCTAAGCAAAACAGCTATGACATTTTAGGCGTACAGCTCCTTAAACCACCTGTTCAAATCTGCTAATCACAGGTAATCTTGGCTCTTCAAGGGGATTATTCAAAGACTATATAAATACTAAATAACCAAAGACAAATACTGTTACTGGTAATTTGCATCCATTTTTTTGTGATAGCACACTATTATTTTTGCAATAATTGTAACCAGTAACACTACAGAAAGTTCTCATGGGATTGACTCTCCTTTCAGAAATGAGCTGTAGAATATGCTTTGCATTTCTTATTATTCTGCTTCCTTATTGTCATTCTCATAAAATCAATCAAAGTGATAACTGGAATGTCTAGAAACAGCCAGAATTTAATCTGGAAGAATTATACACAACTATATCAGCACTGGAAGTGTATCTGCTTAAAGGAGCTATGTATCACTACAGAGAATGCAGTGTTCTATGCTTGAAGCATTGGCATGTATCTACAAGATTATACTAATTTCAGTGTAGAAAGATGACATTATGGAATACTGCTTGGAAACATGCATGTTATAAAACAAAAAATAAATATATGCTACAAAATTTGAAATTAATTGAAATTACTTTCATTTTATGACAAACCATGTTGTAGATATTTATTGAATACAATGTAAACATTAGCCATAAACCCTAATCTAACCCCAGATTTTGCTATGCCCAAGACTTTGCAAAAATCCAGGCATCAGCCCAAACTTTGTACCCATTTGACTGCCAATCCCAGTCCCCATTTAGGTAGGTAAGTCCTCAGCGGTGGGGCCACCCAGCCAAGGACCAGGGCCAAAACTGCCATCGAGGCATTTGGCCTCAGTGCTCCAGTGGCCCTGTTTGGCTGGGGAGCCTATGATTTCAGGAGCTCCAGGAGGTTTGGGAGTAAAACTTGTCATCATCTTAGAAGAATACAAAGGAAATTTGTAAAGTTTCCCTTAAAGCTTTTTTTTTTTCCAAACCACATGGATGTTACTGGATAGGGATTTAGTATATCCCAATAAAAGCAGTTGCACTTTTCAATACATAGCACACAAATTTATCAAGTGGGTCAACTGCAATGCATTCTAGGTTCCTTGGAAATGAAAGGTTGGACCAAATGATCTTTCGAGGTCCCTTCCAATGGGGGTATTTTATGATTCTATGACATGGCAACACGATTTTACATTGGGCTGTGTTATTTGCATATTTACTGATTTATTTTTCCTTTCAAAATCAAATAATCAATATAATTTGGACTTTATTGTGGAAAGAATGAAACTGCTTGACTGACACACGATGGTGAACTAACTGCATTAGAAGCTGTGGCTCTTATTTCTCTTTCACTCAGAAAAGGGCAAAAAATCTGGATTTGTTCTGTACAAAATTGCAATACTGCAGGCTAAAACTTTCCTTCTCAATCTAAAAACTTTCCTTCTCAATTTAAATTCATTTTAAATTGTTATGCTTTACAAACTTCCAAATGGGATTCTAATTGTTGACAGACATTTTACATTACATGTGTCTATCACTTTGATTTAATATGCATTTTCAATGAAATTTAAAAAAGGCCTCTAAGGTGGCAATTTAACAGTGAGACATGCCGTGAATTTTAGATATAAAAAATACCTAGTTTTCAAGGGTTTTTTGTACATGTGAAAATGGCCCTCCAGAAAAAAAAATTAAAAATCAGGGAACGTCTGTATGGCTGAATTATCAGAAGCTAAATATCTCCAGGAATATTGCCTACTGTTTTAGTCAATCACAGTCATCAGAGGCAAACCAGGTTTTACATCGATGCAGCATTTCAGTAGTGCACTTCAAAAAGTATTAACCATGAAAGAAATAAAATGTATTTGGAAATCCTATGTCTGGTTTATTACATCTCATGACCTGATCTAATTATCTTCTACAGAAAACCCACATTGAAATGTCTGTAAGTAATAGGTACTTCTTGTCAACTCTGATAAGAGACATTTGAAAGGAATTCCAAATGTATTCTGAAAGATAAGAGCAAAGCTAGCTTTTCTGTGTCCCTAAAAGAGTGGAGACCAGACCTAGGAGAGCACACAAGCTACAGAAGAGACCTGTTCTATATCAAGTCTACTTTTGAAATCATCAGAACTGTAGTTAACGTATAGGCACTAATCTACAGACATCCACAGAACAGTGGGAACAACTCTACATCTTTAACTTCAAATTTGTTAAACAAAATATTATCTACTTTTAAATACTTGCATTTTTGTCATAACTTTAATACAAACATCTTGGCTTTGGCTTATTTTGTATAAATAGCTTTAGATCATCTTGGTTTAGTGGTCCTGCAGGGTGTCCCAAAACCTACACTTGATGGAAAGAATAAACATTCATTAAACTTCAAAGGCTGCCAAAAACCCAAGTTATTTTGATTTAGGGGAATCATTTAAATTAATCCCTATGTTTGTGTAGAAAATATGTAATGTAATCCATTTCTCTGTCTCCAGCTTCAAGTCACTTACCATTGGAAAAAAAAAAAAAAAGCTTTACTAATGTTTCCTGTCTTGAAAAACTAGGGAAAAAATGAAGACTTCATATAATTTTAAAGAATTCTGGCTCAGTGACATTGAGAAACAAATATTATAATACACAACTGTGTACTTATACCTCTGCATAACTGCTGTTAAAACTAACACAAGCAATAGAGTTCTTCAGTGGGAGCAGTAAAACCAGATTTTATGTATGTGTGTGTATATATATATATATATAATTTTTTTTTAACAAAAGAGCCAATTAATTTTTTTTTTAAATGGCTTTCTGCCTTTGCACCCCGACTCAGCTGAGTACTGTTGTGCTACAGAAAACCCATGGTCACCTTTGTAAGATATCTTCCTTTTTGCTGAGCCCTCTTAAAATTGGGGGAAAATTTAATAGGATGAAGAGCTTGGGTTTTAATTTAATTTTTACTTTAAAATTAATCCACTCTTCAGCTGAAAGAAGTATGCAGAGCATACTCTGTCAGAGGCACTAAGGGAAAAAATAAAAGGGGGGAGAACCTCAGCTATTGTAAATCATTGTAATGCCACTGAAGCCAATAGGACTACACCAATTTAGACTAGCTGAGGTTGTGGCCTAATATTTGTGCTGAAATGTTGAGGCTATAGCTGTATCCCTGAGCTGTATAAATATTTGTTGAAAGCTGACTGCTAGGGTACAGGGGGTGGATTGCTCATCAGCAAATAGTTAGGACCCTTGTCTTTTCACCTTTCTTAAGGAAACCTTCCATTTTTGGGGGGTGGGCATTTTGCCTGAGTAAACAATCCTTCTTACTTTGTGCAGGGATTATACTGTGTACAGTGAAACAGTAATTTTCATCTGGACTTTTGAACTTGCACCCGTCTGACTGTCCTGCACTGATTCATGCAATATACTGTACATGAATGACCAGTAATGTTTACAAAATGAACTAGTTTGACTCCAACTCTCTAGCCAGAAAGTAATCAAAGTGAAGAGCCAAGCTATTTCTGAAATTCCAGCTTCCCTAGCTAGAAACTGTATGCTCTGTCTCACTAATCAGCGTATTACTGTAAAATGTACATGTTCTATACCGGAGGACAATTAATAACAGCAGTGATTCTGTGCAGTCTGCACACATTAACTATTGCTCCCCCATACTGCTCTTGTGTGGTGGGCAAGTCTGATTGCAGCATATGGTACAGAGACAAAAAAAGTGAAAATGTCTATCAGTAAGTGATTAATCTACAAGTTGTAGTGTGGTGTTTTGGTTTTTTTTTTCCCTAAATTAAATTCCAGTTAACATTTTATTTCACTTCTTTCAAAGCCAATACATGTATTCATAGACATATGTTCAGGAGTCTTCTTATGCAAATATTTTTAGTAGGGTTATTCATAACTGGCATCCCTAAAGTCTTTGAAGCTCTCGTTTATTTTCTCATCAACCATCCTAATTTAAGCATTCAGCAACATCAGAACCATCTTCAGAATAATCTCATCCTGTAAAACCCATTGGCCTTTGTTAGATTCAACAAAAAAATTGTTATGAAAGAAAACAATGTTATTTAAGCATTTTGTTTGGGATATTCTGAAACTCAAAATGGATCTCTGAAATTTCTCTCAGAAAACCGGCCTCCTAATCTGAAAAGCACCACTTCATATAAAGCTGGAGATGTCTCAGAGCCAAATTGTTTGCTCCTGTAAATGGTTAGAACTCCACAGAGGGAGGATATGAAATGAGGCTCTGTTGATTTTCCAGCAGAGCATCTGAACCACTTCCCCCATGCTAGTCAGTTAAAGCAAAATTAAAAGGAAAATAAACCCTGATTACCATGTGAGCTCTTCATTTGATGCAAATTGGCATAACTCTACTGGGTAGCTGACTTAAGCAGTTACAATGGGACTTACCACCAAGAAGATCTGGGCCAGGGTATTTTAATGGTGATTTCATGTGGGTGGGTGACAACCTGATTCTTCATCCTTATTCAGGCTGAAAACAAGAAGAGCACTACAGAGCAATAGATCAGTTGAGAAATTGATTTTTTTTGCAGGGAGGGAGGCTAAAGAGGCTCAGTTCTTCCAAAATCAGCAACTGCTAGTGTGGTGTATAGGTCAGGTCAAACGACAAGTGACCATGATGCTGCCCAACACCTCCCCATCTATATCACAGCTGCATCCAGCCCCTGTTAGCTTTCATTTCCAGACTAAACTTGCAAATCCAGAGGAGTGGTAAAAATGAATAACATCTGAACAAAATAGCTGGGCAGGATATCTTTAACTTTACCTAAAAATCAGAGGTTAATAAATAGTTAAATTTAGCTGTAACTTAAGTAGTTTAAACGCAAGTCAGTATTTTTGTCTTTTGCTGTCTCAGGGTTTCTACAGGAGCACAGAGAATTTCATCAATGATCTTTCCACACTTTATAGCATTGTGCCTTTGTACAATTATCCATCTGTACCCTTATCTAATGTGTTATCAGCTGTATGAAAATAACTATCAGTCCCTTCACCCCACAGCAAGTATCAATAGGTAGAATGACAGTGGCTAGTTTGCACACTTGAAATGGTTTATTTGTTGCAATCCTGCGCAGAAGATGTTTATCAGTAAGCACCAGACAGCCATGCAGAAGAAGGAGCCTTAATTCTGTCTGAGACAGCCTCTTATTGCTATTGATAGTTAGCATCAGTGTCCAGTCTGAGAAATGGAAGTGCTGCAGGCAACTTCAGTCAAGACACCCTATTGATCTACTGCTTCCTTTGCCTCCCTGAAGCTAGAGAAGAAAAATAAAAAGGGGAGGAAAAGCTTGCTGTATAAGGGGCAATGCAGCAGTCTATGACTTACCATCATTCAAAAGGGGTGTGTATGTGCATGGATATTCCTGATATTCAGTACCTCAGACAACTGTAAATCACACGCACAGCCATGATAAATATAAATGTCAATGTGTTGGAAATGTCCTTTATATAAGAGGTGTCACAAGAACTACATTTTTAGCGTGAAACATTTTTGCTGCTTTTTATTTTTCATTGACTTATTGTGCTTCTGTTATATCCTGTCTAACACAATCAATCTAAAGCATAATATCTGAGAGTCTTATTCATAAATAATACATATTTGGGTCATTTTCATTTGTATTCTACAATGAAGATTTACAAGCTAGAAACAAAACAAGAAACAATGTGTGGAATGCTCTTATTCAGTGGATAAGAATATATTACTGTGATCAATTAATCTGCTTTTCTCTGCATTAGGTGGACATCTTTATGGTACATCCATAAGGGTTTATAACTTAGGAGAGACAGAATCAGCTCTAAGGCTCTAACATAAAATGCCTGTACTCAGAAAAGAGAAACTTTTCCAAAGTTTTTTTTTCCAATGGGAAATGTGTTAATTTTGGCAAACCCAACCACAGCAATACCCCATCTATCAACATAGTATGTTGCTCTGCCCTATATACTACCTCTTATGTTAAATGAAACAAAAATTTGACTACATTATACCGTAGCTAAAAGTCAAAATAATAATTCTGGGGATTTCTATAGTGCCATTCATCCAAAGACAGTCACATTCTACTACAAACCACGCAAATTCATTCTACGGGAGGGTAAACTGACACACAGAAATGTCCCAACTCAATATTTTCCGCCAAATGTTAGTAGGCAAAATTAAGTAAAAAAAAAATTGTGTGCATATAAATTGCAGGAGCAAATCATAACAAGGAAGGTGAAAGAAAGACTTAAATTGGTATTAGTATACTGGTATCTCATATAGGAAACTATAGTCACCTGAGCAGTCACCAGTAGAGCTGGTATTCTGATGATGGGTCATGACAGAGGAGCAGCAGTAATGGCCCAAATATTTATAAATTTTGCCTGCGCAGAAGGAGCAAAAGTTCAGGCTTGGTGAGTAAAAAATCAGTCAGTGTTACTTTAGGAAGGAAAGTCAGAATATGCAAGAACTTTGCAGGCAATATAAACTGGTGAGAAAAAGTCAGGGTGAATGGTGGGCGTGAGGACAAGGCTGGCCACTGTGGTGGTTCCCCCATTTGCTCAAGCTCTGAGAGATGCAGGGTGTGCTGTGCTCAGTGCTTTGGACTGTGGTCCCCAAAGTGGGTTATTGCATTAGCTTTGTGACTCTGGAAATTTGCTACAAGCCCATCTCAGATAAAAAGTGAAATGAGTTTTGCAACTATGGCAAAAAAGCAATTTTACATTTCATAGGCCTTTTAAAACCCTTTTCAATAGAAAATAAAAATAATAGTAAGGAGAAAAAAAAGGCTACATTTCCATTCCCGTTTTTATAGTTTGACGTTGCAGATGTTTCTGGGTCAGAGGTGAACCTGTCTTTAGGTGTCAAAAGATGCAATAACCTGAGTCAAAAATGGCTCAGTCCCCAGAATTGTGACTGTGTGCCAGAATATCCTCACCTCAGAAGCTTGCTGGCAGCAACGTGCTCCAGGTGTCTTACACCACACAGACCTGGTAGTCATTTTAATATTTTCCATGGTCATGTAAATGGACTTGATGTGCGTTCATCAAATGTGGGAAAATCCCACGGAATTGTGTGCCATCTGTTTATAGGCAAAAGGTCTGCTTTGCTGACAATTCAGTGCAAAATCAGGAAACGGAATGAAAGCAAGCACGCTTTTGTTTTGTTCTGTTTTGATTTTATAAATCTGAGGCTTAACGTCATATCAAAAACAAAGTTCAAAGGTTCATTCTGTTTGGATAGCATTGTCCTTTTCAGATGAATATTGCCTGAGCCCCATGGAGCTCTTAAATCTGTACCACGTGGCTATAACCTGCAACCTAGCGAAACCCTGAGCACACGCAGGATTCAGCAGGACACAGTGAGGGTGCAAGGACCACATTTTGGGCAGTTGGACATCTGCACTGCTGCCCTGGACCTGAAGCCTCAGTGAAATGCTAGCTGACAGCATTTCAACGCTTCTGGTTGCCTCAAGTGAGAAACTCAAGCTGAAGCAAAAAAGAAAAGGCTCATTTAGAAAAAGCATCACCTTATTTTAACACACAATACTGCATTTAGTTTTTGTTAGAATTAAAGCCAAGTTTAATTCAATTAATATGGTAGATGCCAATCAAAGCGTCCATCTTTATTTTTTGGTCTGTTTTAAACAAGACTGTTGGACAAAAGGCAGTTATGTCTGAGGTTCTGAAAGCAGCTACGATATTAATAGGAAGGCTGGGCTCACAATGATTTTCAGCATCAGTTGATAGACACCAACCGTTCATCAGAAGAGGAATCTGAGACCTTTCTTGTCCTTACACTCCATGTGGAACATGCACTTACACTTTTCTACAGAGAACTGATAACCAGACCTGGGAAATTTATAGCTGAATAGAGTCAGACCTTGTCAGAAGATGGTGTCAAAGACTGTTTCAAAAGCATATTTTCATTATATCCCATCAGGGAGTGAGACCTTGTCTTGGGTGAAAGATGAGTTAATGCAGCTGGCAGAGGAGAAAAACATCAGAAGAAAACAACTTGACCAAGCTAATCAAATCCAGACATATGCAATCTAAAATCTCAAATGGGATTCCAGGTAAGCTAAAAGGACACTACAGCACCAAATACTGTTAAACCATCCAATACAACCTGAAGAGAAGACAGAACAAAATCTCTGTAGAAACATGTGCCAGATGCTCAGCGGGGTAGGTCAGTGTATCTCCACTGAGATAGGCTCTACTGCTTTACAGGGGCTTAACCCTGCCGCTAATGGCCTAAAATAGATATTTTAACCTTGCCACCAGCATTGTACTGGGGTATAAAAGTTGAGAAAAAGAGTTTGAAAGTGCCTATGGTCAGTTAATTGGGAAAACAACCAGTTCCCCACAGTATAATCTACCCTATTTGCCAAAAGAGACAAGTTTTATATGTTTCAATCAGAAAAGTGCAACTCCTCCAGTAATGTGGCTGAGACATTTACTTTGAAAATGAGAAATCTTATTTCCAAGGTCAATCTGAGGTTTCCTGGGTTCAGACTAAAATACTTTGTGGGGCCATAGAAATATTTACTGGGTTCTAGGGAGCAGGGAGTGGATGTGTAGTTTGAACATATTTCAAGTCAGCCTGGGAGGTCTTTTTGTTTTTATATATTTGTGTCTCCTCAGACAACCTTTTTTTCCTCAGAAACTGGAAGTGAAGAAAATGATGACATTTTTTGCTGGTACATTTCAGTTGGGTCGTTTCCTGCATTGACCCACAGAACCTGCATTATTGGCACCCTTTCCAGAACATGTTTCTTTCCAGTGCATCATATGAAACCGTATAGTCAAATTTTGCCCAAGGGCTACCATTCCTTCTGTGTTAAACTAGAAGGAGTTTCTGTATAAAGCAATGGTTTGCTTTATGTGACCTTTGACGGTGGGAGTGTTGGGAGAACGACATTATATGTTGTAGGGCTGATGCTGGGTGGAGCTTTGTAGACAGTCGTAAATTAAACAGCAGCATTTTACAAATGAGCTCTGTAACGAGTAGGTGATTGCAAGATGTGCTATTGCATGCTGGAGTTTAGCATCCAAATAGAGAAAATATCACCTAGCCCAGGAACGGCAGTAAAAGGTTAAAAGAAATATTCAATATTATCAATCATATTAAAAAAAAACAGGGAACTTCTTACAGCTGCCAAAGGAGCTTGGGAGAATTAATGTGCTTGTGTCAAAAAGACTGAGAACAAGTGAAATAGGGCTACAGTGATTGCCAGAATCTTACTTGCCTGGAGAGATAACATTGGACATCCAGTTTAACTAGGCAGGTGCCAAGAACCCTCCTGCGGATGCTATGGAGCAGCTTTCAAATATAAGAATATACAACGACCCTCATCCTCTGGTCCTCTCTATGGTTTCTGAGTTGCCCATTAAACCAGGGAAACCTCCAGTGAGATGTGATGACCTGAAAACAGACAGGAGCTAAAGAATCAGCATTTTAAGTAAAACAGCAATTATAAAAAGATCTACAGCTTCTTCCATGTAATCGGGTAAATTACCAGGAGTGGCATAAAGCACCTAAATCGGAGAAAGAGTGGAGGAAGGGGGAAAAGAAGGTCCCTTGGGAGATATCTGATAGGATGCTTAGTCTGTGTAGAGGGCAAAAGGTTAAGTGAAAATAAGATGAAGGAATGATCAGCTATAGTCAGATCAGAGACAGTTAAATAAAGGAATGTGCTAACCCAAGATAAATGTGAAGAAGTGTGCCTGTGCTGAGTGTGTTGGTGTAGCTGTTCTTCAGCAGCTCAGGAACTGGAGAGGAGGAATTGCCGGTTCCCAGTCCACATAGGTCCTAGCTGAAGTGCTTCCCAGCAAAGAAACAGAAGGTATAAGGACAAAGGTTTAAGATCCCTCTCTGCTACTCCAATAGTGTAAAAGGATATTGAAGTGCTTCTAATTACATCTACACTTTTTGCAGGTCCCTTTTTACTGCTGGTTACTCCTTAGTGATGAGAAAGAAAGTCAAGCCCGTGCCATTTGTGGTTTTGGACAATGAGAAAGATGCTGTTTAAAGAACATGGAAACAGAAGTACTGAGAATTACTTGAAAGCTGGAAACTGTTGGCTGGCTAATGTTTTCATGGGTCAAAAAGCTCTCACTAGAATGGGTTTCCGTAACAACGAACAACTTTTGGTTAAGAGATGTGCATAATGTAGCAAATAAATGCTTGGGACACAATCTATATAAAACTTCATCAAATATTTCGGTAAATGGCCGTTCTTAGCCTACTCAACAAAAATGGCCTGGGATAGCAGACAGCACCAGAAAGCTCAAGAAGTATCTGTACTGACCAAGTCTAGAAATGACCACAAGAGTTTTGTTCAAAAGCCTTTGGTGGCTTACAGCCTTTAAATGTTTCTAAGAACAGCCTTAAATTTCTAAACCCAAGATGAAAGTTCAAATTCTTAGACAGTTAATTTAGAGGTCAGGACTTTTGTGTTTCCTCAGGAGCTTAATTAACGTATACACTTAGACATGGGAATTAGGGAGTTGGAGCTTTAACTTGTCTGCTAGATGCTAATACCTGGGGAATACCCAAACCGGATTTCTGAAAATAAATTTTGGTACTCCCAACAGTTTTGGCATTACAACCCTTTGAGGGAAAAAAATTGTTGTGTGTTCTTCACAAAGAGTTTGGTTAGTCACAGAATCCACTAAATCTAGCTGAACTTCTTATCTTTAAGACTAACACAGATCCCACATATATTTATGTCAACCCCAAGCTACAATGAAAGAAATGTGAGTCTGTAAATGAGGAGTTTCAAATGAAAGAGGTGGTTGAAGCATTTTGACCCTATTCAATCAAGGTCAGTTTTCCTCTGAATTATACCTGTTTCCTTGTCTAGCATTTTAGATACCTTCCAAGTGTCTATCGACAGAGTTTGTAAGTGGCATTCAACAATGAAGAAGAAAGCAAGCTGCTCACAAAACTCCCCCTTTCCCCATATGATAAAAAGCAGAGTTCCAGAGGAAGAGACAAAAGAGTGCTTGGGTCCCAGTTGTATGTGCCTATGGGAAAGGAATGGTGAAAAGAGGCCAACAGCTCTGGGAAACAGGGACAGGAGGGAAGAGCACAAATCAGCTTTATGAGCTAGCAAATGATGGATGGCTAAATGCCAACCGAGAGCAATACATACAATTGAATTTGCATTGTGGTGATTATTAAAGGTTATTTTACTTTTAATTTTTTGTGGTAGGTGTTCTTACTCCTTCCTTACAGAAACCCTTGATTTTCACTTGCTAGATACTTAGATGCACTTGTCATACTCAAAAGGTGATTTCAGTTCTCGGATGCCAGGAAACCTTTCCACTGATCAAAACACAGCTGCACAGGCTTGCTTGATCTATTAATGGGTGCCACAACTCTGGGCTATGTCTGTCTATACCTGTGAAAATAGATATAATTAATATAACAGATATCATATGTATATGCAAATCCAGATGGTAAAAATGACTTAGAGTAAGGCAAGGTTTTCATTTGCCAAACCAAATCAAGATATCTGAATCACTTAATCAAGCATATACAATCAGCACTTGGACTACTGCTGCTGCAGTGACATCAGCATCATCTTAATCTATTTTATTTTACATTGAGCTTGTTTTTTAATGAAAGATCTTAAGAAACATAATTTTTTAAACATACTTTAATTAGCTTTTTCCAGGCTGTCACCTGTCTGCAGCCTTTTAAAAGCTCTTTCCATTATTTCCCACAAGTTTCTTGGACATATGATGTCAGACCATAGGACTACATGAATTGCCATTCAGTGGACACTGATCTTGGGTATTAAAACAATGAATGAGCAACTTTCTATCTGTTTTATATAAAATGCTTTCAATGTAAGACAGGGAACAGAATATTTTCTTATATATAACCTTTTTATCCATTACAGAAATGCATGCCATCCCCTTTACTAACAAATAACAGAGAGAGGCAATATCTTCAGTATGCTTTATTATATTAATACATTCTGTATTACAGTTTTATCTTCTTCACTTTGACATTTATTTCCCCTTTAATGAGTCAAAATGCCTAGCCAAGAGCTCTTGACTTTAAGCACATTCTTAACATCAGCATATTAACTGTCACATTCAGGCTAATAGGCTTAACTTATCTCTTTGAGATCTTTGTCAAACAAGAGCCAAACCCCCTGATTTAAAAAAATTGATGTAACTGAAAACTTTCACTTTAGTGGCTCTGGGAAGACAATAATGCTGCCTCATCATCACCATAATATGAACATTCAGCATTATGGTTTTGCTCCCAAATATCTTTATCTGTGATAAGTGCTTCTTCTTGTAATAAATGATACTGACCAGCAAGTAGTTTAACAGAGATTTTGAAGTCTTGATTTGCAACAGTTAGTCCATTCTGAACCCTTCATTTTATTTCCTTTTGTATTGTGAGGGCAAACAATTGTTGTAGCTTTCATCATGAGCTCAAGCATTACATTTTAGCAGACCGAGCTTAAGTGCATGCAGATGGGTGTAACATCAATTTTTTTTTTAATGATATTGCAAAGCTAACTGTAAGCAAATTAATGCAAAAACAAGAGAGCACTTTTTCATAATCTTGGGTAATTCTGAGCAAAATTTCAAAGGACCTCAGGTTCCTCTCAGGAATCTAGATGAAACAGTTGCATGTTTTGAATACTTTTTAATTCTGACTCTTAAATCACATTAGCGTGAATCACATTATCAGTGCATGGGAAATCATAAATGAAAATATACAGCTGATATGATCTATTTTTAAGAACAATTTTAGAATCAGATTCCTCATTAATTATGACAATTTTAATGGAAGGAAATAAAACAATCTACCTGGCACTTAGACAAGAGTCCCATCCTTTTCCTCTCTCTTAATCCAAAACAACTCTGCAGGATTTGGGGTTTCTGAAAAAACAATGGTGATGGATTATCCGTATATACCCTGAACTTTTTCTACTAGAAGGGCACTACATACAGTGGTTGAAATTCTCTGTGGATTTGATCTTTGCTCATGGCTGACCAAAGGGCTGTTTCTACCTCTGTCAGTGACACTGGGTCAGAGCTCACTCCTCACAGGAGTGTGTCTTGGTGGGTCAGAAGTACCCCTCAGCATCAGCCAAACTGAGTGCACTCCTGAAGATTGGGTCCACCAAAGTGTTTCTATATTCAAGCTGTCTTTCAGTGGTTACGGTATTTCTGACTTCTTACTCTTTTCTTGTGAAACTGGGAGATAGTGTTCATTCGCTTCCTTGTTTGCATGCATGAGGAAGTGAAAGAAAAAAAAATAAATTCTTTTAAGAGTGAATGCCACATGAGATAATTCCATCTGCCTGCCTGATTTGGCATTTTCAACTCAATTTCTCGGTTTCTCCTGATGAATAATCCAGCTCTTCCCAGTAATAGGCGCTGTTTAAGTGCTGGACATATGCTACAGTAATAACAATTACAAATAATTACTCTAATGGGGTGAACGAATAACACCAATTGGTTGGTGTGATGATGTTTCCATGACAAACTCCAGCTTTATGGAGTTGTTCATTTTTAAGCCTAAAAGCTTTCTGATATCCTTTGCCAGGCAACAGTGCGACTTGACCACCTCAATTAATAAATCTCTCTCGCTAGATGCATATAGTCATGGACTGTGCTCCTACTTAAGTCAAAATTTCAATCAACACCTAGTGCAGAGCTAAGTTTAGGCTTGACTGTAAAGACTTAGTCATAATAAAGCAGATTTCCTGATGAATACTTATGAAATAATTTCACTGCCTAGTTCCTGAGGAAACTTGAAAAGAAGTGTTGGTGTGCACATGTACTTTGTTACATACTGTCAAATCAAACCCTGTTTCAAAATACCACTTCAGCCTGTTGTTAACTCCAAGCTTATTAACCTCAGTCAACAAAAATGCAATGGACTTACAGACATGTCTAAATTTAAGCTTAAGTAACATTCAGACTAAAACGTTTTACTGAACTGAGAGTTAAACTGAGGCATGCTCTTGTTCAACCACAGACGACAGAGCTTCTTGCTGAAGGAATACGTAGGCCTGTGTGAGAGACTAAAATATTTGGTGTCATAATAGTACTTCTGGAATTGAATATCTATGAATCTAATTCTCAATGCTTTCACATTAAACTGTTCCTCCCAGCACTGTAATAGGTATTACAGTAATATTGAACAATAGAAACTAATTAGCATGATTTTAAAAAGCTTTACATGTGTTTAAATTTTAAACCATATCACACTGGTGATACTAGTAATTTTGAAAGCCCTTTGTGCTTCTCACCCTTCCCCTGCTGAGACCAACAGTTCAATCAACCAACCGATCTTTTTTTTTTTTTTTTTGCATTTTATGTGTGATTTTCTTCCTTTCTGCACCACATCTTCACCGTAGAGAGAAAAAAATTCAACAATCCTGCAGCAAATCATCAGTAAACTTTTCAGGTCTGCTGAAACAAAATCCACAGGTCCACTGAAATAAACAACAGCTATCAGTGAGTTTATGATGATTCACATGTATCTGCACCATATTCTGATGGATGCTCTTCATCCAGGCTGGTATAAAAATCAGACACATCAGTATAATATCTGTGCTTACCCCACAATTTACTGCCCCACTTTCTGTTCTGCAGCTGACCTGTGATAACCCCTTGCTCGCAGACAGGCAGAGGAAGGTAGAGGCAGTAATGATCCAGAAGTCTTAAAGACCTCATGAGCACTGTTTCCACGGTCAAAGACTTTCAGAAAGAGACAGATTAGTGCTTTGTTAAATTAGGGACTTAAACAGGAAAATGACTGGGGAAGTTACAAGTCAAAAGGATGGTGACTGTTTTTGTAAAACTCCTAACTGGGTCAACAAACACAATCGCCAAGTGACCAGAGTTCTTTACTGGGTATTAACTCACCAAGATGTTTCTCCACGCACATTTAATGCTTCTTGTAACCCAGGAATTGTTTTCTCAAAGAGCACCCTTATCAGCCATTAGCACACTTGGTCAGAGTTGGAGGCCTGGCTGTAAAAAAGCGCTTCCACAATGCTGTACGCTTGTTCCTCCTGCCCGATGTCTCTGTAACAGGCAGTTCAGCACAGCTGCTAGAGCTGACAACATTCTCAGTTGCTTGGATAGCTTCTTCACTGATGTTTAAGCAAGAGTGATATCACTGCTAGAGTATGTCATCACTAACATCTTGGAAACAGAGGAGGAAAAGAGACAGACTTAAAATGCCCAGATGAAATAAGAACAATGTGAATATTCTTACCGCCTTTTGACAAAAAGCTATAGTAGTTCAGAAATGAAGAGGGTCTTACAGCTCCATTGATTTGGTACCTCAATGGAGTTACGCTAGTATATATGGTGTCTTAAAGTATTAAAAAAAGGAATCAGACGGGTAACTTCCAGTTGCGACAGTTAGGTCAGACAACAGAAACCTGTGTGTACTTCAGCAAGTCAAAATTTTATCCAGTTGATACACACTATTTAAAACACCATTTTTCAAAGATTTTGTTGTTGTTGTTGTTTTCAGGCTCAAATTTCAAAATATTGGACAAGTTCCCAAACCTGCTTGTAAAAATCCCCAAGTCACGAGCCAGTCGGATAAAAATCTGTTCATTGTAAAAAGGGAAGGGGGTAGGGTGGGGAAGGAAAGGTTTGCTGATAAGTTTGCTACACTATTAAAATGTTTAACCACAGCCTGGAACTCAAATCAGCATTCATGTGAAGTTCCTATTTATTAGAGTATTTGAAAAGTATTCAACAAAACTGTATCTTGTTTTGGAAGGAGATGCACCCCAGTAATTAAGGTCTAAGACTAGATTCATTTCTTAGAAATACAGAAATGTGAGTGGTAAAAAACAGTCCAAAACTATGCTTTGTCCCATTTAAAGTTTCTTGAGAACATAGTCCTATTTGAAATAAGCAATAGAATAACACAGGAAAAAATGGACAAGGGAGAAATCACAAAGGCATTTATCAAGATGAATCTAGGACCACATTGACTTGTCTAAATCTATATAAGGAAAATGGCCTGCAAGTCACTCTGAAAGTGGTGGGAACCCATGCTTCAAACACATGTCTTGAAAGAATGTCGGAAATCTCGTTCCTCTTTTGGCTGTGGTTACAGATGCTTTCTCCAGACAGTGGGCTCACTAGTTTCAATCGTCTGGAGTACTCAAAAATACATTTTCCCCTGGAAGATAGTCTGCATATGCTTACAATAAACATTAACGAAATCAAATGACTTTCACTTCAGGATAAATACTTTCAAGTAAGTCTGTTAGAGACACTTATAGTAAATTGCTATTAATTAGTTTTTCCAATCTACTTAGGTTGTCCTAATGAACACAATCACTTCTAACATATTTATACGCAGGATAAATCCTGCCTCACTCTCTGTGCCTGTGAAAGGCCCAAGGTAAAATGGAGATATTCTGCTGCAGGAACATGTGGGAGCCACTTTAGGACAAGAGAACGATCCTCCTGGTTTTCTGCGTCTCTGAACACTGCTGGTTGAGGAACAACCAGGAGCAGCTAGCTGTCTGCACTTATTGCTGGACAGACACCCTCATGCCTGGGCTTGAGTGGGGCAAATTCTGTAGCTTTCTGGCCACAAAATATATAAGTTACATAACATGGAAACTCTCAGCTCTGCAAAGCCAATGAAACCACATTTTCTTATAACCGTTACTTCCCCTTTTTGCACTTACCCGCTTGTAATGGTTTGCTGTAAATTATATGATAGTATCTCTAGAGCTGGGAACTCCTTTTCTTATGCTTGTGAACATAACCCAACCAAGAGGTCCCCAGCCCTGATGGGACATTTCAGGGCATCACTGCAAGGACAGCAGTCATACTAATATCTCTTAGCTCCCTTCTGCTAAGTCAAAATATGGGACAGAAGTAAAAATTAGAATCATGTCTATACCACAATTTAAAAACAATAATGTTACCTTCAGCAATTTGAAGTTGGTTACTAGAAAATCACTAGATACAGCAGAGCAAAGCTCCTGGTAATTTGCTTCACCAAGTCCTAAACAGTACTGAAATGCAGTCCAATTATTTTTAGGAATTATCTGCTCTATTTTTGTGTAATTTTTCTTAACAGCTCTGAATACCTAAAGAAGTAATGCAGCAGACCATAAGGCCTAGATCTAGCTGAGAAGCCTGCATGCATCATATAAAGCATATGATTCCACAACTCATTAAGTCTAATTTATGGCATATGTAATTAAGCACCTTTGAACTGAACCCAGGTCTCTAGAGATAATAACACTTAGAACTTATATAGGGCTTTTCATCTTCAAAGTGCTTTACAAACATTAACTAATTAACAACATAATAAGACGTGAAAGGACAATGTACTTACCCATAGTGCTGCATAGCCTCTGTATAATTCAGATTTTGATGTTTTTCAATGCAAGATCCAATGTGGGTGCACAGGGAGGATTTACTTGTGGTCCCCTTCACAATCAGAAAGCATGACTTTGTACATATCATATGTCTGAAACCCCAGAATACTTCTCTTCTCTGCTATTTATTGCCAAGTCAGAAGAAACAGCTCCCAGAAGTGAAGGGAGGTATGGAAAAGAGCAGCAGTCTATGAGGGTGTTTGAGTTTCCTGGGCTTTGGAGCCAGAGTAACGGGGCCTAATGCAGGAAGGAGTTCCCGGACAATTCACCGCACAAGATTTCTGGTACCACCTAAGTCCATATCCTTCCCAAGGTAAATCTAATAATAAATACACAAAGTCTCTAGGGACTGGCTAAACTATTTGGGAGAAGACCTTATTTCAGCTCAAATACATTTTCCTGGTAAAACCTACAATGTTTTCTTGCTTCTCTCTGCTCTTCTGAAAAGTCTGAAGTACCTAGCCAGTTTGTTTGTTGGTTTGGGTTTTTTTTCCTGTCGCTGGGTCTAATTTACACATAAACCTCTTGAGACAGTGTACATTTGCCTTATTACCTCAGTGAATGTTTCTTGGTGATAGGAACGTTGTAGACATTCCATCAGGTTATCTGAATCCCTCCTGAACGTTACTAATACAGAAAGACGAAGGATAAAATAAAAGGGGAGCAAATAATATGGACAGTTCTAGTGACCAGTCCTTCAGACATCAGCCTGTGTCAGTGATGGTTTTCATGAGCTCAGAATGTTGACCATTGTCTGTGCTTAAGTGTTGACCAGTGTCTGTGTTTAAGTATCACCTGTCCACTGGCTAAAAAAATAATGGATGTCATGACAGTATCTCCTGTCTCTCTCCAGACAATGTCTGCCTCTGTCCCCTTGGGGATTCTACTGTGCACCAAAAATTGAGAATTTGGAGACCAGTAGGAAAAATATACCAAGCATGTAAGAGAGACCTATGCATATGTCTTTCTCTAACTCTGCACATCAAAAAATCTCAGAAAGAAATGAGAATGACTCAGCAGTAGCAGTACAGGTGGACCCCCATGAGAAATTAAAGAAAATGAGACATACCATGGACCAGAAAACAAGATGTATGTGGAACCAGCAGGCTTTTGTGCTTCCCCACAGAGAAGCAGTCCAGAACAAATCCTATAAGGTAACAATCTCACAGTAGTAATGCCTACAAGAGATCCTACGATAAACATAGGGTCTAATCAAAACCATTAAAATTTTTAAATGCAAATGTAGAATAGAACTGTCAAAATGTTTTATCCCTAAAGTGTGAATGCTAACCTTCCCATACTTATTATATAGCAGTACATTTTAATTTGCCTGGAGCAGAGTCGAATAAAGCAAGCATCACAAACACAATCAAATGGGTATTTGAAAGTATTGCTCTTCACAGTAACTGTGTGTCTGAGAAAAGCTTCAAATGTTGATCAATTGATTACCAAAATCAAAGAAAACATTTCCCAAGTGAGCTTCTACAAAGCACTCAATAGCACCAGAGAAAACAGCATAAAGCTCCACAGAACAACAGTCTTCTCTAAAATATTTACAAATGCAACTTTTTACTGCTTTCCTGGTTTATAGCTTAAATCTGCATAGATCTAGAGTGAAGAATAAAGCACTTCTGATAAATCAATGGTTTGATTCAGTTTCAGCATGGCATATTCAGTTAAACAAATACAGAAGACAGTTTGAAATGATCCAAAGGTATACTTTAAATCTTACTGCAAATCACATTCTCTCTGGTACAATTGCTCAAATAACTTTTGAACCTTTAATAAACAAAATTACAGCAAAATATATAAAATCATCTCTAACTGCAAACCATGTGTGAACATTCTTATTTCATAAGGCACAGCTCTTGATTATTTTTTTTTTCCATAGAAATAAGACAGATCTATTCACACTTATCTGTCCCTTTGGAATTTTCTTTCCTCACAAAATTGTCTGTAAGAGGAGTACTATATGGTCCTTATAAAGGTATGTGGAGGTGAGATGCTTGGCGCTTTTTTGAGCTTGTCTCAGGCAGTTCCTATTTGCTCAGCAGAGGCCTCTGTTGAGCTAACCACAGTTGATGAGAGCACTCATGGGTATTTTCCAGCTCCTCCCCACACTGGGACAAGCTGTTATTGAGAATGACTAAATATTAACCATAACTACTAGTGTTCTGTCCATCTGCCATCTCCAGTGAGTTGGTTTCTGCTGCTGTTGTGATGCTGTACTTCTATTGTTTCCTTTTTCATAAATGGGTTCCTCTGTCAGTCAACTTCAGAGGATAACTGCCCACCAAACATAGCAGGTTTTCATTTAGCGACTTTAACCTGAAAAAACCAGATGAAAAAAGGAAAACTAACTTTCAACCTGAAACAAACCTGTTACATGAGCTTCCTTACATTTTATCCTCCTTCTAAAGGCAGGTTTTCCTGTACCACCTCTTGCAGTAGCCTCATCTCTTGTGCTGTGCTGTCCTCATCATGATAAAACTAGCTGGGGTGCACATTCTGCAGTATACTCCCTCTATAAAGCAACATTCAGAGTTGTTCATGAGCCAGTAAGCTTTCCATACCCTTGCCTTTACACCCCCATCTCGGTAAGAGGCATTTGCCCTGAAGAACGTGATGGGATTTTGACCCTATCATGTGACTGCTGTCCTAGTGTGGAAATTTTAAGGGAAAAGCCTGAAGGATCAAACCCATTTTTTTGATTTAAATTAAAAGTTTGCTCAGCAACAACTTAAAATACCAATTGGAAAGGCTCTACCTTCAGAGCTTCTGACGTTTGATATTGAGGTTCTGACACTATTAGGATGCAGATTTTATAGCCCTTAATCTTCCCCATAAGCCACTGCTTCATTAAAGGGAAAAAAACCCCAACAACCCAGACCACATTACATTCAGTAATTCTTAGAGTAACAGAGATTACACTGACCTGCAGAATTTTTCCCTCTTCTACACAAACACCTTTCTGGAGCACGCCTCTGTGCTGAAATCCTCTTGTGTAAGCAGAGAGTACTCCAGGACTTATTACATCTTAAGCAAGTGAAAAAATATTTAGCCTTATGACAATTAGACAGTTGACTCTCCACCTGTGCCTTTCAACTCTGATCTGGAAAAGAACCGTGGTTGAAGGAACCTGTCAGAAAAGAAAGAAAGAAAGAAAGAAAAAAAAATAAGGAGAAAAGGACAGAAATGGTGACAGGTTAATGTTGACAGAGGAGCTAGAAACATGGGAGATCAACGGTTTATAGGGAAGGGATATTTTTGCTCTCCTTAACATTTTTGCAGATCATTTCAGCTGAGCTGCATTTTACTTTAACAAAACAGGATTTATCCCCTATCGCTCGTGCATTATGGTAAGCAGAACTTTCAGCGATCACACAGATAACACAGGAAACTTCCCACCATTCTCTATGTCCTCGGGGTACCAAGGGAGATGTCACAATTTCTGGCTCTCACTGGTATTTGCTGTTTTCCCACACGCCCACCAGGAACACCCACTCTTTCAGCAGCAGCTGGGTGGGGTAAGGAACGTTTTATTCTATTCTGTCCTCCCTTTGCCAGTTAATGAGAGATTTTGCGTAGTAAAGCCAGGGACATTTTTCTTCCAGTGCTGTTATTCCCATACAGCACATGGCCATACCTTCCCCTCCTTTTGATCCTGCACTACTGTATCATGTCATCCTTCACTATCTCAGTCAGCTCCTAAGCTTGGGAGGAAACAGCAGCAATTCTGCCCCTGGATCTTGTTTTTTATATAGGTCTGCTAATCACATGAATATCCTTAGTCTTACAACAGGTGATTTAATGGTATAGTTAATCCCATTTTAAATCTACAGAATTGAGGCACACAGTAATTGCTTGGGCACCAAACCCAGATTTCCTGTTAAACTCTTCAATGTTCATTCATTTTCTGATACTTCAATATGTTTTTTTCTCTAAAGTATTTGCATAACAGGTACAAAAAAAAAAAGGTATCAGAGCCAAAAACAAGTCAATGAAAGCAATTAAATGAAAGTGTTTAAATAGATAATGGTGTTTCTTCTTCCATATGACTGTCTTTTGTACAATAAGGCAAGAGGAGGTTCTTCTTGTGTTAGCAGATAGCTGTAACTCTGCCAAGAGTTACTGAAGAGCTAATATTGATCGGACAAGATGGAACATGTTACTGAGGCAATTGGTCAGGCTAAAGCAGTGATGGCAGCACATGGGATATTATGGATGGTTGAAGTAGCTAAGGATATCTATCTTTCTGTCTATCTACCTGTTTTCCAAGTTGTCTATCATCATTGAACTTAGCTACCAAGGAACAATGGCAGCACTTGATCATCAAAAGATAAATACTGCTTATGCTATTAATTGAGGACTGGGTCAGATTTTGTACCTTTGCTGCTCTTTTTTTTTTCCTCCACAGTTGTGAGACAGTAGCATTTTCTCACAGCCTGTATGTGTTGTTTTGGGACTTGGGTCAGTGGCAACAGCACAGCTCTGTGTGTCTGCCAGAGCTTATTCAATTGAGCTCCTTTTCAGGAAAACAAAATAGCCGACCCATGAGAGTTGTTATAAAGTTTCAAACCCAGCACCTTTTCATAATATCTGGAATATGATTTGGAAGGAGTAGCATGACCAGTCTGCACGCCTGCTCCTTCACCTGCACTCAGAAGTGGCCGAATAGCAGAGGGAGTTTCCCAAGCAAAGCTGCTGTAAGCCCACAGCTTTCTCAGCTGCATTTTCTCTATAGTTAGTATTCAGCCAAGAGACTGCAACAGTGCAGAGCTGTGTGTTTGCTGGTATTTTTCGTGTTCAAGGCTTTTGAGAACACTTTACTGAAGCATATAACGCTGCCTTGAAATTGGCCTCTAAACCACATTTTGAGAAGAAGAAACACAGGCACTTGGCTGAGTGTTTTTGCCCTGTGCCATGGCTTGCTTGAGTCAGAAAAGCACCCCATCTCCCCCTTCCAAATCTCCTCCCAGCTCAATTCTTGTCAGTCTGTCTCTGATCACGAGATTCCTTGCTACTATAACAGTTTCTCACCCCCCTTTTTTTTTTCCTTTTTAATTTTTACATTATTAGTTATGAGCTCTGGTATATAGATTTCCCCCTTTTGCTCTAAGATTTAGGCTCTTAAATCGTTTTAAACTGTTAGGAGAATTCATTTATCATTAGAGTCTTACATTAAAGACAGTCTTCCAGTGAGTAATCATGATGCCCTCCTGTTTTCATCTGAAGTATTCCAAAAAGAGAGTTAGATAGTCTAAATTAGGCATTGGAGTTTTTACCTTGACATTTGGGAGGTTAAATTTTGCCTGTGACTGTCAGCCTCTCAGAAGAGGAGATGGCATTTGGAGTAATCCAAAATTCCTGCAGAGTTACATTACTGTGGCAGCCAGACTGGAGTAAATCTAGGCTGAAAATCTATTGGTTCAATTACTGCTTGGGGTCAGGACATGCCATAAATTATTAGATATGCAAATGGAAAGCTCTGACTGTTGATGAAAGAAAGATGGATGGATTTCTTAAATACTCATAATCAGTACTGAGACTAACTTAACTGTAGACTGATGTATAGGCACTTGCTTCTAGAAGATTTGTGTTCTTAAATTTTACCTGTGTGCAGGTAAAAATAAATTATTTTTTGTTTCACATGTGTGTCATTTTAAAAAAATAAACTTAAGAAGTCATTTGAAGGTCTGTTTTGAACTGCTTCTGCAACGCCCCTTAATTTTTAGAAATAGGTTCAGAAAGAAGTTCAGAAGATGCTAATTCTCACTGTGTTCTCACTTACCATAGTGTAAATCTGCAACACTGCTCTATATTCAGTGAAGACACACAGATAATGTATTTGGGAGGATAATCAGCTCCTTTGTTCAATGCAGGTAGGGTGTGCAAAGAATACCACAAAACTAACTCAGGTTTGTGAATTCGCTGCAGAGTGAATGTGTGCTGGTACATGGTAACATGACCTTATCACAGCATAAACTCTGTGGTGCTTCAAGAGATTTTTGTCATTAGAAAAATAAAATGTAATTAAAATATTACTCTATCACACCTATTCTTGCTGTTCCTTAAATACATTATTTATAGTCTTAATTCTTATCGTGATTGAAGTTGGAAGAATACGACCCCCACTTTTGTCATGTAGAAAGTCTGCTGCATCTATAAAAACGTCTTGAATTCTATTGTGGATTATCTCTTTTGGAAGAGAAGTTTTTACGTGTAAGACAAAATGATTATGAGTGTGAAAATAACGTGAGCTATTCAACGCCACCTGCTGCTGCAAGGGGAAATACATTCCCAGATGCACCTTGGCTGAGCAGAAACAGATGCCCAGCCATAGGAAAACTTGTTCTGCTTGATAGTAAGTTTGCTTTGCAGAAATATATCACGACACATGAAGGAATATACTTTCCCAAAACAGATGCTAACTTTTTCCAAGCAGCCTGTGAAAGCCAACAGAGTTTCTAAAGGACATACAGCATTCCTCCCCTGGATGGTAGCTTCTAAACAGTTTTCACTTTTGTCATTCTAGATAGAATATTTTTCAAAACTACTACAGGCTTTCTCAAGGCTCCTATTCACTGCCTAAATATAAATCTCTTGGCCAGTGCTTTTGCTGTTATTATCAATATTACTTTAATAAGAGTTTATGTGGTGGGAGATGACAACTAGACAGTAAATTGATAGTTACTTAGGTATCACGTAAAGATCAGAAAGTAGTTCATATCATGCAGTTTCTGTAAGAGAAAAAATATTAGGAAATACCTTTTAGCTAGTTATAACGTATGCTACTTTGAGACAAAAACATTGTTTGTATATGCAGCTATAAAGCCACCAGAGGCAACGGAATAAAATCTATTTCCTCAAACCTGCAGATAAGACGTAGCAGCTCGCCACTTGTACCTTTTAAGTTCATGAAAGCCAGTGATGTTGTGTGGATACGAGTGGTGTGTGTGGTGTTTGAACTGTGATTATTCTAGCCTGACGCCAATATGATTTGGAAACAACTCCTTAAAGCCAATGAAACTGTACGTGGAGAATCATATAAATGAGATCAAAGAATCAGATTTTAAATCTTTTCCTATGCAATTCTGACAATCATTTTAAGTTTGTGAGGAGGCTAACAAGAAACAACCCGATACGCATAATTCATAATTTCTGTGTGGAAACACTAATAATAATGAAAAGGAGTATCATTTTTTAAGCCTTTTAAAGATGTTTCATTTCAAATTTTATCTAACTGGTTTTTTTAATATTCTTTTTAATCGTATTAGTTCTGCTCTGAATCAATCATGAAAGTATCAAAGTCAAAAGTCAGCCAACTCTCCATTAACCAGACAATGTACTCCAAAGTGTACGAAATTTGAGAATATCTGAAACATAGCAGAAAAACAAGCAAACTACAAGCAATAATGAATAACATCTCTCAGTTTTTGTTGTTAAAAAAAATAATTTAAAAAATCCTATATGTGCATAACATAATTTATAAAAAAGCAACCAAGCAAAAATCCACCTTGGGCAAGTGAAGAACTGAATAAACTGTCTTCCTGCTCGACTTTTAGACAAAAAACAAGTGTACATTCTGCTTAATGCTGTTCAAATCTTCAGTATTCTAATAAGCATGGTCACTTGGTATCAACTTTAGGTCTGTTTCTGTAGGTAGGTGGGTTTAAGGAAAAATGATGTTAATTTCACAGAAACATTGCTTTAAAACTTACAAGAAAAATGCTGTAGAAGTCTAGTAGCATATTGGTATACTCTTTAATACTCTATTTCTCCCTCTTGTGCCACCCATTTAATAAATATTAATTAGGTTTACTATATATAACTGATAGTTTGCAACATAAAAATTCAGTGAAAGAAAAGCAAAGCATATCTTTCAGTAGTTATAATCATCTGGCAAAAAACCGCTCTCTACTAAGCCTTCTGGACTTGCATAAAAATGTGGTTTATTGATCAGCTGCTAAATATTTTTGAATTTTATTGTTATTTTATATCCATGAAATGGTACAATAGGCCCATTCTCCCAGTTTCTGTCTCATTCTCGTATAGAGATTGTTTTTAGATTGTGCTCAGTAAAGGGAATTTTTTACAGCTAACTCGAAGTACATTTTATCATCTGGCCCTCTCCCCTCAGTTTGCTTATAGCCAATGACAAAGTAATTATAATATATTGAATGCACCATCTCTTCTTTTATTGCTTGTTTCTTTACTGCCTTCCCAGAAAGTTTGTAGTTAAAACAATTTTTACAGCTTTAAAGAACTGAAGAAAATTCATATTTCTAGAACTTCAGCCAGAAGTAACTATGTTTTCAGCAGTTGAATTTTCATTAAAATTTACAAAAGACCTCTGCCTTCACTGATTTATTGTTGCATTAGGTAAAACTACACACAGTGTATAAAATACTGTGTTACTCCACTTGTAGTCTGATCTAACATGTTATCAGTGATTGCAAGTACATTTTATAACCCCAGCTGCTGAATCGAAAAAAAGGTGATACAAGCATCAATCTCCAGGATAAAATCAGAGCACTTTCTACCACAGTTTGACCTTAGTGATGCCTTTGGATAGTCTTACTTGTCTAAGTCCTTGCAACAATTACCAAGGGATGGTTAGAAAATGCAGCTTTAATGGTGCAGACTGGAATTACTAGCAGCATGAAAGACTTGAATGCTATCCCCGGAGATTTCCAAGCACAGGAAGAATTTGAGGAAACTCTGATGCCAATGCAGGAATGAAATGGAACTGGGCTGCAGACACCAGCCACAGATTTTATTTGTGCTCTTTATTGTCTGCATCCCTGAAGTCTGCAGTGTCATTAGCAAATACAAAAAGCTATAAATAAAAAACCAGCTACAGATAACTAGACCTCAAGATACAGTTGACTCCAGCTATAGCTGCCAAACCTTATTTATAGCATGAGGAGACACAGTTAATTACAGGTCACAAAAATGTTAATTTCTGTCATAATACAAGTTATAGTCTAAGAATGAAAAATCTTATTTTTGAACTGAAACAGTTTCTCCTAATAGAACTCTGTTAATTTGAAATCATGTCATGTTTGTAGACTACAGAATAGGCAAAGAAAGGATAAATGTGCCTTACCAATATATTTCATGGTCCTAAATATAATAATATTCAAATAATAAAACCAATCCATTTTTGGCAAGGCAAAGTACTGAAGGTAAAAGAGAATTAGAGAAGATGATCATAAAAGACTATTTTGAGCAATGGCAGTTGTATCTACTTATAATTAACATTAAATAATTTTTTAAATTAGTACAACAGATTTTTAAAACGTTTGGTCCTGGTGACCCAGAAAGTGAATTAAAAATACACCTTACAAACAAACCTAACCTCTCCCCCCAAAGAAAGGATCACCAATCATTTCAACTATTCTAAAGTACATTGGATAATTATTAAAGATAAACATTATGTGAAGGATGGAGTTAATTATATTATATATAATCAGACACTGGTCACTCTACAAGTTGTAATTTATTTTCCCCTAATTTGCATTTAACTTCAAAAGTATTTCAGGAACTGTAAAATAACATGATCTGAGCAGTTACAAATATGATATGCATTTAACTTCAAAACTATGTTTCAAGCTCTTAAAAATAAATTACATACAATTTCAGGAAATAACACAGCATTCTCATGCAACGTGTAATTGTTGCCACAAAAATGGTAAACTCATTTTTGGAGGGGAAATATCACAATTTAGGGCAACAGTATTAATCTGTCAGGTCTTATAGAGATACAAGAAAACACTAGGGTAATTTGCATCAATATGCTAATCTAAATTTATAGAAAGAGTCTACTCAGTTAAAAAGGTCATACAGCTGTAACTTTATATGGAAAATTAGCAGACCGGTTTGAATTCATATCCAACTCCAACTGCAGATCAGACAGTCTCTTCACTAAAACCTGAAGGGCTGCAGCCTTCTATACCCTGTGTTCATCATCACAACTTTGTTCTTTTCTTTTTTCTTTATTTTTATTATTTATTTTAAAGAGGGGAACTTCATGTGAGTTTGAGTCCTTATTATAGGTTTACAATCCCTATGTATATGAACATATCTAAAATTCCAGCATCTAGGTCAGTACTGAGCTTTCTAAATCCTTAACAAACCTCTTTTTGTATCCCTTCATGTCAGATTTAATTGTCTATGGTGAAAGGAAACCCTAATCAGAATTCAACAGAAGTACTCTAAGACATGTATCTTTCCAACCTGAACTATCCTATGATCCTGTGAAAGCATATAAGGGAAAAAGCAAGTTTTCCTCTTATTTGAAACACCGAAACAAATTAAATAATTTACAGTTCTCATTCTTAACTCTTGTATGGCTTTTATACAACGGCTGTATAACAGTGAGGTGCAATGAAGCACACTGAGGGAAAAGCTCAGTTCACAAATACCTCATTCCTTTCAGAATCTGGAGGATGATATTTGAGACATAGTATTGAATCATACACTACTTTTACAAAATGATTTTACAACCTATCAAAAAGACCTGTTTTCTATTCTCTGTTCCATGGTTTCCCCACATATTCCTGTTATCTGTTCATTTTACTTAGCTGCCCACTGCAGTCAGCTAGGAACAGCTGTGCAGGCTAAGAGAGAAATAAACTAAGCATACAGACTTGCTGTGCACTGACTTGCACTGCTGCTTCTGAGTAGAAACCCAACTAGTGTAACTCTAGTTTTAGTAGTTTACCACACTAATACCAAGCTCAGCTAGATACCTTACTGAAAAAGACGTAAGGCAAAGATCAAGACAAACAGTTGAAAAGCTACCTGCAGTTACAAAGCCCTTCTGGCTAACTTACATCAAGACAAACCACAACAGAATCACAGCCCTTAATTCTTTGAAAGCCGACGTCTTCCCTGGTACTGCTTCCTTCTGGGAACTGTTTGTGGTTACACAGTAAGTTACAGCTAGGTCCAAGTTGTGTGTAAGAATCTCTATATGCCTTCCACTGGGTATGAGGAGGAAAGCCTGGGCCCATTAAAGCCAACAGAAGGTTTCCAACTGGTTTCAAAGCTGCTCTAATGTCACCCAGAGGGAAGAGTTCTGTGCATGCTTCTCAGGTCCACATTTGATCTGCATAACAGATCCTTTGCAACTGAGATCTCTCTTAATTTGTTCTTGCATGGCCCTATCTAAACAATGATAATGCAATTCAGACTGAATATTAGTTTTTAGAAAGTCTTTATCTGTTATATGAAAAGTGTTAAAAGGAACTTTATTTTCATAGATGACACATTTTCATATAAAAATAACTAGAGATATTTAAGAACATTTCTGTATTTCTACGTAAAATGCATTAGAATCACTGAATAAAAGGCTTTATAAAAATGTAAACGTTCTCCACAAAAATTACAGTGACAATAGATTTTGTTTAGAGCAGTCTGCAAGCACGCGGGCTTACAGCACTGCATTTGTAGCAGTGGTGGTTATACAGCCATGCTGGTTTGCACAGCTGGTTGAAGACAAACAGGAAAGCAAGGTCCTTGCCCGGCAAAGCTGACAATTTCAATAAGGCTGACAATCTAACAAAAAGTGACAACGGTTTTGTTCAGTGGGTAGGAAGGGCAACAGCAAACAAAGAGAAGGGGAAAAGTGATCTTGCAAGAGCACTGTTGTGAAGGAATCCAGATGAGCACACTGTTGCAATACCTTAGGGTTGGTTTGTTTGCTTTTTAATTTTAGGAGTGCCAAATTCAGGTGTGACTGCCAGATATCAGCAAGCTGATGCAAAAAGGAGGAATTTTAGCTTGGAATGGATAATGACAGAGCAGAAGGAGGACAGGAAGAGCATCTGGTAGAAAATGCACGGGGAGGAAGGACCTAGCATAGCAGTATTTTCTCCCAGGTTTGGCTACATCTGTAAAATATCAAAACATTCTAAATAAAGTGCTGTTGAGCAAGTGCTTGAGAGTGACAGGGATAGTTCGGAATTGCAGCAGAACAAGGGAATACCTATCTTAAGGAAGTCTCGTGCAATTTTTGCAACAGCCTTTTAGAGAAATCATAGCACATGGTTCTTAGAGAGCCAGTTTGGCACAGCTGCTGCTGCTGGAGGAAACCATTCCTATGATTTTCTGCAGGTCTAGGAGTGAAATTATCTGCTGCAGTAAATTCACAAGTTTAGCATTTGTTGCTACTGTGACCAAAAAGTTAATGATTAATTGGTTGACTGAACCAAGATCACCAGTTTCCTATCACATATTTTTGTGGCCTTACTCATACATTTGATTCCAGTAGATTTTCAGTAATCTATTTTGTTGAATGTTAAATGAAAGCCATGTAAGTAAGAGATTAAGTTTTGTTACTGCAGAACAGAACAATTTCACAAATAATTTTCTTTAGTAGCTGATTGGGTTACTGAGAGTACATCCAGCCAGCACAGGCAGTTTCTAGCTGCAAACATGCTGACTGACCATCCTCCCAGTGAAAACGCAGCGGAGAGAGGGAATAGAGCAGTCTTGAACAAATACATGACACAGGGGCTACAGCTCCTTTTGGCACAGACGGCTGTCTGCAGTGGATCTGACAACATGGGGTGCTGTGTAACAGCCACCCCTGATGCAAATGAATACAGAGTTAGAGATTTTCAGGGAGAAGAGTGAAGGGATTCGGATTACTATCTTGTTTGAATCTGCTTCCAAAAGCTACAGAAATTGAATACAATTTTTAAAAAGGATTTTCTGATCCAGATGCTCAATAACATCCCATAAAACTTTGTTTTACTTTAAAATACTCCACAAGACTTGAATGAAGGCCTCTCTTATGCATTTGTCCAAAACTGAGAGTAAAACCCTGAAATTCTTTAAATTGATATGCTATTGTGTGGCTGTGCTCCTATTCAGAGTAACTAATTGGGTAATTTAGCCATAAACCTGACCTAAACAATGTTACTCTGTTGAAAGTTCACCTTTCTGTCAAGTTGGCAGTGAGTTAATTTGAATGACTTGAACCTGTGCTGGCAAAGTTGTGCCTAAGCAGGGTCAGGGAAAGCAGCTGTGTGGGACAAGGAGTGAAAGCCTTAACCAGAGGTGTTCCATTTGAGAGCACAGGTCTGTGAGCTTCCCACTCAACTATAAACTTGTTACACAAATGCCAAAATAAAAAGCCCTAAACTTTTCTCCTGAAAATACAGTGAGGCCATGTTAGTTCCAGCAGGCAAAGAATGGGAGTCACTGAGGACGAGGAGGTGCAGTGCAAGAGCCAGAAAGCGAGCCTGAAAGGTAGAAGGAGCAGGCTATTTCTCTTTGTTATCGAGTGAAATGACTCCACAAATATGACAATAAATCACTGCAGGAATCAATCTGAGTGGAGGCAACTGCTCCATGCTGATAATGCATCAATCAATATTTAATGTTTACACTTTAATTAATCTGCACATAGGAAGCATTCTTTCAGTGACAAAAAAGTGATGAGAAATAAAACACCTTTTATATCAAATGGCGATGAATGGCTGCCTATCTGTTAGGCTCTGATTGGGCCCTCAATTGATCATTGCAGCCTTTTGCGATTGCGCTAGTGTGCAATGTCACATTTGGGTATAAAATAAACACAGTCTCTGTGAAGGAAGGAGGGGGAGCTTCTGAATCTGCTTTTGAGTGATTACAACTTAATCAGAACAAAGAAAGACTGATAGCAAAGTATGAGTTATTTGAAAAGACTGGGCAGAAGGAAATAAAATAAAAGATTTTCAACATCTGCATCAATGACATCTATCTGAACAGATTTTTACTGTATATTACAATTATTGATACCTACTAAGGCTTTGTACAGAAAAACAATTCAGATGTTGACTAGCCAAACTGCCTTCCCTTATCAGAGCTACCAGCGGAGACCGACGATCAGTTTATTTTGTCGCTATTCTGTATGGCAGCGAAGTGCCAGGTTCTGTATGGACACAGGAGAAGTCAAAATTCCTGCCTCAGAGTATTTTTCCTCAGTGCTCTGTTTAACCCTTGTAAACTCTAGTTTCTTCTTCTTTTTAAAGGCCCTGGTTTATTGTTCATTGATGTCAACTGAATGACTTCTATTGACTTTAGCGGGCATTGCATTAGTCCATAGATGAACGGTATTGAAAGGTGTAGTGATGAAAGACAAATGAAAAGACAGTGATATCAGACCAGTAATGTTCAATTATTCCTTAAAAAAACAAAACTAGAGCAGTACATTCTCCATACATAACTAAAGCTTTCCTATGCTTATTTCTAAAATAATTGTTTGAAAAGTACAGACTTGTCACATAATAAATGCAATAGTATTTATTTAAAAATTACAGAGAGTTTAGCTGTTGAGAGCTTAGCTGTATTTAAATGATTAGACATCTGAATCCAGATGCAAAATTGCCATAAACTTACAGAGGGTAGAACCCAGGGAAATCTTACTGTATTTTGTATGTCACATTAAAGTTATTTTGCAAAGCCTGTCATGAAGTTAGGAGCATGCAAAGGACCTATGCAAGTGTCAAATAATTTCAAGCTTTTAAGTAGACCTGCTAGTAATCAAAAAATAATTACAACTGTGGATTTTTTTTCACTGAAGAACTTTTGTTGTTTTACTAGTCAACAAATAGGAGGATTCTACTTAGGATCTAGGGACAACATGTTGCCAAAATGCCTGCCCAGATTTGGAACTGCCTAGTTTAGGGTGCTCTGACTGCTGGCTTAGGCAATACTTGAACAACACCAGAAACAATATTATGGTATAAAGTCATGTACTAGAAGGAATTAAAAAATATTAATCCTCAATCCTACAAAGAAGTTTTTGTTTCACTGAGACTGGATGACCTTTTTCTGTGATTCACAAAATTCTTCTGGCTATTCCAGAACTCTAAGGCACTCAGAAACACACCCCTAAGACTGCTGGCATTTTTGGATACCAAGAGCAGCAAAGTATTTAAAGCATGAATGACATCAGAAGACTTCCATTTATTGGTCAAAAAGTTTTGAAATATAGTAGCATACAAAACTTGGAGGAAGTGTTCACAGAGGAAATGAAAGAAGATGAATATGACATTTAAAAATGCAATAATAGAACCAAGCTAACTTTTTACTTCTGAAGTTTACTTGTCATTCCCACTCACATTTTTTTCCACAGAACTTTGTATGTAGATAAACAAAACCCCAAAGATTTCATTAGCTCCATAAAAATGGAGACAATGCCTTCTCACTGAAATCCATAAATAGCTTTTCAGCAGACTTTACTAACATACACGCACATATCCACACAAAGAGTTGAGTCTGCAGTTTATCTTTTCCATAAAAACTTCTTCCCTCTTCTGTGCAAATCAGATGAACAAGCTAAAAAAAAGGGCAAAGTCAAAAGACAGGAATGCTCTATTGTAATGCATGATCAACTACAAATATTTATAGAAAAGATGAAAACACTACTGTGTGCACATCAGGATTGCCCTAGGACAGCTTTAACAGCATAGTTAATGTTTATGGAACAAAACCAAACCAGCTTACTGAATGTGAAATCTTCATTCTCCTCACATGCACCCAAACTAAAAGTAAATTCACAAAAAAAAAAAAATTATTTGCTTGCTAAAATCCTGAGGGGACAGTGCAAAGCACTTAATGTTGTCACTGGTAGGTAGAAAACTCACAGTTGCATTTTCTAATTATTTTATTCTCCAGTTGTATACAGCTTGCTGCACACAATTGGAATAGCAGCCCAACCTGGAAAGCCAAATCCCGCCCTACGAACTTCGGTTTCTTTGGAGCTCCAGAGAGCGGCATGCTTTCGTCTGCAGTAACAATCCTGACATGCAGGGAGATGGGTCCCATACTGTGGTTTTAAAGCCTCATTAGCTGACCTTCTGAGAGCACAAGCCCATAAGGTTCTTTGCTGTATAGTCGAAACATTTCAGCTTGCAAAGGATATGTTTCCCAGCCCTGCACCCTCCGATCAGGGCTACGGTGAGTTCCCAGGTCTAATTGCTGTCTCAAACTGTCAAGCCCAAGCACTAGGGCACTCTCCCAGCATCACCTCTGGCTACAGTTGTTGGTGTTAGCCTCAGTACTTCCACCTTAGTTATACAAGAAGCACCCAGTGAGATCTAAGAGTACCAGTCCCTGTTTAGCACCAGTGCTTAGGCTACTTTTCCACCTCAGCCTTGTCATAGCTGTCTGCTGCATAAAAAGACTGAAATGTACTAAAAAAACCTGGAAGACTAATAATTCATTAACCTGACAAATTAAATGTAAGTCCTATCGATCAAGAGTAGAACTTCTTGGTTATAAAGGAAGCATATATTATTCTGACAGTATTTTCACAAGATATACTGAAGTTACAAAGAAGGCAACCAATTTGATTCAAATAACTGTCTCTCCTCAGAAACATTCATGATTATAGTCATCAAGCACAAGTTGGTGTGGTAGTGTTACTACCACCGTTTTTACAGATTTGGATAACTGCGCAATATCAAGGAAACAAGACTGTATCATTCTCCCAGCTTTGCTGACTGCTGATCCTGTGGAAAATGCTAAGCAAATGACCAACTCCTGCACCAGCGAATCATGCCACCACTAAATGCCAGCATGGAAAGGTCTGTAGCGACACACACACACACACAAAAAGATAATCCCTTCTCTCTTCCATCACTAGTGCTGAAAAGCTCAGGGCTTATTGTACAGCTAATGAGAATAAACACACTTGCAGCTGGCCTTCCACCACCTGTAGAAGGTGAAAGTCGGCCAAAAACCTACAAGACTCCAGTTGTGATGAACGGATGGAAACCAAGAGTGTGGCTCAGGTTCAAGTCCTAGACTAGTTATAGCAGTATAATATTGGTGCCAATAGACCCACTTAAGAGTGGAGGGCTCAGAGTGAGAGGCAGTCTCTGCTATTCTGTCATAGTAAAATATAGTAGGGCAGGCATCAATTTACCTTGGTTAGTTATGTTTTTAGTTATGCTGTATTTTGATGCCCAGGGGCCTAATTTATAATTCTAATAATAAAATGTATTATGAAGTATAAGCCAAGCACATGCAGGTTCTAATTCTATTTCCTTTCAAAGGAAAGAGCTAAGCTGTTAAGCTCTAGGTTCTTTCAACATTTCCTATTTGTGACAAACACAAAAATCTGAAATCAGCAACGTGCCACTGACTTTTACAAAGTTCAGGTAGAGCAAGTTAGATGTCTGATTTTGTGTTTGTGTTTGGTTTGTTTTTTTTTTTTTAATCCCCAAATGGTGTTTCTGGTAACTCAGTATCACAGCTGTCACAAGGCCTGGTTTTGTAGGTAAACTGAAGTTACAGAGAAGCAAACCGAGCGAGTTCAGACACCCTCCCCACCTCAGAAAAGTTACCATCCCTAAGCTTGCAGGGTAGTACTTCTACCTACATTCTTAGAAAGAATGTACAGGGTCAGCTGAGGGATCTCCCCAGTCTCTAAGGAGGGAGAAAATACTAATCCATTTAGCAGAGAGACTTTTACTCCGGTTTGGTTGTAGAAGTTAACTGAACAGCCCAGCTGTTAATGTTATACTATACATGCCCACATTTGCGCATAAGAATCAGGGAAGAATGTTCCATTATTTCCTTCTCTCCCAAGCGGAGGACACGGCACCCTGTGCCAGGCTGGAGCAGGTGGCCAGTCCCAGTTCTCTAGGTCCCCTTGCGGAATGCATCTACTAGGACACGTTTAGCGTGACAGAAAAGCAATTTGTATGTGTGTGGGACCAAGTTAATGTTAACAGAAAATTAAGTTTGATGATTCATATTGTCAGTAACTTATTTAAAAAACATGATATCAAAGAGCAAGACTAGCAACTGTATCATTGATAGTTTTTATATTACACAGTATTTATGCTATAAACATAAGTTTTAATTAAAAAAAACCCCACTCCAGTCATTTTCACTTGTTTCCGCTGATTAATGTTGGTATTGACAAGGTAATATTGTTCATCTTATTTAAGCTGAATAAATAATGCAGAAGAGTTAATAAGAATACAGATACCAAATGTAACAGTGGTCCTTAGTCTTATGAAATTGCTCTTTACTTATGGCAGCAGCCAGTCTCACTAATGTCAGTGGCCCAAACTCTGCAGTCCTTAATCACATACCATTACCTTCAGTAGGAGTTGTTCTCAATTTAGGATCAAAGACCATAGTTCACTGGGGCCACTCTTTCAAGGGAGGATCGGGCCCAGACTTTTAATAAGGGGTTTGGTGGCTTACAAAGAGGTGATTAAGATCTTCCTTTGAAAAACACAAAATGTAGAGTTCTTCTTTTGGATAGCACAGATAGCTGTAGCTGGTGGATTTCAGAGTATTAACTGCTAATACACAAGTGAACTGAAAGGTTTTTGTTTGTTTTGCTATTACAGTATTTAGTTAAACTTGTCAACCTTCAGTTCTCAGTAAGTCATATTTAAGTTGCTTAGCAAAATATTTTATTTAAGGAACTCAAAGTTTCTACAAGTTCTTGTTCTTTTTCATATATTCCTCCCCACTGCCCTGAACATCTCTGTGAATATGTTCAACAGTTTGAGAGATTTCCTGGTTATATGCAAAACCTAGGGTAGTTTTTTTTTGGTTTGGTTTGGTTTTGTTTAATGAAAAGCTTGCACTTATTCCTGAGAACTCAAACCATGAAGTTTTGGAAACTAACCCACAACATAAAAGTTTCTATTTTCCTTAAGTGACATTCAAGGATTGCTGTTTGTCAGTGACAAACAGAAAGTACTTAGTATAATTATTATAGCACCTCAGTAAAAATCAGATTCTAGCCGTAGGTGATTGCAGCTATAAAGTTTCCAGAATAGGAACAATAAGCCCTATGAAACTAATGAAAAAAATCGCCAACTTCCTCACTCCAAAGTCTGATTTTTACAAGGACTCCATTTCTTCCTGGTTGCCAAAAATGAACAGTTTATTTGAATCTAGCTAAGGTCTCCAGGAAAACAATTTTAATGTAAAATTGAATAATGTTGCACTAATGACAGGATAATTAAGTGGTTTCAAAATTGAGCAATATTTAGGTGCATTTACTGTAGCATGTCCCAATAATGAAAATAAAGAAATCATATTCTAATGATAGCATAACTAAAGATGATAAATATCCAGACATACCCCTTGCTGTATCACTGTACTGCAATCAAATGAATTAGAAATCTAATGACTACTTTGACACAAACAGGTATTTAATATGCTGAAAATGTACCAGATTTTCCCCCTCAAGCATTAGTAAAATCCCCAAGAAAATTAAAATCCAGGTCATGGCTAAATTCCTTTGAAACTGGGATTTAAATTAAAAAAAAAAAAAAAAAAGAAAAAAAAAGAGTTTAGTCACTGTAAGAATTCTTTGTGCTGTTACATTTTTATAAGGTTAAAGTTAAAAATAAGATCAAAATCTTTTTGGAGGTTACATTAAAAAATAGACCAGGTGTGTTCAGAAAACCATCAGACATATGCCTGTTAAACAGATGCTGACCAATAAATTAATTAAAGTTGCTCTCCTTTCGAATCAAAAAGGAGAAAAGAGCTGCTAGGGACATTTATGGGGTGACGTTCTCTTGACCGACAAGTTTTTCATGCTTGGCCTCTATTGTACAAGTCACTGATACTTCTCAAACATTTTCCAAAAGGAAAATGAAATTGCTGTCTGTCAAGCAGAGACTTTAGCAACCTGTTTCTAGGTAGGCGAACTGACACTAGAGAGAGATGGCATGGCTATTTATCAGTCATGAAAAGTGAATAAGGAAATGAGGTTTTGACATTGATCTGATGAAAATCCTTGCTAGTAATTCCTGCCATCACACTCAGAAAATCAGAATTTGCATGTGAAATATCTCACTCTCCTTAGTATGCTATACTTCATTGCGACAATTAGCATCTGAGCTGATCAAGTGAAAAAGTATCTTGTGCTGACCTTAAATCCTACTATACTTATAGGACTTGGAAAAATAAATAGAAAGGAATTCGAGGAACAGTAAATGGTCCTGAAAGGGCTACGTGACTCTTGAAACTTAAGCTTCTCTAACACTTTAAGGACAAACAACATTCATTTCTACGTTTCTTCTTCCAATTATACAAATTTAATTTTTTTGGAAACCACACAATTGCTGGAAAAAGGAATTAGTCGGTGTAAGGGGTTATTAAACATGGCATTCACCCACTGCTCTTACACAGAAAAGGCAGCCCTGAAAAAACACAAAGCTGATTAATATGAAAGGCAGCTAACCTAAAAACTAAAACTTGAACTGAATGGTGTGTGCTAATCTTTCTCAAATACACTTATGAAAGCTAAATTTGCTGGTATTTGTCAATGCTATGCAGGCTAAGTGTTCATGTGAATGATATCTCCTCAGTTCAGAGCAAACCAGTAAAAACCACAGAATTTTGTCCTCACTGGTAATTTTCTGAATCTCCTGTCCATCTACGGCTACTTTAATAGCAACACTTCAGAATCCAGGGTCATTTGTGATAAACTTTGGTAAAAAGGCACCATTCATTACTGGTAATTTCCTTAATCCTCAGGTTGCTTGTAAGGAAAAGATTGAAATTCTGTGTTATATATTTGCTCTGTTGGGTCTACAATCAAAATAACTCAACATGTTAGCCCCATTAATGAAATACTTGCCAGATCAAAATCTTAATAGCCAGTCTTAGGCTTGCCATTGTTTATTGATGTTTGTTTGCCAGCCTATCTGGAGACATAAGGAAAATCTTAATAGCTCTGGCCACTCATTAGCAAAGTAACACGGAGTCCTAATCCCATAAAGATATTAAACTATTTTTCCTTACAACAGCAATGAATAGAGGGAATTCTCATTACTTATTAAGATGTGGTACATTCTTTTCATATTGAGTTTTTTCTTATACTTTGAACTCTTATCCCTCATCATTTTATTTCTGAGGCTAAGATCAAAGTAGATTGGCCTTACAGAGCTACTGATGAGTGGCCGCCTTTCAGAGAACATTAATGCCCTCTTGAAGAGCGAAGCTGGGAAGGAGGTGTAATCCCACGAAGAGAGAGCCCCGCGAGCCTAGTCATACTGAACAACCGTAGCAGGCTTGCTGGATCAGCTGTTAAAGAGCCTCGCCGAGGTGGAGCTGCTATCCCAGTTTAACAACGTGACCCAAATCTCAAAGCAATAGTGAGACTAACCCCTTTTTGGAACTAGAGAATCGTGTAAATGTGGATTCTGGCAGACTGGCAGAGCAATGTGTTTTATAGCAGGAAAATATGTGACCAATTTTGTATTTTGCATTGCAAGATGTTCTGGTCTTTCCGATTCAGCTTGTGACTTCTCCAGTTTTAGATTTTACTTCTTGCTACCTCACCTACTCAAGGATTGGTGTTATTGATGAGCTTGTTGGCAGCAGGCAAGACAGTGTCCCCCTTCAATCTCCCACTTCCAGCAGCGATCCTGCCATACAGCGTTTCTTTCTTGCCTTCAGATTGCTTGCAAGCCTTTTAAAAGGGAATTACTTTAGACCCTTGTTAAAGGTAAGAGTAAACATGCAAAGTACTAAGACATTCAGCGGGTATCGTTATATGAAAAGAAGAAATGTTATATTCATTACAGAGGAAAATCTAGTAATAAAAAGTATTACCTGCATTTATAGCCCTTGTAACCTAATTTTTGTGACAAAGCAAAGAAGTAAAAACATTCCTTTCTGCCTTTCAGTGACCCCTATAAGAAACCCCCCATGGAGTCATTTAGGATAGTAATTTGAGTGAAAATATATGCAGCCTTTACTTTGCTTGCTCTTCTTAAATTAATAGCCCTTTCCAATGATAAATCTGAAAGTTTCTAAAGACATTTGCAAAAATGCCCTCAAATTAGTAAGCAATTAAAAGAAATAAAAACCTAAAAGACATTTTCCACAACATAAAAGAGTGACAGAACACGGAGCTGTGTTGTTCAAATGTTAAAACTGTACATAAAATACCCCTTCAATATATGCTGCCAGTAAAAACCAAGGCAAAGCAGGTCATTAAAATGTCAGACTTGGGGCAGAGTGGAAAAAATGCTGTGTTTAAAAGTAAACATGTAGACCTTTTATAATTATTTCCCCTTAAAGTTAACTGTTAAAAAACAAAACAAAACAAAACCAAAAAAACCCCCAGCAAACCAATCAAAACCCAACCAAAACTAAATCCCAAACGAACAGCTCTGCATCGTCAGGATGAAGAGTCAAACCCTAGTCCTAATCTTGTTCCTAAGTGAACCTAGGGAGACTTTGGGACTCTTTATGCAGTCTCTGGATGTCAGTTTTGTGTATGACGTCATTTTCCTTTATCCAGTTTTTCTAAAGCAAAACCAGAGTGATATGTTCATGCCATTAATATCAATGTGATGTTCATGCTAAGGCTGAATACGAATAACAGGAGCACTAGAAACCTTGGGAGCCTGGCATGTGGCAGGGGAACCCTTGGGAAGATACTGAGGTGCCATTCACAGCCCTGCGCTGGTAGGGCTTACGCTGACTGATGGAAAGACTTGTTGTGATGATGTTAGTGTCCAAATGTAGGATTTTAGCACTTGCTGTAAAGAGCTCAGGCTACAAAATTGTAGTCAATTCCTTCTCCTCACATGAACAAAAAGTGCCCTTTGAAATTGGTAGAAGATTCAGTTAGCATAAAGGAGACACTATGCTAATTATGGGGGAGCTGAAAGCCATGCTACTATTACTTAGTTGAATTAATCTGTTTTGCAGTCCAATGAATCAAGATGAATCAAGACAGTAAAATGAAAACCAAAGTCTGTATCTTCAGATATGAACTATGTTGCAGTACTGAAAATAAAAAGGTTGTATTCTACTGTCATTTTTCCCATTTTGAATCTTTTTGAGCCAGTAACAAAGACTGATATCCTTCTGACTCATCAATAACATTCCAGTTTTGTTTCCCTCCTACTAGAAAAAAGTGCATCATGGCCCTGAAGAAAAAAATTTCCATCTCATTAATTTTGTGTATTTTAAGCAGAGTCTGCATATGAAGTCAGTATAATATCTGCTCTCTGTCTTTTACTGAGCTAAATTGCTAAACTGCACCTAAAAGGTGGCAATGCCCTAGTAATAACCGTCCAGCAGGCACAATTCCACATTAATTGGCCTAGCAAATATCTGAACAATACTGCTGATGAACACAAATTTATTCCAGATTAACTTTGGTTTAACTAAAAAAAAAAAAAGTAGTTGGCTCATAAAACTCAGATAAATTTAATTATTAGAAAATAAAAATGTTGTACCCTCAGGCAGTTTCTGGGAATCCCACTGAAGTCCATGAAGGAATATAGGTATCTTATTTTGTCCTCTAACATCTCCATATCTCTGTTCCCTAAAACTAACAAATAACACTGCTAAAAATACAGGTTGTCACATTTACAATCAGTGATTAAAACCAACATTCTCCTGGTTTTCTTCTGATAAGAACAGAGCTTAAAGTGGAGAGATAATGAAGAAACACAAAATAGCTCTGAGAGATTCAACTTTTATTTATCTGGTCATTTTTCTTTAAACTAGCTTCTACAATGCAAATATTTTGGGGAAAAAAAGCCTGTAATCGTGGTTTGAGACATGTTATACTCAAAATACACAGATCATGGGAGAATATTAAACTTCCTACTTATGCTTTCTTTTTCTAGTATTTTATGTAGGATAATCAAATATATCAGGAGTAGACAGAGCAGTGGGTCAAGTTTTAGACTGGTGCAATTGACCTAGCAGAAAAACAAAGAGTTTAGACAGTTGTGGTTCCATGATGTTAATAGCAGATCTATTATGATCAATACTTCCTCAGTATGTATGATCAGTATTTCTTAGTCATAGGCTTACAATGGCAACTCTATGAAAACAGCCAAAGCATACCATATATGTATTTTTTTGCCAGCTTTATGGTTTTCATTCTATGACAAAAATTACGAGTACTACTTAAACAGGATTAAAATTAGACGTTGAAAAGGTGGTTTCTAGTCACGCATAAAGCCTGCAAGTAAAAAGTCAAAATTTTTTTTAAAAAATTTTGAACCAACAGGGAGGCTTTAGTCCACTTCAATACTTTGTATCATTTCATTGCACCATTTTGATCCAGTAACAGGAACCTAAAGCCAGGCTTAACATATCATGGAACGCATGGCTTGTGACCTATGACTTTAATGAAGGCAGCACACCATAAACCTAGAGGGCTGGTACTTAATTAAAATGGTAGTTTTGAACCCTATTTCTTTTCCTATTATCTAGAAATATTCAGGATGATAATCTCAGTTTAATAAGATTTACTAGTCTTATGACACCTCTGGAAGTTCTTATTTCCTTAAAGGTAAGCAAAAATGTTATTTTTACCTATATTCTTTATGCAGAATCATCTTCTATCAATAGTGGGGATTCCAGAGCTGGGAAATAGGTTTAATTTTGGGTTCTTCAACCTAGATAAAAAGAATAGAATAACTTTCTCAGGAAATACTAGCTTGCTCGCAGTTCATTGTGAGAATGTCAAAAGCTGGTTCTTTGCTGATTTATTATACAACTGCTGTTACTGTCTTCCTGGCCACAGGCTGAAACCAGCAGCCAATTCTCCATTACCAAATTACCAAAAAAAAAAAAAAATGCAGTTTGAAAGTACACAGTCAATATTTCACAGATTTTGAGATCTTCAGAAACACTTGTCATAGATCTTCTGAAATCCTATGCCATATTCCAAGGAAATTCCTTAGAAAGATGCCTTTCATGAGTATTTGGCTTTGATTGCTCAGGAGTTTAAGGAAATTGGGCTTCCTGCTATGTTTCTGGAGCACAGATTCAACTGACACCCAAATGGAGGCAACCTGCTCAGAGTCCTCATGTCTCCACATACTGAATTTCTAGACATCCAGCAGCAAAAGCACACCTCCCTGAACCCCACCTTTATATGCATTTTGAGATTTAAGAGTATATGATAAACATAACACTAAATACCACCCACCCTCCACCACCACAGTCTTTCTTCAGGGTTCTAAGCTCCTATAACTTAGCGATATAACCAGCACACAGCCCAAGTATGAACTATAATATGTCACTGACATCAAGCTACTTTGTTGTTCTTATGATTTCAAAGGTTTTTTTTAGAGAGCTAATCAGCAAGGTCTCTAGGAGTCTTCTCCTAGAACTCCCATTTCCTGGAAGTTCCTTTTGACACTCTCAATTCTGGTCAATTCTGAAGATCATGGGCCTGTTTTTTTTTTTTTGTTTTTTTTTTTTTTTAATTGATGGTTTGCCTTGTATTCAAACTAACATTGCCACTGGAGCAAAGAATCACACCTACCTTGCCAGCAGGTATTTGTTTTTCCAGTGTTGCCCCCTGCACTGCAGAAGGGCAGGCATTCCTGTAGCAATGTAGGGAATTCAAACAGCAGGTTAATCCAGTTTAAAAAAAACCCAAACCGCTCCCCCCCCAAAAAAAAACAAAACCAAAAAGAAGCGGGGGGGGGGTGGGGAGATGACTAAGTATCATCTGTTTGATCAGAGACTGGACAGTCAGCAGACTCTCTGGACAGGGAAAGCTGCAGAATGGGAAGACAATACAAGGCACCTGTGCTCACTAACCTTTTAACCCAGCACAGCTTGTCTGCCCACAGCCGCATGTAATCTGGTTGGGTTTCCCCAATTACAGAAAGGGATAGTTAGGAATAAGTTAACTGAACCAGTGAGCCAGCAGAACTGGGGGAGTTGCAAGCTTCTGCCAATGGATGGTGATAAAACATTTTCAGTCAGAACAGCTGTTTACAGATGTAATGTTTGGCATTAAGAAAAGATGACTTGAACAAACACAGGCTGCCTGCAGTATTTTAGAAAATGTGCACATGATCACTTGTGTCAGAGGACACGTGGCGTTGTATCTCTACATTCAGTGGTATGAGCTGGTCATGGAAACATCTTTAACTGGCACAGTTCTGCATGGAAAATTGGGCAATTCACACCTTTACTTTCCCTTCTGTGTTAACTGTCATTTTGTTTCTCTGTGCTGGAGTAAATAGATCTGACAAAGCAGCCCTCTGTCTTGCAAGCTACTCAACAACTTTAAATGCTGTGCTGAGGTGTAGATCTATAGATGCCTTCCACTTGTTTCTTGCCCTCAGTTTGGGAGAATGCTTTCTAAGAAACAGAGGGATCTGACTTACCTTCACTTATGTTGTCATTACAGCACCAAAGTTTGAAATCAGTATTTCAAGGCAATGGTTAGAAAGCTAGCAGCACTCCTGTATGAGCTATCATCACCATCCACAATGCCATTGACTTTTTCCTGACTGATCCAGTTGCAAAAAAACCCAGACGAAAAAGAAAGGAATAAAATTGTTAGATTAGTTTGAGTCCAGTTCACTGTGCCTGTGCACACACTTCTGTTGGAACACGGCAGGAGAAGCAGCAGGGGCCGAAGCTGCTGCAGAAATGCAAGTGTAGCCACATTCCTTGATATTTGAGTAGACGGCCAGACTGACTTAAAGTGAAATGTTTTTTAGGTGGATTCTGATCTTCTTTATAATCATCAATTTTTTCACATTCCAAATAGAACCCATCCACAGAAATGGTGTTTTTCTGGTGGATCTGTTCACACAGTACTTTATGTTGGCAACTCATTTCTGTCTTAGTCATGTTTTCGTTTTTTCTTTAGCAGATGTTTACAATTACTCCTTAAAATGTTTCCATTTTCTGTGATCATTGAATGTGAATGAGGTGACATTTTTAAAAATAATTGTAGCTTTTTCTGGCCAGAAACCATGTTGTTAGATTCAAATAGTCTTTGTCTTTTAAACTGTGGTAAAGGTCTTATATCTTTGTAACAGCAGCATCTGCGCTAGTTTGCCTATTCTTTTTTTGCCAAAATCAAAGTGTTATTTGTCATTATCTGACTATATCTTGTATCTGGTAATCAGATGTGTATATGTCTTTTTATTTAACCTTAAATACACGAGGCCTATTGTCCTGAATTTGAGCTGGAGGATTTCTTGGGAGGACTGCTGAACAAATGGTATTACAGCAGCCCAAGCTTCTGAAATGCGAAAGAAGGTTTCTTTGCTTTTCTTTCAGTCAGTTTTTTCATTTGTTTTTATTGACCTCAATTTAGATCAAAGTTCTCACAAATAATTGCCATGTTGCCAACACCTGCAATTACATCGCAATGTTTGTAACGTTTCAAACATTCTTCAGACACCCATTTCTGGGAGTCATGCAAATTTTTAAGAAAGCTCATCTGTTTCTTCTTTTTTCTTGTTTTGTTTTGAAAAATAAGATTTCAGTTTGCAGAAAAAGTATAAAAATATGCTATATATTTACCATAAAGGCTCAAAAAGGAGTGCCACACATATATTTTAAAAGATCACTTTTTAAAAAATGTAGTCTCGTGACTTTTGGAGTGCTGACTCACGATTTTTTGCATGCTTGACATCAGCAATACCACAACTGAGAGAAAATCTTTGTGAAAGATTCCTTTCTAGTCCTCTTGAGACAAAGGGATCCTCCAGGAAAAAAAACAGAGAAACAACTGTTTCTTATTCATGATAGTTCTCAGTTAAAAACAAGCACAAAAACCAACTTTAAAGCAAACAATCTAAAATATCTGCCAAACAATTCCTGCCTTCTTTCTTCACCCTAAAGTCTCAAAAAAAGGTACAAACACATTTTTTTCTTTTCTTTTGTAGGATGGTATTAAATCATATAATGTATGAAAATGAAACTTCTAGTATATTTTAATATTTTTTCAATAAACAGCTTCTTTTAATATGCCAGATTCTTCCCTCTTTCCTGTCAAGCAAAAATTCTGGCATTAGGGACAGACAATGACTTTTTCATTAATGATCATGTGTTATTTTTAATTATACTGTGTATTTTTTTAGCTTCCATAAAAGAAATGTAACAATTCCATGATTACATTCCTTCTGCTTAATTAAAAAATGTTTTCCTTTACTAGGAATAAAGTACTCTGAAAGAAACACGGAAATTTCAATGAAAAAAAGGTTTAGAGCCTTTTTGCTATTAAATGAGAATTTTGACCCATGAGTTAATGCACTTTCATTGCAGTACACTGGTTGATCCGTGACCTCAAGCTTCTACTTGTTGAAAACAATTACAAATATTCCCTATTCCTAATAATGCAGAAGGTAATCAGTAGCTATCAGTAATATTGCTGATAGTAGTAGTAGAGAGAATATAATAATATATTATACTAACAGTAAAAATTAGATTCTGGGACTGGCTGGTTTAGCAGTCAAAACTAGACTCCTTTATCAAGCAAAACTTCCAACTAATTCCAAATAGTTTTTCTACATTAAGACTCGAGGATAAATTGCTTGTGGGTGGGATAAAAATGGTCGGTATGTGCCTATATTAGAATAAATATTTTTGGCATAAACTCTTTCAGAGCCAAATCAGGTCAAAGGATGATTTACAAAACTGTCATTGTCATATGGCATTAATTTGATAGCTCATTTCAATTGACATCTGTGAGAAACAGTTGGACATGCTGTTTCTTTTGCATTAACCAGACTTTTTAATTAATTATGCAAAGCTGAAAGCAAACAAACAAAATTAGACTGAATAGTAAAACTATACTCAAGTAAAGGTACACACTATCCAGCTAAATTCACACTAGAACTGAGTCTAAATCTGTACTGTGCTATGAATTACCTTCAAATAGCAAACATCATCATAGAGTGCTGCTCAGCACATAATATGAAACCTTCTCCAGCACCATAGATCACTCCTTTGTTTCCACCCATTTGTTCTACATACAGACACGAACAAAAATACTGTTACTGCTTCTAAATACTTCTAATATTTCTAATACCATTACTACTACAAAAGTGCTAGTATTTTCTCACCATTATTCTTTCAGAACAATATTGAAATCAGACACAACTTAAGTATCTTGTTCACAGAATTGGATCTATTGAATAACACACTATAAAATATGTTATTTGATCTATGCTGCACCAGTCCTTTCGCTGATCACAAAACTCATGCTGGGTCTCTCTCAACATTAGTAAGCATAACACTAATTTAAGAATGCCAGAGCATCACTTCATAACTGCTCCTTAATAATATTATCCCATATTTGTAGTAACTCTTTGTAACCCCTGTTCTACCCAGAAACTTATTTTTTCAGTTAAATTCAGTCTTTCTAGAATGATATCATATTTTCATGCTATCTCAGTAGAAATATATCTGAATAGAAAATATTTCCAATGTTTTTATGCTCTCACTTGGCAAGGTGGCATTAGGATACCACAAGCTTCAAATATATCAATACTAAGTAAAGGGCTTTTTTTTTTTCTTTTTCTTTTTTTTCAGAGATGCACATATCCAAGATGATGCTGTGTTATTTGATCAGGATGGGGCGGGGGGAAATCCGTTACAAGACAAAGTCTAGAGCATTTCAACATTCTTAATGTGGCTTGAGCTTGCCTATATGAGATCTTTTCTTTTGGGACTTGTCGTGGTTTAACCCCAGCCAGCAACTAAGCACCACGCAGCCGCTCACTCACTCCCTCCCCACCCAGTGGGATGGGGGAGAAAATCAGGAAAAGAAGTAAAACTCCTAGGTTGAGATAAGAACTGTTTAATAGAACAGAAAAGAAGAAACTAATAATGATAATGATAACACTAACAAAATGACAGCAGTAGTAATAAAAGGATTGAAATGTACAAATGATGCGCAGGGCAATTGCTCACCACCCGCCGACCGACACCCAGCCAGTCCCCGAGCGGCGAATCCCTGCCCCCTCCCCTTCCCAGTTCCTAAACTAGATGGGACGTCACATGGTATGGAATACACCGTTGGCCAGTTTGGGTCAGGTGCCCTGGCTGGGCATGAGAAGCTGAAAAATCCTTGACTATAGTCTAAACACTACTGAGCAACAACTGAAAACATCAGTGTTATCAGCATTCTTCACATACTGAACTCAAAACATAGCACTGTACCAGCTACTAGGAAGACAGTTAATTCTATCCCAGCTGAAACCAGGACAGGACTGCTCTTCCCCAGAATCATCAGACTTTCCTGTCTTCCCAATAAAAAAAAATTATCTTTAAAGTCTTCAGCTCAGCTTGTGCTTTGGCTATATAGTGCATCACTCAATTAATGTACAAAATGTCACAGAGAAGAGCAATTATTTCTACATATATATCACTTCATTAAAAAAGGTAAAGATTATTTACAAGTTTAGTATGATTTCTAGAAAGGACTCTATGCCTGAAATCAGGGTAATCCTGGAATTTAAAAAATAAATTTGTAATGTGAATATTTGGCTATACAGATTTATGTTGTAGATACGGGGTGGTGTAGACTGAAAGGACTGTTTGTTGACTGTTTCTTTCTGACGTAGTATATAAATCCCATTCTGAGGTGGTCTGCTGGTTGCCTGCAGTGCAGGAGAAGAAACTGTTTCCCTTTTGATGTATAATTTGGCTTCTGGTTTTTGTTTTGCTTTCCTTAGAGCACTGACGAGTGACCATGACTGGAGTTGGTAGAGGATGTCAGACTGATATGCAGTCGCTCTTACTCTACCAGAGTGCCCAGCTGGGGTGTCTTCCTCATATTAAATTGAGCTTCGGATGTGAGGTCAAGGAAGCATTTCCCCCAAATCAGATTGGTACAAACTATTAGAATTTTTTTTGGTTTACTTTCCTCAGGAGCTTTGAATTATCAAAAATAATTTGAGAATATGCCCCCCTTCAACTATATGTGAGTGGGTCTAAAAGCAAAATATTTAGGAAATGAGTTCTTGTTTACAAAAATGAAGTAAAAAGTTCTCTTCCTGTCTTCATAAAAGCTGTCAAAGTACCATGTTGCAGAGCTATTTATGTTATTACTCTTTTAAATAAAATCTCTGCAAAGTTCCAAAGAATGTACCATGGTCAATTATTGCATTATGTTATCGAAGCTGCCAAACTATCAAAATAAATTTCCCAAAGTCCTGTATTTATAATACTAAGATTCTGAGCAAGTATTGACTGAATAAATGTCTCTGTAACAGTGCACATGCATATAATTATAATGACTTATAAGAGGAGTGACTCCATCACTCGGTGACTGAAAACAGCATACTTCATCTTGTTATTTACAGCCAGGCCTGTTTGTTCAGTTTGTCCTGACAAAAGTCCCCAGTCTTGCCAAAAGATGTCCAAACTTGGACTATCTTTCATTGGAAAAAGTAATGTCAAATTGATAGACTGACACATATTATGTGAGCATATTATCCATAAGTATCAACAATCTAAAGAGAATATGATGGCAGTACAGAGAGAGGGTACTCTCGCACAGTCTATCTTTTTATTATTGACACCCTATGTTGAAATACGGTCCCTCAGGAGGAGAATGGAAATATTTCAAACATGTATTTTTTTGTTATGTTTTAGTACACAGGTATTTGTGTTAGCAGTAGAAAACACAAATATACAGGATTTTCTTGGCACATATTATACCACATTGCAACAGCTTAATATTGTTAGCTGGCAATTAACCTAAGTATATGCATCCTCTAATTATCATATAATTTACAGTACAATCTAGTCTGGGGAACAGATTTAAACAGGTGTTTATCATATAGCTATCCAATGGTTTGTTTGCTGTAATACAATAAACAGTTGTTTATAGATAAAGATAATAAGCTGTGTTGAACCTCTCACTTTGATTCTGGCCACGCCATGTATCACTGAAATTACTGGGACTCAACATAAGTTTAAATGGACAGATCCTGTCCCATCTACCTTATTAGCATTCTTTTACCAGGGATTTAGTAACCAGCCACTACCTAGAGACCACTGCAATGAATTCAGCTACAAAACACTTTGGTCTTGCAGTATAAACAAAAAACTTGCCAACAAACTGGCATTTCACAGATGATGCTCTCAAGTTCCCAAGAAACAGGTAAAACACTTGTGATGAAATGTCAATAGAACTATTGGCAGATCAGAGCTGAGCGAGTGAATAGGTAAGAAATTATATTTATGATAATTAGCACTAACTCTTCAGAAATCCAGTTATCACTTTCAGCTACCATTGGGAGGACTAAAGGAAAGATTTTATTAATTAATAAAATGTTATCTGAGAGGTTAAGTAAAAACATATTTTCATGTATCTAAAAAATAGATAACAATTTAAAAGTTCGGACAAAGCAGCATCTGCATGGGAATGGTGCAGATCGGTCTCCACTTTCTGCACAGATATATCCTTATCTTTGACAGATTAGAAAAAAAATGCTAGGTCAGGGTAAGGAGTACATAAATTTGACATCTCTGGGACGTTCTAAAAGCTCATCTTTCAAAAACTGATCTCAATCTTTTGCACTATCTAATTTAGATTTCCTGTTTCATTCAAATGTTAATATATACACAAAAATTAGGATTACAGGGGCCATAGGAGGCCCTGTGGTTCAGGCTCTACCATTGCTGAATGTTTCCTTCCAGTATCTTCCCAACAGTAACTCTGGGATAGCAAGTTGTGTCCTTTTTTCACACAGGCAGCCCTTAGGGACGAAACTCCCCCAACTGGAAAAAGACATTATACTACTGTTGCTCAAAGAACTTGTAAGGGGTTTCTCACTGCTACAGTTTTGGGGGGGTTCTATGAAAACCACTGTGGTTAAAAATGTACCACAGCCTATAGTGTGGTACAGTTTGCTTCTGGTCAGCTGGACTGGAAGGGGTGAAAACGTCTAAAACTAAAGTCCCTGTTTCCTACTTGCTGTCTTTTAAGCACTATACTGGAATCTCAAATCACTGCAGCTCCTGAGCTCACCAAAGCTGGAATCACTGGCTTTTTATGCAAGGACAACACAAAACTCATCACAGCTTCTTTTCCCTGCAAAGATTACACAGGAAGGCTGGTTCCCATCCGACACATACTTTATTTTACACTCATCTCTCTTTTTATGTTTAAGGTCATAGACAAAAAAATGTTGGAACTAGGAAAAGCTGACACACTAGTATTAGTTTGTCTGGATTTTTGTTTTGTTTGTTGTTGATTTCTTAGCACAAATATAGCAATTAACAATAATGTTTTATGAACCTGCCTTGGTGAGACCCTACAGTCAGCATACCTGTTTGGTGGCTATTTTGAAAGAGACTTGACTGAATGTTTTAACAGTCTAAGTTAAAAATCCTTTTAAAACTGCTTAAGATTTTTATTTGTGAAGACTTGGTTTGGTTAGGGACTTTTGCTTTCCCACCAGAAGGCCACCAATTAGCATGAAATAAACTACATATACAGCTGCTTCTTCTGTTTAGCTAAAATGGCAAATGGCCGTATGAAGAACAGTGCCTGCAAGGCTCTGGCAGACAGTACTTCATGTAACTTTCATGACTGCATTTACTTTTAATTGATCCTGCAGTACTATGCCCCTTATGGAGTGTTTTAAATCAATGCCAACCATAAAGGGGTACTAAACTGTACAAGATCCTTTTCTGGTTGCAGTTAAAGATCACTTATTTATGAGGACATGAATAAAACTCTAAGTGTGTGAATGTAAATATGGCCCAAACTTTCAGGATTCTTTTCCTTGATTTCATAGATTGGAGAACATCAGGCATCAAAGCATAGATTTTTTTTTCCTTTTTCCATCATGAAAGATTCAACAGGACCCTTTGAATGTTTTCCCTCCCCTCATGTTTTTCCCCATCCTTTTATTAGCTGGATACAACACTGGAAGTTCTGTTATGCAATGAGAAAATCAAAGCAAGTGGAAGAGAGGCTCTTCCGAAATTCGCAGTGTTCTGGCATTCACCCAGCACTTTCATGTTACTGAAACTCACACTCTGTTAGCTAAGACATGCGTAATTCTCACCAGAATTGAGCAGGTCTTCTCAGCCTGTAAGTCCCAGCATGGACATCACTAGTAGCTCCTGAAAGCAGTTGCTTCAGAAGAGCTATTCCTTAGTAACTTCATTTACAAATGTTTTTAATCTACTTGCACTGTACAGTAAGAATGACAATTCAGGGAGTGACTGTGGATCACGCCATCAACCAGATCCCTTTATTTTGGGATAGCCTTCTCAAACATATTTCACAGCCTGAAGTATCTCCAAAGTATCACTCTAAACAAGAGGTTTGTTCTTATTACAGAACTGAGGAAGCAAATGGTCCAAAATCCTGGCTAAACCTGCCATGGTCAGTGTATTTAGGTTAGTTGGATGACATTAATTTCTCAATAATCTGTCAAGGGGAAAGAACAAATGGAGGAATTAGTGAAGTCACGCTATATGGTTTCTGGAAAGAATCTCATACTACTCAAGTATTGCTAATACAGAACTGATGAATGCATAGTGATGAAGTGCAGAATAAGAATGCCATTCAGTCTTTATATATTATATTTTTCCTTTCAGATCCTTAAAGATATTAGGAGTGAGTCAGTATGGGAGACATCTGAAATCTCATCAAAATCAATATGAAAGAAATTAAAGATGTTGAATAAACTATAAAGACTATTAGTGCTCACGAGTTATAATTCAAAGTAAAAGATCACATTGAAACAGAAATTAAAGAGATGCACAAAGAGAGCTCATTACTTTACTTGATTTTCCCTTTTATGGATTAGATTTTATAATTTTGGGTTTGGTGTTGTTTTTCCCAGTCAGAGCAGAGGTTTTATAACTCACCTAGACCCAGAATTTTTATTCTGTAGAAAACTTCAGAGTTCCACACATTAAATATATGACCTATCATTCCACTGGCATGGAGCATTTTGCCTCTGAGAATGTAGCAGAGAATAAAGAGCTCAGAACTAATATATTCCTCAAACCCGAGTTTAACATGAATCTGATGGAAGATGCTGAATTACACCTGCTCAGAATTCAAAGTCAATTGTAATGTCTTTACAATCTCCATCCTGTATTTGACAGTACAGTTCCATGTGCTTGGAGATTTTTCTACAACTGTTCTTTGAAGGGTAAATTCCACTGAATAGGCAACCTGTGAAGGAAAGTTAATATAACCACAGTACTTGTCTGGCCATGCAAGGGATGATGCACAGGGGGCCTGCTGTGCTTACAGCAGCAACAGAGCCAAAAAATCCTACTGTGTTTGCAAAAATAACTAGCTTATTTTTGAACCAGAGCTGGTTCTTTTATATCCCGACTTAAAATACAACTTGTCTTTATAACAGTTCGTGGTTGTTTTTTTTTTTTTTTAAATAACACTAAAAGTTTTTGTAAACTATTCAGAAGAATGATACCAGGTTTGGCCCCAACCCAGCAAAGCACATGTTTAACCTTCTGCATGTCACTAGTTTCTGAAATCAATGGGACTGCTTGCAGCCTGAGAGTAAATCATGTGCTTCAGTGCTCTACCACAATAAGACTTTTACAATTGTTTTCTTCTGTACAGATAATTCTAGGAACCCTCACAGAGCCTCAATGACTTTCATATATGATGAAGAATCTCTACTATAGGTAGGAGGAAACCTTGCTAAACACCTCTTTTTACAATTTTATAGCCTTGTGTCCCATTTCTTTGTCAACATGATACCAGAATATAAACCTTGTTGGAGACATAGATTAGTTATAAGCAGAGGGAGTTAAATGCATGTACAAAAGGGAGGCCTTTCCTGGCAACAAAGAAAAGAAGATAGACATATATAATAAAATAATTGTAGATATATAAATCATATGTGCAACCAATAAAGGGCTCATTTATCTCTGATGCTGAAAAAAGGTTTGATATCTGCCCACCTCCCCCCCCAAGGAGCAAAAGACTTGTATCTTTGCAAGACTATCTTTGAAGAGACTATTTGGGGTACAGAATTTCATTCATGAAAATTGCATTAAACACTTTTTTTTGCTCTGCAAACCATAAGCATACACTTTAGAGATCCAGTGCTGCTGAAAGCTTGGAGGAAGGTGTGGCCTGACTGTTTGCATGAAGGCTCGTTATTAACATTTTTGACTTGGAATACTGCAAGTGCCCCAGTTACTGTATACACCTCTGGAACACCAGGAGCTATACTACCAAGGTTGATAGTTTTACAAAATAATTATGCCTATTCTCTCTGGGAGAATGTTATTGAAATTTGGATAGACTCAATCTAAAAAGCACAAACTTGTAAGGAACTTTTGAACAAGAAACAAAAATTAAATTGGCAATTTTTTGCCCTAAATATTTTTTGTGACTTGCCAAGGCACCATCTAATAAATGGCATTACTTTAGTAAGAAAAAGTAGCCCTAGACTTCTGAATGTCAATGGGGGCATAAAAAAAATAAAGATTCAGCTCACCTACTTGTTGCTGGCTGAAGAGCCCTCTCTTACAAACAATCAGAGTTTCTGATGAAACTTATTATGTGCATTTAAGGTGAGAAACTACTGCATTCACCTTGGATGAAAATCCACTCTCACTTTTACTACAGGATGCTAAAGTAGTTTATGAAATAATGCTTGTGCTCTTGTCCTGAAAAAGAAAACTTAAAAACCCCAAAACACCTCCCCCCCCAACCCACACTTAGACATAAAGCAAAATTTCATGGAGCTTTACAATAAAGAAGTATGGGCAGACTTCTGCTGAGCATTGGCTGAATTTATCCCTACGATCTCTCTTTTTTTCCCAGTCACACCTGCATCCACACATTAGTTCCTACACTGCTCCTGTCAAGCTGTGCTTAATACTTGCCCCAGGTGAAAGCCCTGACTCCTCCTTACCTGCAATGTCATTACACAGGTGGCAAATGGCAAATCTTTAACAATGCTGAGCTTAATTAATTTACCGGAATCTGGTGGGCAGGGCTGCTGCTGCTTCAGCATGGCATAAATACCCCCGTACCTTGGCATCTGTAGCTGGGAAGTACAATGCTCTGCTGCTAGGATGAGGAAATATTCATGAACAGAATATTGCCTGAATATGCTGGTGAAAATGAAACCAGTGTTCAGGGTATTTTGCCTAGCTGATGTTTGATTTGTCAGCTTCACTCTGCATCCTTTCTTGGGCAACAACACTGGAGGTCTATATACGCTAACTTCTCCACCCACATAGGTTTTTTTGAAAGAGAGATGCTTTGAATTCACTATGAGAGGTAAAAACCTAATTCCTAGCACCCACACCTACCTCTGGATTCAGTGATGTATTTCAGCGCTCCACATCTGACGTGCAGTAAAATATCAGCATCTTACAGTACCAGATACTAATTAGAAAAAGAAATGTGTTAGATGTCAGGCCTCAAGAAAGCAAACTTAACACTCTGACAGCAGCTGGAGAGTGATAGCCATAATCAAGCATTGTCCCTGCTTAGATCTGTGCCAAACAACCTCGCTTACTTCCAGCTAATTCTCCATCAGAGACGATCTTTCTTTACGATTCCAAAGAAACATGTTGTCAGTTCCCACCTGCTGGCATTGCTAGAAATAAACCCACAGTTGATCAGATGCAATAGGTCAGCAGTATAGTGCATTGAACTGTTGTTTGTGCTTCCAAGCTGTGTTACAGGGGATTCGCTAACATTTATTAACCCTTTCTCAAATCATGGCTTTTGTTATGCTTTTAGAAAGCAGTAAGGTTTCAAGGATGAAAACACATTCTCTTAGGAATTTCAAAGGAAGCAAAATTTGGGCTTGCTGCCAGGCTAAAAGTTCGATATCATTTGAAAAACAAAATATATTAGAGAAGAAAGAAAATGCAGATGTCAGCCTAGTGACACAGAGTAATCTATTTGCTCAGTGCTTGTATTTTCCTACCAATTTTGTATTTTTCAAAAAGGACAATAAAAGAATTGTGCTCACTGCTAATTAATGACAAGCTGGTAAAAGCATCTATCCATTGTTCCATTTATTTCTTCATTTCCAGCAGTTAACAGCCCTGTTCTGAAATGAATCAATGTCGTTTACACAATGCTGTCACCCCTATTGTTTCTTTATCATCCTTGCATTTTCATAAATCGGAGGTGTTAATCCCTTAATGGGTTCTCTTAGAGCTCTAAAATGTATGCAAAATGGTAATCCATCCCCTAAACAATTCACATTTACACAGGCACCCTCTTAAATATGTTTACTCTTAAAATGAATCCTTTGTTTGGATCTAACCCTATCTGTTTGTTTTCTAAACACTGAATCATAGCAGGTATGCAGAGTCTAATTTTAACTATGACTATCAAGTAACCCTGTCCTTTTAGAAACGTGATTGTTTGTCTCCAGAGGTGAAAGACTTTTTTTTTTTTTTTTTTTCCAAGGAGTCATATTATGTACATATGAAATTGAGTACATGCCTGCCAGGTTTTGAAGGAAAAAATCAAGGCTTGATGCAAAGATTACTAACGTAAGGAAAAGACATATACTGCCCTTAGTGGTCTTTGCTTTGGGCCTGAGTAAGCAGTGTTACATGCTCTTCAGAGACTGGAAAGGAAAACCATGCCATTTATCCATAATACTTTAAAAGTAGCAGACTATGCTTGCTGATAGATTTAATACCTTGGTATTCAGAAGTACCCTAACAGTCTGTGGTTAAATCTTTGCAGGCTTGGGACAGTAAAGTTTCTGGGACAGCCTGCACCTTACTGTCTGCAGAAATCTGCGTAGGCACTTGGACAACTGATCTGTTTGCAACCTTTTGTAGTTAGCATCAACAGACATGTTCTTGCTCTCTAATACATTTTATAAGCTTTTAAAAGTAAATTCTACACAGCTTAATGGCTTCATCCCTCTTAAATCTTTTTTTTTTAATTTGGTTTTAAAAAGGTCACTATCAATGCTAATACTTCATATACACTTCTCCTGAGCCTGATTCAAAGTAATTTAAATCACTGAGTTTCATTTAATTGATATTATATGCCTTTGTGCCAGCACCAAAATGAACTGCATTGGAACAACTTTCTAGGAATTATATGCAGACAAGTGTAGGATAATTTCCAGAATCAAAGTGCAACTCTTTTAAAGCGAGATTTCAAACATATTCTGATCTAAGGAAGGTACAGCTTGATGAGCTATTATGCTGGCATTAGGATCAAGATGAAAATTAAAACCCCAAAACCTTAACACTGAAATGTCTGACAAATAGGCAGACAAGTGTTTCAATAACTTAGGGGGGAAAAAAAGAGCATTGGTGGTAATAGAACAACAGTATGAATAAAATATAAACCCAAAACATTACTTAAAACATGGTTCGTGTATTTCTGTTTAATTCATTTTTGTTTCAAGTTGCAGAATCTGTATTGCTTAGAAGTGATGCTGAAGTTCTCCAACAACGCAGAATTGTGTGATCTGTACTGCTTAAGGATGGATCCTTGGAGTACTGACACAGAGCGAGAGAAGATCAAGGCTTGGCAGTGACCGTAACATGCTGCTACACAGCAGGCAAACATTGGAGTTGAGCAGCTGCACCAAGGCGGGTTGTGCTGCCTTTTTCCTTTATGCTCTTGTTTTGACTTGTGTTAATCACCCATTGTTCTAGGTGGGAGAGCTAAATTAAAGGACGCGGTGATCGAATAGAACTCACATTCAGTTAGAGGAAGCAGGTCACTTCAAATTCTACTGCACAAGGAGGGGATAAGCAGGAATTAGAAGTATACCTGGAGAGATGTATCCTTTAGAAGTGGGCACAACAGCCTAATTTTAACTAAGGCTGAATGAAAATACATTGTAGTCTTCCCAAAGGTTCAACATCTGCCAGCACTAAAAAATGGAGATCTCTGGAATTCTTTTGCTATGAACTTACAGCACCAATTTTCAGGGGTAGAAGTGTAGCACAATGGGAGGGTGAAGAGATAAATAGGAACAAATGAAAAAAAACCCACCTTGAACATTTTTGTGCATTGTTTTGGGATAATTTTCAGGATGTTCATGACATACTGCCAAATTAGATTGCCGTTTCCTAAATACTTTTAAGCATGGAGGCAAGTTTGATGCTGTAGAACTTTCAGCCTATTGCATAGGTTGGGATCTTTCCCACTGGGGGATATCACTAAGAATCACTCACTTGGCTGTGCTTAGGTGCATTTACTATAAAATAAAAACTAGCAGGTTTCACAAATTTTATAAGAATGACCATTCTCATAAGATTTCACGCCAAATTCCCTTGGGCTTGGAGGTTTTGAATAAACTTTGCGTGTGAATCCAAAAATGTCACGTACCATGATCCACAGAGCCCTTGAGGGTTTGCTAGGCATTCTTCATTAGCTTTCCCTAAACTCTGTGGGATCTGGGGATAGTAGCATAGCTTGTCTTCTAGGCAGGTGGACAGGAGTATACGCTTTGGCCCATAGGTTACTGAGTTATGTGAGCTCCTGAGTTAAATTAGTGGTTACACTTTTCATGGAAGCTTATGGACCACATCTTGTGCACTCTGGTGACTTCCCTCGGGCTTTTTATTTGATGTAGGTACTAAGAAATCCCTCTACGGTGTGTGGAGTGCACCTTTCCTCGACAGAACAACACAGATTGAAGAATAAAGGGTTGGTATCATATCTATGTCTGAGTTAATTTCTCTTGATGTGATGATATCAAAGTACATCACTGGGACATTCAACAAGGTGGGATTTGAAAACAGTGATCAACAGTTCTCCGAAGACCAATAATGCAATTGTTCCAGGGATAAAAGGGTTGCAGATAAATTGGAAGTGTCACTTTCCAACTATATGCAGAAATGACATAGTTATTTGGGCATAAATCCATCATCTTCCTGTGGCATAATGCAATTTTTGAGGATTTCAGGCTCCTACACTGACATGTCCTCTATTTGTGATACACCGACCTGGGACGGATCGCTTTATTTTGTGGTGTATGTGAGGATTAAACATTTTTGATCAAAGCAAGTACTGACAAACTGTATGTGAATAAATCAAAAGGGAGAAGAAGAGACAGATCTAGAGCTGGTTTGTACTGATTTCAATTTAAATATTTTCAGTTTATAGAAATGGATAATATAGCTTTATCTGTGTTGCTTTTTTATTCCATTGAGCATAACCATCAAACATGACCTAAAAAAATCAGGATTTCCTGTGACCTGACTTTAAATATGATGGAATTCTCTCTACAGCAAAGCAAATAGCAGCATTTCTGTGGCTCTGTTGACTCTTCTAAGCCATGGACAGGAGGCAAAATAATTGAACATACATTGTCATTTGCCAGAAGAGTCCTCAAGTATTCCACAATATATATTTTTCAAAGGTATCACCTGAAAAATTTATCCTTGAATAAGCTTGAACTGTGAGGTCTGGCAAAGTATTCCGAGTCTGGATTTTTTAAACCTAATTCTGTTGCAAATGCAACTACTCTGATTGTTTTGATTTAATCAAAACTGGCTGTTAAATCTCTAATTCTAACGTCTTTTCAATCTTTGCTCAAAGTGACACATATGTACTCTGTGACTGTGCATTGTGAAGTTAACAACTTGTTATTTGGCCTATCAGTTGTTGAATATTCAGCCCCTTGTTGGAATTGTTCAAAATGTAAAACTACTTCTGCCTTTATCACTCCTGTCTCTCAATTCATTCTTAGAGATCATAGTTTTTCCAGAAATCAATTAAGAAAAATACAGAGATGTTGTATTTTTAACTTTTGAGGCTGAAGGTTTCCAGACCCTTTTTGTAGTTGAAGGAGGAAAAGACTTAGGAGGAGGAAGAATAAAATATATATTTCTTCTTCTAGTGATAACCCAATACAGAAATACACCTATTTTTAAAGACTTAGTCAACAACTTAGTACAGAATTAAAATAGTCCATGTATTATTTTAAGATAACCGCAGGAGTTACAAATCAAATTTTTATATGATTGCATGATATTTGAAGACTGGAAGATTAACTGAATCCCACATATATTAATCCTTTTTTTTTTTTTTGGTTGATTTTTTTTTCTTAACACCCATGGAAGTTTATGGTGTCTTTAGGCCTCAGCATAATCAGAGGAAATAATTTTAGCTGGTGAACACCATTCAAGCCATTGAGAAAAAAACCCTGTTGACACAACAAGCCAATTAAGGCTTATATTTAAAAGAATCTTCAAGAAATGAAAATTAAAATTTCATGACAAACATTAAGATTTTCAAGTGAGGCTATCAAATACAAAATCAGACCACTGTAATTAAGGCCATCCTAATAGTTTTTCAGAAATAATTGCCAAACCTCACATATTTCACATCTAGATGTCTACATGCATACTTAGTGGCCAGAGTGAATTGGGACTCCTTCAGCTGATTATTTCTGTAATCAAATGCCCCTTTGATCAAATGAAGCATCTCTTGAATATCATTGAATGGAATTAAACAGAGAGTATTTATTAAATTCTTTTTATCTACCATCACTGTTGGGAACATTTTAAATAATTCTTGTTCATATTTGTATTTCTTTTTGTTTACCACTGAAAGCAGCTGTCATGCATAGAGAAAGTCAGCATTTCTATATCATTTGTGTAATGAAAAATACTTTTGCTCCTTGCTTAACAAATCCTTAACCTCTCACTGGTGAGTTATCTACAGAATTTAGCCATAGTTTCTTCATGATAAGTTTCATATCCTACCAAGCAAACTGAAAAAAAAAAATTCTTACCCAAATGATGCAGAATTTTATGTGCCTGGTCTAAATCTTAGTGAAATCAGTAGAGATTCCTACAGACTTGAGTAGGCTCTGGATGGAGCTCTAGGTGTACATTAGCTTTAGTGACAAATTATTTTGATGTTATTTTTGTGTTCTCACACCACCTGCCCAATAGGCTTGTTTGCTCCATCAATGCTAGCACTTTCTGGCCCAGGCTGGTCTATGTCTTCGATGAAAAGATCACGTCTACTCTTATTTAGCTTTGATTAACATCATTAACCTATCATACACTGAAGCGACTTGCAGAGCAAATTGGTAAGCCAATTTCAGCAAGCAACATAAAGCAAAGAACAGCTTGGATTGTCAGATAAACAGACCCAGAGGTGCAGTTAGGATGCTGAAATTATTAGGTGAATGATAGGAAGCCAAAAAATCAGTGAGCCACTTGAGCAGAGAGTATAAACATAAATATCCAAAAGCATGCCACAGTGCGTGTATATTTTATGTTGATGTGCTAATACATTATCTGCTAAGGGTTTATTTAAACCATTTTTGTATTCCCTGCAATTCATTTATCTGCATAAAGAAGAGCCACTAACAGGACAGTGCCTTATGAACAAGCCACCCTGTATGTTTTCCACTGCTGCTTATAATTCTTCACAGTCATATCTATAATTCATGAGCAAATAGGCTCGTGAATGTTTCCATAAAGGTTGAACAAAGTATGGTGCTGTTAACACTCGCACTGTCATGCACAGAATCGAAATGTGCCCACTCTCATTCTATTCATCACAGCTCAAAGACATTTTGGCAATGATATTATCCAAATATTATTAAAACTTTGAACCCTGTCCCCATAAATTATAGCAAAATGGCTTCAGAGCCATTAGGCAAGGAGGATGTATGGGCTCCAGTTGCTTTGGAGTAATTATGTGCTTAAAAGGAAGCGTGGCTAAGCATTCTACCAGTAAAAAGAAAAAAGCTATGATCATTTGTTACTGCTTCAGCGCTGTACACAGTATTGCTCACACAGGTCAAGCCAACCTTACAGCAGGACAATTATCTGCCTAGAGAGACCAAACATCTGTTATTAAGTACGCAGAGGCACCACTGCAGCATGCTAGAAATCTTGTCCACTTCATTGGTTTGGCTTACGGTAATGTACTTCAAACACTTGGCTAACTCTGCACAACATCCCCCCTTTCTTATTGTTACTGCAACAGTTCAGCTTTGAAATATGCAGTACCTTCACTCCCCCATTACTTCCTTTAATATGCGCACAGCTGTTAAAGATGATGGTGTAACTTTAGAGGAGTCGCTCTTCTCTTTTCTCTCTGTCTCTTGCTCTCACTCTTGTCTTTCTTCAAAATGTGTTTTCAGACGTTCTTGTGCATTTAGAGGTTACCCACTGAGAGTCACTGTGGAGATTAGGAGTGGTGCAAAAGCATAGGGACACACAGGTTTTTTATTATAAAACAAACGTTGCTTGATTTCAACCATTCCCTAAGCTGGCCAAAGAGGCGAAGGTTGCCTCTTCATGCAATAGTTATGAAATATGTGTTTAAAACAAACCACAGCAGCGGAACAGATAACACTTTTCTTTTTCTTTCTTTTTTTAAAATTAACACTACAGTGGAAAGTTGATGAAAGAAAAAGAACCAGGAAAGGAGAGATAACTTGATTAGTAACCAAGGAGATGGCTAAGTGGATATGTGACTGTAACCGAGACACCAAGAACAGATGCAGCCAAAATCTGTTCCAAGTGGATATTGTAAATCCATTCTGGGGTTTATTGATCCAAGGCTGATTGTTCTTCTGTGGTGAAAAATGTTACTTAACAAAGCCTGCACTTGCTGACAAACAGGTAGAATAATCCTCTCCTGCCAGACTGATTATTCACCTGAAGTGAGAAGATTCTGAACTGTACACAATTTGCTCCACTTTTTAATAGCTCTGATGTTAATAGACAACAATTTTCCCCCCTCTGATAGAAATTGCAGATGTAACTGACACATGTTCTTTCACAGGGCATAGCAAGAACTCTAAGAAAGAGTAATGAATGGGTGGCAGAGATGTCAGGGTTAGAAATTAGAGCTATCTTATCTGTCTTGGGTTTTTCTAAGGCGTCTATCACAGTGCAATAATCAAACCTCTGGAGAAGATGTTAGGTGGGAGAGCTACAGAAATTAAAGATCCTAAGAATATTTTTTCTACAGGCTTTGATGAAAACTGTACAACTTCTGTATTTGCTTTATACACACCATACTATTGTAAGAGGAGCTGATATAACTGGCAGATTTACACCATCCTGAGATTCTATCAGCATAAACTTCTCTTTAAAGAAAGACATATTTCCTTATCTTAAAAGCAAATGAGAATAATACTCTGGGATGAAAAACACAGGTCCACAGTGCTGCATGCATAGGTAAAAGGGTGGGGGGGAGATGAACAGGATCACGAGAGGAAAAAACAAACCTATGTTAAAGATGACATTATTGTGCAATCACCAGATTATTTTGCCCCTTAGCAAAAAAAAGGCTTCATAGGGAAAGGCATACCTCACCACTATGAGGGAAAGCCATACCTCACCACTATGATGCGTAGCTCACTTCAGCCATTCCCATCTACATTGTGCTCTCTTTTCTATAAGCATGCTTGTGAATAAAAGACCAGTTAGGCAGAGAGTTTGAAATTGGATCAGTGAAGTGTGTCTTCTATCTGAACTTTATATTCACTCATGCCTAGCCTCGAAGGAACTATAGAATCAGTTCAAAACATACCTATAAAGGAAAGATTTTAGTTAGCTTTTTTTAGTTTCAAATTTGTTCATTCTAAAGTCAACCTCAGATACACTCTTCCTCTCATAGTTATAGCAGATGCTGTATCTATAATGGATATGTTTATCAAACAATAGGCAAAGAATTTAACACCTAATTCAAGAGGAGGTATTTGGGGCAAGTCTGGAAATGGGTGCACTAGCTAAAAGATTTCTTTCATTGTTCTAAGATGACACTCCTGGCAAGAATTGCAATTAAATGTGTACCTTCCTTTGAATCACCATTGACTCTTATCAGTGATAAGACTTATAATATTTTTGGTACACTCACAGCTCTGAGTGGAAGAAAGGAAACTGATCCTTTTGAAGAGGCTTTTCCAGAGGGTATGTTTTTAAAAGTTCATATAGCCTTTCTAAAACGTTTTGGGTAAAGAAATACATTGCTCAAAGCATCCAGAACTGGGATAGTTTAGCAATACATTTGATTCAACTGGGCCATACTTCACAAGTATTTGGGAATCATGTAAGTTATCAACTCAGAAGAAACCTTATATATTCAAGGGTACTCCGCTTCAGTAAAAATAATTTTAATCATGCAAAGGGAAGAGAGGAACTCACCTGCTGCTGTTCAAAGCAGGTAAGACCTCTACCATGAAGACTGTTCTCCACCATGGAGAATTGACCATAACAGAGCGCAGACTCCAAACCTCCTGATAGTCCCACCTGCAGCATGTTACAAGGCAAAGGCCAAAGGTTTGAGTGAGAGAGAGAGATGCCAGGACATCACAAAGAGCCAAAATAACTTCAGAAGTGACACAGAAGTTGCATTGGATTGATTATATATATAGTAAAGAAGCACAGGTGGAACAAAAGGACACCTCTACAGGTCATAGAGATGTAGCTTGAATAGAGAAAATACAGTAACTGGAATGAGATTCCTTTGGGTAGAAACATGATCCTAATCACACACAGAACTGATCCAGCTGGTCTTATTACATCATGCTATTGCTAGCAAGATATTAGCAGGCTTTTCCTGCCCTAAATACTGATACTTAGATAATTATTAGAGGACCAATATTTTTTTCATGCAGGTAATACCAAGTATTGTTACCTAGTTAGCAATAGGGACTTTCAAAATGTACACATAAATTCAAACTATAGAAATCTGTAACATGATTATGATTTTATATCATATTTGGTATTTTGAAACTCAAATAGACAAGGTTAATTTTTAAAGAAATACTTTAAGGTTTAGAAGCATTTTCTATGAATATTTATCTGATTTTACTTTGAATCACTTGGTTTCATCCTTCTGAAATCCTAAGGACAATAAATAATCATGATAGGATATAAAATGACATTTTAAAATTTAGAACTCCAGAGATATCAATGGGAGTTTTGTTTAAAAACTAAAGCAGCCTCTGGTTATGATATAAATAGTTTTCTGTCTCAAATAACTACAGTTTTTAAGAAGTACTCATGATAAATCAGGTGTTTATTTTCAAAATGAGGCCACCACTTTACTGATAAGACTCTTCCAAAAGAACATATGTATACATATACCATATATATTTGCCTCTTTACAAAATGGACATTTACATAGTGCAGTTGCATAAAGATGCATCAGACTCAGCTTTATGGAATATAACAAACCAAGCTTATAAACTCAGTGTTTTCTAATTCGTTTAAACACCATTAGCAACAAAGCAGGACAATTAAAACTATTCTGTAAAATGACACTGTCAATACGTTTACAATAAATAGGGGTGCATAATTTTTTGTGTCAGCGTGAGAGAAGTGACAATAGATGAACTAGAGCTTGAGGCTGGGACAGGAAAATGAAGCAGGAGAGGAGAAACCAGTGTTATTCTACAAACTCTAGCACTTTTTGGAAGACATCCTTTCTGATGAACAAATCAATCGTCTGGAGTCTCAGTTTCTTCATCAGTGAAATCAGACTGATTGTACTTACATTACACGTTATTTTGAATGTAATCCTGTGGGCTGATTAGTGGGTACCAATATTCACACCTAGTGATGCCTCACCTGTTAACTGCAAGTACACCACTTATAAGGTGAGAAACTAATCAGCATGAGTAAAGGCATCAAAAGAATTTCCTTGAGATCACTGGACAAAAAACCCTCTGTAAATGCAAAGGTGGATAGAAAAAAAAAAAGCAAAGAAAATTTCATAAATAGAGATTCACCCTTAAGTGATGGGTGCTGCACACAATTAGTTAATGCAGTCTTGCAACTCCCTGCAGTCTTTATGTTTGATTATTGTCAATTATCACGACACTTCATAAAGCAGACAGCATGCTAGCCACTTGCACAGCTTTCCATATAGTCTAGTGTCTCTACACTATTTGTGTATGTACACTTAGAGGAACAAAGAAGTATTTGTAAAATATATGATGAAAATATCTGATGGCTATTTAACTTGGTTATTTGCTTATGCAGTGATGAAAACTAGAATCTGTAAAAATATTTTCAACTATTGCCTAAATTCAGAATATAGAGGAATAGTTCGGTAGAAGGAAAGAACAGGTATTCTTGGATACGTGAGACTTTAAATAGCACGAATGAAAGTGGTGTGGAAGTGGCTGAACTTTAGATAGGGCAAATATTCCCCATTAGGGGAAGAAGTGATTAGCACATAAAAATTATGGCATTTGAATTGTAACACGCTGTTATTTCTTCTGTAAGTGTAAAGAGGAAAATCACAGGAGTGTGCACAGGTGAAAGAGGAGACTTTCACTGATGTGGTGGTAAAACGGTTAATATTTAAGATTGAGTGGTCTGGCTAAGAAGTAATCTTTACTAGAAGACCATCCCTTTTGACTAAAAGCTAAGAGTCTATGATTGTTTCTAACTCCCAACTTCTGAGCGAGGCTAATACTGGGTGTGCCACTTCTATAGGCTTCACCAACTGCTATCTCTCCATATTGTCATGTTATTGTTTGATTCCCTAGTATTGTGGCAGTTAGCAAGCTGCTTAATGACTCCATCCCTCCTGGTCTTGGTAACATTGAAATGATTGTTTTTCCTCACCTCTCTCCATTTTTCTGAAACAGTATATAGCTTGAGTCTGTGCAATCACTTGGCAGAGAACAGGGGAACAGAGGGGGAGGCGATGTCCGCATGTCCTCTCACTATGCTCACAGTTAACAAAGCTTCTGTCTGACCTGTCCTAAATTGTACTCACACTATTACACACTTGGAGTCCCCAGATTCTCTGACACAGAACGTAGATGTGTGACATATAAGTTATGTCTTGGCTATCCGATTAATGTGGAGATGCAGAAATCGCAAGGAGGAAAGCAGAAAAAGAAAGGCAAATTTGTGTAGCAATCCTCCAGTCCTTGGAGTCTTAAGTTATGTTCCTTTACTTTGGCATGCATTTCTTTTTATTTACACTTAACGTTTCTGAATTTGTCTGTGTTGATAGAGGGACTTTATATCTCTTTTTCCCTTCTGAAACAAGTCTTGGTGTGGATAGTACTCTTGGGATAAGCAGGCCTTAATAGTCACTACTGAATTTAGTACCCAATTTGCTATCAACTTCATTGTGAACAATTAAATAGTATACTTTCATTCTCACTACCATGTTCCAAATGCTCTACCTTCTTACATGTGATCGCAAGGGTTTTCCACAGAGCATCATGGCTGTGGCTTTATTTCAGGGCTCAGCTTATAAGCATGTTCAATTACTGGCTCATTACCAGGGTAATGAAAAAATATGTCAGAATGGAGAACATTTTTACACCATAACTGTTTTATGACAGTAAGACACATTGAAGATTATTACTTTCTAAGGGAAAAATTCTTTCTCTAGACATAACACATCATTTGGGTCTATACACAGATAGTGAAATCATGCTCAACTGAGAAAGCCTACCCATTCAAATTTTATGCTTGATCATACCATTTTTTCTTATTCTTTCATGGGAGGAAAATAGCAGCACATCCAGTCACATTCCATTTTTTGTACCATGACCAAAAGTTCTTCTATCAAATATCACATTCTTTGTAAAGTAAAAAAAAGAACCTGGAACATGAGAGAAATCACTGATAGCATTACAGGGTACAACTCAGAGTTTGTACAGCAATAGTTCATCAAAGAACCTCTTTCTCTTGACTGCCTCACCCAAAGCCAGCTTCAACACTCTTTCCATGCCCCAAACTTCTTTGACAGGCTAGTGGATCTTGCCTTATTCCTTCCCTTAATATTTTTTAAACTCAATTTCCATATTTCATTTAAATACTGATTACCCAAGAGATACATAGCTACTGAAATAGATTTCAAACAAAGTTTTCTTTATCTGAACAAGCCTCCAGGAAAAGAGGAGAAACCCAATAAAAAAAGCAGGTTAAAAAGGAGAAGCGTGGGAATGAGCTTGTCAAAGAGGGTTTTTGATCTGTCTCACAAAATATTTGACTATGTGAGGAGACAAGTACAAGTAGATGAAATTTTCCATATAAGAAAACTCCTCCACAGTCTAGTTTCAAAACAAAGAAGTACACACATTAATGTCAACCATTCTGTGCCATCTGATTAATTTTTTGTAATCTTGTTTTAGGTTTCCTCTTCAATTGTCAGTTGTAGTTTCTTAAGAAATCTGCATGCAGCTGCATTTTTAAGCACTCTCTCTACTCAAATGAACAAATCTCTTATATTGTACTTGTCAAAAACCCCTTTCAATATTCTTTTCCCCCAGGAAGGCATAATTTATGGTAAAGCACATTTTCTCAAGACCTTGCCTTATTGAGAGGACATATGTGAAACCATGGGCATAATTTTGGACTATCTTTTGCCTTCTTGATAACAGACAGTCTAGCCTGTGTTTCTAAAGCACTTCTTTATGCACGTGGATGTTAAAACTATCCTTCAACCTGAAGAAAAAAATTACTTCGTGCAGGTATGATTGCACTTCCAAACAGGTGAGAAGAACAGATATTTCTACAAACGTATGCTGAGGCTTTCTTACGTTGATGCTACAAAGTTACTGCTTCCTGAGGGCAGCTGCCTTGTACTGGTCATAATGTATGTACAGTTTCAGACCCCCAGTTATAAACAATGTGCCCCCCTATGAGTATGCAAAAAAAACCCCAACCACTCTATTAGTCTAGGTATCAAGTCAATTTCAAAGTTTCCATTACAAATTTGAATGTTCTTTTTTACTGTGGTAGCTACTTTCTCTCACTACTGGATTGTGGTGGAGTTGGAAAATAACCTGAACAGTTAACATGCAATGAAAATTCAGTAGCCTATAGGGAAAAATCTTTCAGCCTGTTTTCGAGAAGACAAACATCCAACCAAAACATTAACAGTTTCAGTCAGCAATAATCACCCTGGTTAGCAATCTAAGCAGGGATTGTATAGACATGGCGATGAAGCTAAAATTGAATATTAATATGGTCTTTCTAAGTTTAGTTGGTAGATTGAATCAGGAAAAGTTCCCTGTCTAGACAGTCTCAGCTTTGCAAATAAAGGAAAAACCCCATTCCCTGTTTATCCAGTCCTTTTATGTGTTCACCTGAAGACACAGACACACACACATTCAAGTTGACTCCAAGGTTTAAGAAATGCAGTATATTCCTTTTAGGAAATACATTGGACACTTGGATTCAAAATTCTATATAGTTTTTGTTGGGCCTTTCAGCAGTTCTTGTAGTGTTTATATAAGAGTGATTCTGCCACTAAATTATTTGCAAATGTTCCTCTTCTGGGGGGACTTGGAGCCAAATTATAATAAGCAAGAGCAGACTGACCCAGAGTAAAGGATACAATTAGTCTGTCTGATTAGTAAACCTAAAAAGTACTACTTACACTAAGTTATTGTTTTTATGACAAAAGAAGACATCCTGGCAGAACAATAAAGTCAGTGCCATGGATAAGAACCTTGCAATTTACTCCAAACAGTATGAAAAAAAAATCAGTTTAGAGATACAGCAATGCAAAATCAGTAGAACTGAAATATTATTATGTCAAAGGTAAGTCTGACAATACAAGTACATACACATATAACTGTATATGCCTGATTCATTTTCATATCAAAGCCATTTTATGTTATGGCATGGGTGAAATTTTAATCCTATTAAAATCACATGCAAAATCCCACTGAATTGCAGTAAGACTAGGCTCTCATGTAAAATGGGTCTTTTCCAGTAAGCATTCAGGCCCAAACCAACTTCACTTTACAGCTCCAGTGGGACCTACCTTAGTGTAAACTGAACTGAAAACTAGGTCTCCACGTTTGTAAATACATACACATCTACATTTTTATTTGCACAAATATTGAATTACAAACTGATTTCTTTAGGGACCACACCTTAAAATATCTTTTATTCACTAAATTTAGCTTTAATGACAACCAGTGCATCAGTCACTACTTGTGGAGTTGGGGAGGACAGAAGTGAATCCATTTGCTATCTTAAAACCCACTATTCTTGATGTAATAAATACATTAAAAGTATTATACTCTGAAAGATTTTGTGATCCGTACCACTTCCATTCAAGCACCTTGAAGCAAAGCGTTGTGCTACCATCAGTCTCATCTCTCCTTAAAGCCTGAAATGTGTGCTTTTTATGTGAACCTGATAACATGGCTCAGCTGTGGTTGCACACAACACTGCTAGTAAGGTATGGGCATCTGTGATGGGCAGCAAGGCATCCTTAGCATGAATTCTTCCCAACCTGGAAAAGTGTGTGGTGATTGTGACCTGGAAAGGTGCTACCCTAACAGAAATCATTTCATCAACCAACTCAAAGTTGGCAGTTCCACTATTTGATGCTTCTAAGAAGTCTGCTGAGCCACATGCAGGCCAATATTACTGGTTTTACACCACTGGCTTCCCAAATTGCTTATACAATACAGGTCATGACTAGGAGCCATGTCTTGTTTTCCCTCCCAGCAGATCTCTGAGTCCATCAAGAAGAGGTGTTTTTCTCCAGGGTGCCCGATGGGATCTTTGAAGAAAGGCCATCACCTGATTTTGAAAGACTCATGACAGCAGGATCTTCTGGACAGCTCGGTCAAGTGGGAAATGGCAATCTTGTTCCCATGTCTCCTCCATACAGAAAATCTGTTGGTTTTCCCTCATTCTGGGAGGCAGTTTCCCATCTGCTGCTGAGTGCTATGATGCTATAAGTGTGACCAAACCCTAAGCAGTTTCAGGATGACAGTGAAATGTGCATTTTTAAGACTAAAGGGAGAAGGAAAAGCCTGATGTCGAGACAGGAAGCTCATGAGTCTTGTAATAGCTGACTCTGCTATGCACTATCTTCGTGAGAACCGGAGATGAGCAAAAAATGCCTTGCAAGAGATAGGAAGAAGCCCTGGGAAAAGCTTGCTGAATATTTTGAGAGCCAAAGGGAAGACCTATACAAAAAACTTTCTTTGAGCTATTACATTCATGCTTAGAGTCTAGGATTATTTGTGAATAACACGTATCTTTGTATAGCTACATATTATTGCACAACTTCATGTGTATAGGTAGCTACTCAAGGAATTAATCCTGCCTTGTATGTCCATCTGATCATACTTCATGTGGGGTTTTTTATTACAGAGTACATTTAGATTTACTAAGTGCACGTATGTGTTTTATGGCAAATGATGTCAGGCATTACAGTGAATTGCACATGACTCAAAATCATGACTGCAGAGGTAACATCTATGAGTTTAAAATATGTAATAATACACTAAATTGAAGACTAGGAACAGCAAACGTTTTCACTGAGCATACAGAATGACCTTAAGGGAAACGGAGCACTCTGCCTTCCCTGGGGGACAAGGGCAAAAAACTTCAGCAAGCTGAATGTGAGGCTTTCCTACTTAGCAAACAGAGTAGATGAACCTCTCCCAAGTTGGTATCTTAAAGGACAATGCTTGGTTGTATTCCTACAATTAAATGGGAAAAGTAGCACCCAGTCAGGATGCAAGGAGAATGCAAGTCATCAGTGAATGGGAAGTGAGGACTCTGCAGATATGCAACAGTTGCTTCAGACAAACTTCATCATTGTCTACTTTCCCCAGATACAGCTGCTTTTCAAAATGTTTTAATAATCACATATTAAAATATTAGATAATAGACAAAATATATATGTATAAACTCCCAAAATAACTGAAGCTATCCTACAAAGCTTAGTGTGTAGACATGGTAGAGTTAAAGTTACTCTTGAGGACCAAACTCTGCTTCCTTTCATACACACCTACCTACACACACATACACTCCCCCCCTGCCCCAAATTCCAGATTGACCATACATAGCTATTTTCCTATTCATAAAGCTTATGATGTGGGAGTACTCTCATAAAATTACTAAAGCAAGCATGACAGAAAGATACAGGGAACAGATATCACAGAACACAGGTATTTCTGCCTCTGTCTTGTGTCTTGGTAGTATCCGCACTGTGATTGAACCCTGTGTTCATCCCCAATGCACCTTCAGAGTAGCCATAAAACCCATCTGAAAACCTGGGTAATGGCCTTGTGGTTGGCTGCGGATGATTTCTGTGCTACACTAAAACCACAGTCATAGAAGCAACTGCAGTAAAAAATATCTTCATGGCACTGCTTAAATTTTAGAACTTTGCCCTTTACTTTCTGCAGCTCCCTTCACTCTCAGGGAGGTTTCGCAAGGCAGCTGAATTAATGTAATAGTTATCAACTTCAGAAGACTGGTCTCACTCTTCTTTCTCCTCCATCCCACATAACTGATCTCAGCTGAGTATTAGCTCAGACACTTAATCAAACCTCTCAATGAGATGGTTTAATTTTCTGCAAGCTATTAATTTCTGTAAATGATCCACAAGGCAGAAACAACACCCTTGGACTGGACCTGGGCTTATATCAAAATCCAAAAATCTACTTCCTTTGTTCAGCAAGGCCAGTGAACCCAGGTAGTCATAATTCATCTTTCCAGACTGTGTCCAGCAATGAACAGTGATCATACAGCCTTCTGAAAACAAAAGTATTATTTATTAAAAGTAGTTAGATGTTTGCTCTCACCTAAGGCCAGTCATTTCTGGCAGCCTGAGCAGGGCTGCTTTCTCCGATTCTTCCCAGATAGCAGCTCTGCCTCAGTTAGATTCTCCTGAACCACAAAATCCGATCTCTCAGCAGATCACCCTTTGAAAACTACCACTCTTTGTTTTTTTTCCTGTGTTTGTGGGACTTTTCTTGCCCTAGTTCAAAGGGCTGATAATTTGGAGTTGATAGAACTTTCCTAAATGGTTCTTAATGATGTGCTGAGAATTTTTCAACTGGGTCCATTCCTTCTCCTTCTACTTCCCCCTCTGCCCCCCCAAATTCTCCATTAAGTGAAACGAACGTATTTTTACAATAAACATTCCACTAAACATGTCCATATATAGACTGATTTGATTATTATTGCAGAGCAGCTCTGATTTTCCAAAGCAACTTATCTTAGTCATCACTATACAACACAGAAAAAGTCATAAAATAAGAAAGTAAAAAAGAAACTCAAACCCTTCTCTTTGTCTTCAGTGTTTCTGTAATGCTTTACTAACTATATACTCTGCCTACCACTGAAACTGAGTCAAACAGGGCAAGCGCTTAGCAGGGCACATTTTTTATGCAATAAAGGAAGTGAAGTATCTCCTGTGAACTTACACTGCAAAGCTTTGGGAGACCAGAGAGGAGTCTGGGAAAGTGGACCCAGAATATGCTCAAAACACAGAATGACTATCCATACTGCAAAGTTACTATAGAATACATAATTACAAGGACTTGGGAGCTCAGTGTTTTATCTCACCCCCCCTTAAAAGCTGCATTATAACACAGGAGCCAGTATCGACTCTAATTATGTCACCAGTAAAAATGACAGTTATTATTACTTTTTATTATACGTAAATTCTCCATTTGTTACTGCAGCTAATATATCCCTTAATCTGGTAACAGTATGGTATAGGTGATTTCTGTTTTTACTGGCAACAACATATTCCCTGCTGGGAAAATATGACTAGTCATGGAAAAGGCTTAATCTTGAAATTCAGCTATTTTTTGTTTCTTGGTGGCCTCTAATTGCAAGCTTGAGGCAGTGCACAATAATTATCAGTCTGTAAGCATGAAAAGGAGTAAATGCCAGTCAGGCTATACGGTTGCTTTGTCCACACAACAACATCTAAAGGACTCTGCCATGTCAGTGTTGGGCTGGCAGCTTGCTCCTCCGGTGTAATGGCAGTGATTCAGCTGGTAACTGGATGAAAAATTGCAGCAGGTTTCCCTGTTATGATTCTTTCATGCATCTCTGTCAATGGCAGTTTACATTCTGGGATTGAGATCATTTGTTTCCTGTTTGCTCACAGCTTCAGGCTTTTCTTGTTTGCCACCACCGATTTACAGCCCCTCCCCCCGCAGCAAACCACATCTAAGGGGTTGAGGGATTATAAGGCTTAATACTTTACAGCTCAGCACATGTAGCAGAAAGTTAAAACTACTGTAAAAGGAATGATGACTAGATACTCCTGTGAAATAGATACATGCGTGTGTGCAGATAAGTATATGTCTATGTAGAAAGAAGCCCACAGAGCAGTCCACATAGTGGTGAGATGCTGGACTAAAAGCTTTATTAGCAGTCTGTCTTCTCATAAAATAACAGACAAAACCTCAGAAAAAAAATAATAAATACAAATAACCTTTTTAATGGGTTCCTTCCCCTAACCCTACTTGGAAAATGACAGCAAAGTAAAATACACACTTCAAAAGACTTCCAATAGTCAGACCTTTTTATAGTTTGATGAAAAAGACGTTGCTGTATTCACACAGCCATTAAACATAAATGAGAGTATAAACACAAGCATGAACAATTTGATCCAGTACTTACTTATCATACATGCCTAGTAGGAGAGATCTTTATACCCCATGATACCAGCCTATCTAGCCAGATATCTTAAATATTTCACTCACATGCTTCACTGCCATCAATACATGTACCCTCCCAATGCCTATCTGAACCAGGGAACTGCTACTATGTACATTAACAAATGTGTATATATAAGCAGACACAGGAATGCTAAGGCCTGCATTTAACTCCTGCTAAAATTAACTGGAGTTGATTTCAGCCTTGAAAAATGTGACCCTAAGTACTCAGAATAAAACATGAGGGTAAAGCAGTGAGACTAGAACAAAATGGTGAGTGTGTGATTAAATGGAGATCTGAATAAAAGTTGCCCAATCTACCATCTTTCTTACTCAGCTATCCTTTTTCTTTATCTATGAAAGGAAGAACTGTTTGTCTTTATTACTCTTGTCATGGTCAGCAAACTGAGTGAAACACATAATTTATTTGGTAAATGCCACCTGTTTTTTGTTTTCGTATTCACTAACTGCTCAGAAGCAGTTTAGCTTTTCCTTGAAAGTGTATTTGTATTCAGAGAATTATTTGTGGTTGCCAGCTTATTCACAAGCAGCTCGTTACAAGCATTCACTCTTTAAGTACTTGGTTAATTTTGATTAGACAAATGGCTATAGGGTATGTTTCTGTCCCTGACTGGATCTCTAAGTGTTCGGTTTCTTGATTAAGTACTCATGTTTACAAATTTCCAACTCTCTCTCTAAGACTGTTCTTCAATATTTATTTAGTATACACTACTTCAGACATTCCTGCCATAAGAAAATAAGCTTTGTCACAGCAGTTCAAGCGACAGTCTCTCGTGACTGAAGTTCTAGAAGGTGCATTACTTGTTTGAGTGAATACAACTGAGGTCATCTTATTTGAAAACGCAAACATGATGTATTATATTGCTTAACTGCAAGAAGACTATTCCTTAGAGGAGTCAAAGTGTATTATATGAATCCCTCTGAACTCAATAGAATATTTTAAAATATAATGGCATAATCAGATTGTTAGAATTGTTTCTGGATGAAGACCACAGAATCAAATCTGCTGGCCTGCCCTGGTTCTTCCGCATGGCTCCAGTGACACAATCCAGTTGTAAAACTGTCTTCATCAGCCAGTTTATTACTGCTTATGTGACCAGAATGGCACAAAGAAGCATTTTAAAGGTGGTCTTAGGCACCTAAAACTGCATGTTAGCCCCTTGTTTCTGTCATATTCACTCACATTTACTGTAGGTTGTATATATGAATTGTACGAATGGCAGAGGTGCCCTTTTTGGGAAACACTACTAAAGGACCTCAGGACCAAGTCCTGAATTAGGTTGGACTTTAAATATCAGTTCTTGATGTCAGAGGAAGTTGAGGGGAAGGGCCAAAAGGAGACTAAGTTCAACCTAAGGGCTAGCAGAGGGGGGCTAGCAGAGGTAGCCAAGGAATACAAATGACAAGAAAAGAAGCTAACCTTCTTTGCAGTGACCGTGTTAAAGCCACTGTTTGAAATGATCACTATGAGCAGATTCTCTTGAAAAGAAAGGCAGGAAAATGATAACCCACTTCTGCCAACTGAGTCAAGACACAGTCTCCATGCAAAACTGACACTAAGTATTTTACTCTTTACAAATAGTCTTTATAATTGGGATTTTTAAATAATCCTTCTTAAAAGGGATTGCAGCTGTAATCAATTTGTGGAGGGCTGTTTTAATAAGAAGCTGCTCGAACAGGATTAACTATGAGACCCTAGACCTCTTTCCTCCAGTCCTTAAACTCCTATTTGAAACATTTAGATACCCCATAAATTATTTATTGGTCTTACAAGGTGTCATCAAGCTAAGAAAATGATGCTTGACAAGTTGAAAACCATAACCATTTCCACCAATTTGTTAACAGCCTCTCCCACATGGCATGTAATGTCTCACTTCTGCCTTGTCTTACAGGAACAATTGTTACATTCACCCGCTGCACCAAAAGCATACGTGTAGAGCTGGCAGGTCTTGTGCATTCTGTTTATTTCAGTAAATGTATCAGAAAATAATTTATAGATAGCTTGAAAAGAGAACGTCAAAGTGGATTTCCTTTTCCTTGCAATGTTCTTAAATTACAAGGGAACAGAAAAAACAGTTTTTTACCTCCCCTGTCTTTCACCCCCAAAACCCCTAGTTGACTCTTTCTTTGATTTCTGAACTGCACAGATAAATACCTAAATAGGCATGCTGTAAAAAGGAATACAGGGAAAAATCTATGTAGGCTTTTGCCAGGAAGAGAGAAATCACCCCTTCATCTGAAGTATGTCTCTCGACAGCTATATCTGTCAGCTAAGGTTGGAAGTAAGGCTACTGGAAATTTTTTGCAGGGCTTCTCTAGCAATGCTGGTTAGTGAAGACTGGTAAAAAGGTAACGGGACAGGGGACATAACTTTTCTGTAAGGGATCTAGCTAAAGGATCACTTCAAGCATGAGGCAATTTGCATTTAGCAAATATCATCTGAAGTCAGTCTTTATACCTCTGATTATCTGAGAAGGATAGAAACTCACTGCACCTGAAAATAGGTTTTTGCTCATCACTGCTTCTTGTGGGAATGTAACACAAGGTTTCATGCTTTCTTACATCTTTAGAGTCTTAACACACTGAGTCCCATGCTGACAATGCTCCACCATTAATTACAGCAGTTTTGTGGGGGTCCTAGGCCATAAGCATTTTGTCTAAGAGTTTGTTAGTTTGTTGTCTGTTTGGTGTTTGTTTTTTTACAGACACCATAAGATTATAGATTTGATCCATGGTGCAACCAATCTTTCTACCATGAAGAAGTCTGTGTTAGTGTATCACATAAAGCAATTAAAAACCTAGTTAAACAAAGACTTCAAAGTGTGAAGCTCTAATTTATTACATGGCATTTGTTTACTGTATTATTCTACTAATACCAGATCAGTCAGCCTTCAACAGCAATAATAAAACTGTCCATGGGACCAAGGCTCATGGGGGAGGGACCTCTAGGTTTGCAAGTGTACAGTTTCCACAGGCAGAATGTCTGAAACTAAATCCACTTAAAAGCACAAAACTGGGGAAACTGCAGATGCACCCAAGTAAGGTTTTGTCTGATCTATTTCCTGATATAATTTCAAGTTCACTGAACTTCTTTGATGTTTGGTCATTTTAAGAGACGGTGACTGCTGGAAACTTCTCTGCCATTCAGTCATGGTGCAAGTGACACAAAGGAGAGCAACAACTACCACTATTACTTACAAGCTATCATGTACATTTGAGTTTATCAGACATTTTAAACATTGGGACCAGGTGTGGTCATTTAATAGAAAATCCCTCTGTGTCTTAAAAAGTGAGAAAACAGAATATGAAGAAGTGAAAAAAATTAGGGACATAAATCTATTATTACTTTCAAAAATATTTAAGCTCTTTGTTTCTGTGTCCTTATAGACACCATGAGATTATGGGTTTGATCCTTTGTACAACCCATCTGTTTAGTGTGAAGCAGTGTTAGTATATCATGTAAAGCAATTAGAGAAACTGGTTAAACAAAGACTTGAAAATGCGATGTCTCTGGCAGTCCTGGCTAAAATATTTAAAATACAATACAGTGCACTGTGCCCTTTCCACAATCTATACAAAATACATAACTCCCAGTAGACTGGAAACGTTAGCAGAGATGTCACTGAAAATATAAGCTTAGATTTAATGCAAGAAAGTTGTTGCTCTCTGTCATCTAATTTTTAAATGCTTTACATGATTGACTTTTAAGCCACTTCAGTACTTATTTTTAGAGTACTTCTGCTTCAAATTTACAAACTTAGACTTGATTTTAGAAAGAGATTGGGTGAAAGCAAATAGTGCTTTCCCATTTTCCTTTGAAAATCTTGATCTTGACTGTTAAAGTGTACAAATAGTCAGCCATAAAGTTACTCTAAATCACAAAAGGAACACATACCTTTTAGAAAGCTGCAGTTTACAGGTGAGAAACATTCAGTAAGAAATGCCTGAATATGCAGAAACATCTATATATCAGTTTTGGCTTGTTCCAGGTAATTTGCCAAGCTTATGTGATAGTACAGCTCTGGCCATTCATGAACAAAGACATTTTGTGGTTTTAGGCATACACAGGGAAGTAAATGAGTTTAAAAGATGTAGAAAGCAATATAATTTAGCAGGGGGAAAATGAAGAAATTCTTGAGCTGCTAATGGAAAGGAAGCACATTGGCCTAGAAACCCCTTTTTGTTTATAATTTCATAAACGGAGTCAGTAGCCTGAGACAAGCCTGTCACATCTTTGGCTTTGAACAAGGGTCAGTGATGGATAACTGACCTCCTTTCTCACTTTTATCAACAAATGTCAAAAAAGGCAAACAACAGCAATGACATCCTGCCCAAACAGCCAAGAGTGTTTCATTTTCTTTGCACTTCTGTTTCCTCTGTGCCTTTAATCAGGGCCGGGGGATGTAATTGCTCTGTCTGGGCACAGCTTAAGGCATGCTGTGCAACTAACAATTAGTTTAGAGACTGAGATCTATAAATTTTGAGAAAAGAGTAAGAGGATTTGGTGTGCTTGAGCTATCCTTTCTAATGAAGAAAAATATCACACCGGAAGGGACCCAGAGTGTTATCAAAGCAACTTAATATCATCTGGTAGTGATTTGTAGGCCCTCATAATCTATTGTGATCATGTTGAAGGGGGAGGAAAAAGTCCACGTGTTCCACTATTTATGAGATTTCCAAAATGATGGCCGCCATCTGTGCAAACGCCACTAATCTCAGCCACTGTCTTCATGGCAAATGGCTCCATGAGATTGTCCGAGGGAAGGGAAACACTGCAGGAATGTTGGGCTATTTATTGTTTATAAAAATAAACCAACTGGACTAAGACATATGCGAGGAATTTATATCAAACAGCTGCAAAAGCAAGTTGCCTCAATAGGGACGGTGCATTGATGATGCAATCAGACCACACTGAAAGATTTTCCTATTAATCTTAGAATATACATGGCATCTTGAGATACTGATTTGTCCCCATGTCCACCCAAACTCACCTTACATGGCTATTTTTAAAAACATTTTTGAAAACAGTTTACAGAGACTGAAACTAATTTATTATGTGAGTTAATAACTAAATAAATATAAACAAAGTCTAAGAACAGTATGTCCCCTTATAAGCTTACCTCTCAAACATTTCCTTCTTGCTGTCTTAGTTAAACAAGCACAATGCAGATACTAATACTCAGTGTCAGTGAACCTTCATTTCATGTATACCAAGCTTCTAAGACTTGAAAATTCCTTGTTTTATGGTTGGCAGTCTAATCCCATTAAAGTCCTTTCCTAATTTCTTAATGAAGAAGACCAAATCCATCATGGTAAGAAACAACATACACTGAGAACAAGGAGTCAAGGAAGAACAAGATAACACCAAAATGATAAACGGTGTCACAGCAAAACCACAAAGTACAGTGTTTTAGTATTGGGCCTGCATAACAGCATCAGACAAAGGGGAGAAGAGATCTAAGAAGAGAGACAAGCTTCTTGCCTTTGCAAAGCCAGTTTACCAGACATGCTTGACACTGGAGAGAATCTTAGTTATTTAACTGTGAATGGGTTGGTATATCTATAGCAACCTCTGGGAAATTCTCTTTCTAGGTCTACATGCTTGAAAACAGCTATCTTCGCTTTTCATTAAAACTGCGTGCACTTTGAAACACCTGCCTTCAGGAAAACTCTCAAGCTGATTGACTCTAACATGAGAATTAATTCAGGCTGCTTTAGTGCATGGACAAGGCTCCACAGAACAGCGTGTCAGTATTAGGCTTTTCCATAATACGAACTGGCAAGGATTGCTCTTTTGGGAATTCTGCTCAGCTGGAATTCAAGCACTTTGTTTGACAACTGACTTTCAAGGTGTGTGTCCTTTTCTTTTAAACAAACACATGATGCTTGAAAGCCAAGGTACATATATATAAATGAAAAAAGAACAGTTCCTAAGAAATCATTTGCCATAGTTTGTGTTACTTACCCATGCTGATGCCAGAACTTTCTAGCTAGAAGGGAAGAAATATGTTTTGTTTGCTTCATTTATTTAAAAAGAGTGATCATAAAAGCCACTAGTAGACACCTCTTGTGTTTTCTGACTCCTGGGAGACTCTAGGATTTGGGTCTTCCTTTTTTTTTTAGAGAAAAAATCATTGCACGGTCACAAGATATTTCAGCTTAGACACATTAACAGTGAAGTACACATTTGAACTGGATGCTTGTTAGCAACCCCCTCCCCCCCAAACCCACCTCTTCACCCCAACCCAAACCCCTTACACTACTCAAAGTATAGCTTGTGTGTTACAGGCACACTTGTGCATTGGGCACGCTGTTTCAGTAAGTGATTTCTCTGAAGCACAGACACTTGTCCATGCACAACACCAAACATGCCACAAAGCTGAAAATTCCCCTGCAGACCTTCCAACTCTGCCTTTTCCTTAGCTCTCCCAATTCAAAAAGCACACACTTGGACAGCAGTTCAGGTCATAGTTTTCCTACAGGCTAATCTATAAAACAGCATAAAGGCTGTTTAAATTTATTAGTGAATCTGACAATAAACTTTCCTTTTAGAGGCAAGAGATGGTTGAGAAACAGGTTCAAAGATATCTGTTGTCTTAATAATGACTGAAATGCAATCTTGGTGTTGCTCAAGGTGTAATTACCTGACATTTTTCTCTGTCAGCGAGGCATAGAAATTCTTGTACTTCCTTTTAGTTTCTGACTGTTAATTTCTATTCCTGTGCTGCAGTTAATCCTCTTTGCTGTGCTGAAATCTACAGAAGTGGCCTCACAGAAATCTGTAGTAGCACAGCAAAGGTAGGGTCTGTGACCCAGAAGCCAGGGAACCACTGAAGCTGACTCTACCACTAAAGAAAATCGATCCTAGAACTGCATCAGCAATAATCTTCATTTCAGATCAGATTCTAAAGTGATTTTAGTTTGAATACACGCAAAGTTCTAAAGGCTGCTTTAGTAAAACTCACTGTTTCAAAGCATGCCAAGTTTGCCTTATCAAGTAAAATAGTCTAAGAAATTAAGCTGGGGGCATTTAATGATGTCTCTCTTAGAACTGGATTGAGACGTTGGTCTCAATGAACAATGGTCCCATCAGTATTAAAACAGTGTGCTTAGAAGAATTTCCTTGCACCAATGATTCTCCCCCTCTTTGCCAATATCTGATCACCTATTTGAATACATGTATTTTTAGGTGTATTACCAAACACATAAATGCTCTTAAGACACTTAGGATTGGTATGCAAGGAGACTCAGAAAAAAATTAAAGCAAATCAACTAAAGATCAATGTGCATAGGATAAACCATGTTTAGCCTATAAGTAGGTGCTGTTATACATCAACCCATGGTCAGATGCCGTCTGCAGAAACAGCTCCAACATCCTCCCCCCATTTGTTTCTGCTGTCGGTGGAAGTTAACCAACAGGATGGGTGAGAGCACACCTCAGTTCAATTTCCCAAAAGGAAGTCTCCTGCATTAGTACACTTGTTCCCATCTCCTGATGCAATTTATTTCTTTCTGAGTTATACCACTCCAACTGTTTATGAAGTCACACTATAAAGTTGGTTGTAAACTGATCTGGGTTCAAAAGCTGTCGTGAATTGCTGGTGGCGGGAGATGCGAGGTTGGCAACGGACTCTTAAATCAGCTGTGCTACACAAGAAATAGTGGAAACGTTTCTAAGGTTATCTTTTCCCTGGCAACTTTCGTGTGTCTTATGTCACTAAATTCACAAACAGGTCACAGAACCTGATGGGAAAAAAAATTGCAGAGCTTGAGCCTCACCAGTGAACAGCCTTTCCATGAGGCAACCTGGCATTGTTTTGCAAAAATATATGCAGGATGACCCAGGTAAACCTAAGAAGCCCTCAGTTTTCAAATAGGGAAACGAGAATAATTTGTGTTCTGTACACACATGTCAGGAAAGTACAGTCATGCTAGAGGATCTGAGATGATGCCTCCCATTATCTCAAGCACAAAACAAAATTCACTAGCTGATTGCTTTTTAGGCTTCATTTAAAAGAAGTCTTTATAACTCCAGTGTACTTCCTACTCCTACTTGTTACTGCGTCATCAGTCATCCATAGCACTGTAAAATACCATGTTTGTCACTCGTCTGGAATGTAAAGGTATATGCTACCCGTGATATGTTGTTTCAGGATTGCTGAGTGAATCATACCATGAATTCATACTGTGATGGGGGACAAGAAGCATTTCAGAGTATGTCAGTAACTAACATTTTTCACAAGTTATTTATAAATCTTTCAACAGATTACCATATTTTTTCTATTAAAACACATAGAGCTATCACCCAGGAGCTGTTGGAAATTGTGGTATTTTGCTCCTGTTCACAAAATACAGGCGAAAGTACTGATAACCTAGAAATATATATTGCTTTTTATTGTATATAGTAAGCACAAAGGGTTGCAGACTGCAAGATGCATGATTGCTGCATTACAAAATGAATAGAAATGTTCAATTTCTGCAGAACCTGGATATTATTTGCATGCTGTCTAACGTGAAGTGGCTTACATAGAATTTCCTTCTACTTAGCAAGCACATATGTCCAAGACAATTGAGAAATAGGACTTAAAAAGCCTTAAAAATAACATATTATTTGCAGTGCTATTATTCCCACCATCTCGAACATGAAAAGATTAGGTTGACGAACACATATACACAAAGGGGATCTTACCTTTTACTTCTCTGCACAGATGCATAATCTGAGAAGTTATCTGTCCTTTAAAATAACAAGAAAATATCTTTGTTATGTCTATGACAACAGGTTTTTTTTTTATCCCAGAGATCCTCTTTCGTCATCAGGTATCGAAGCACTTTCTGAGGAACGTTAGCCTTCCAATCCCACTCTTAGAGGCTGAACAGGAACTGGTCCACTGCAGTTTAAGCAGTTTACCTAGCAGTGCAAAGGCAGAGCTAGAGGTCTACCTACATTTCTATTCCGCCCTCCTATAAACTAGATGTACTGTCTTCTATCTATTTATATAAGTATACTATCTTTAAAAACGTAAGTAGATCTGTAATTGCTAAACATATGTGATTCACTCTTTAAAAGAATAGTTTTAAAGCCCTGGAATCTGACTCGATTCTGTTTTTCAATCTGGTATGCTGAAGGCTAAAAAGGCACTTCTTTCATTTACTACATACTGCACCATTGCTGTGGAAAGACATATCAGTGAAGTGTATACAAAAAGGTTTTATCTTTTAGAGTTAGATGGTAACTGTTAAAGCATGAAATCTATAGACTTGCCCAGATTCACAGCTGTTGTAAGGAAGTTTGGGGAAGCTATAGTTATTTGCACCCACTAAATATCTCATTTGTCAGCATGCTGAACAGGAACAGTCTGCAGATAGGTATCTTTCTGCTCTATATTCACAAAATAAAAATTAATTGCTTCTCCCCAAACCCTGTAGTATCACAAGCCAATACTCCTCAAAGACTACATAAGTACCGCCAATGTTGTACAACGCAATTTAAGTGAAACACTGATGGCTACGATCTACCTCTTGGCAGAAAAGCCCATGAGAAAGGAACTTATTTTTATGAATTACAACACTTCATTTAGTATTTTTAAGAAGTTATATGAAAATTTTTTAGTAATATGATTATAAGTTATATGACTAGTTAATAAAAGCTGTCTATAGTGAAGAGTGACCTGGAATAGGCAAGATAAAATGTATGACTGTTTTGTATCAAAGCCAACTGAATCCACTGGAAACTTGAGCAAACAAAAAGTCTTAGTCTAAACACTAGAGAGTCTGAAATTTAATGTTATGATAAAAACTCATTTCACCTGTAAAAATCCTGTAATGCATACCAAAATCATTTAATGCACCCATCATCATTAGGTTTTGCTTTGGTCCTTAACATGCTCCTCCTAGCCTACAAACGTGAAACCTTCCAAAACAACAAACTCTGTGTGTTTATGTGTGTGAAACTGTTGCCACAAACCTGAAAATTAATGAAATGAAAAGGCATTTTAAGATTCCAGTCAATCTCAAACAATATCACCACAATATGATACTTTGTATCATCACATATAATGACCGAAACAGAAAGGGGAAAGGAGAATCATGCAGAGTTTAGCTTTGCTCAAAGAGCTGTCTGCATTCAAACAGGAGGTGGCTATCCAGGCAGATTCTCTGGCAGTGTGGCTTCCTTAGAGTCCAAAATGCTATTTGACATTTATCCCAAGCATGGTGAAGTGTGGTTAAAAGCTAAAGCTGTTTTTTGCTTCTGATAATGCTATTTTCTGCTGGTTTTCACACTCACTGTGGAAAGGATTGCTTCATAAAATCACCTTTTCTTTACATTGCTTTTCCAGTTGCTTTGCCTTTCTGAGGTTTTGGGGAGTAATAAGGATCATGTAGAGTTTACAATCAGCAAGACCTGAAAAAATACTCTGTATGACATTAGGAGGCAGAATATGAGCTGATTTTTTAAGATTGTGCAGTCAAATAAAAACCCAGTAGATTAGCCTAATGGAGTGCCTTTTTGTTCATATTTTCCTGCTCTTAAAAAAATAAACCTGTTTTTCAGGTTTCAGAAATGAAGGAATAAAAATCAAAGTAAGGAGTGTTCTCAGCATTCTTGGAACAAGTGATTCTTCATATTACTACTTTTTATGGGAGTGACTGTCAATCATCAATCTTCAAAAATGTCATAAACACCCACACATGCTATTTCAAAGATACCTAATGTAGGATATATAATACCATATTTCAAACGGGCTTCAAAGCTTTTCATCTATCTAATAGTTAAGAACAAGGAAAAACACAAACATCAAATGAAATGAAATGTATTTGTTGATGCTAACTGCAAATATTCATTTTATAAAAATTAAGTCTATTACATATCCATTTAAAAATAATTTTTCATGTCTGAACAATGAGAATGATCCCCAAATGCCTGCATCCATAGAGAACCACTGATTCCAGGAGGTGATGTTCCAAGCAGGACCAGTCTTAAAATGTATGTTATGGCTTACTGATTTCTTCATTTCTAAAAGAAATCAATAATCTTTCACAGATTTCATCCCATTCTGACCTGATCTCAGTTATTCATCAAGAATTTACAATCCATAGAAGTGGGGAGGGGAAATTCCACAAACTCATATTTGTGGAAGGTGCTTCTCTTCCAAAACAACACAAATATTCATCACAGCTTCTAGCCCTTTACAGATTCTATTAGCAAGTTATATTAAAGACAGAAAAGATGCATGACAGATTTCCACCCTCTTTGTAAATTATTAGGAAAAGTAATCAGCAACAGTATATTTGGAGCTGTACAAGGCAACAAATTATAGTTTGTTCTTGCTGTAATCGAAGCAAGAGAGAAACACTGTAGAAAGGTTCTACTGGGCAATCAAGGGACAGTTGTAAGCACTATCCCATATAGGGTGACTGTTTAGAACAAACTGCAAAGGAAAATACGCAGAGGGAAGGAAGGAGAAATTATTAGGAGAACAGATAACTTTAAAGTGCTTCACCCTCTGATGATCTTGGATGTTTTAAGGGTCCAGGTAGTGTTTCATCTAATCCACAAAGTTTACATTTTACTGCAGTGACAGCACTGCTGGTTGACAACCAAATGGACCAGAACTATCTACACAAAGTTCATCAAACGGTCCAAGAACATGGTCACAGAGCACTGAAAGAAGTGGTTAGAGCCTCCCTACGTGGACTGGTGATCCCTCACCGTGCTTTGTTCCAGCAGGCCAAGGACCTCACAAAACGCAACCAAGCCCGAGTCTGCAGGCAAGTGATAATGTGGATGCTAAATAAAAGGAATTACTGATTCAAACAATATTTAACCTAACATTCTCTTTTTTTCACATGTCTTAATTGAAAAAAATTCAACAACGCATGGGGAGCCTAGGCACTACTAGCAGAGATGTGGAAGGAACGTCATGCGCCTGCCTCCCCGTTGGCTGGGGCAGGTGGCAGGACCACGCTTGTACTGCCTGCATCCCTCTGCATGGCTCCTCCTCTGATCCCGTACATTAATGGAACTTCAGGGCCACTAAAAAATACTGGATATATTTCTCAATTTCAGCTCCAGCTTTCAAATGAGTGCATTATTTATTCATTAGTACTACATTCAAAGTGCTGTTTCCCTTGTTACTTGGTGAAATAAATGAAAGAACGGCAATATCACTCTAAATCCCAATTTACAGCTCTTGGAAGCTCCAGATGACTGTATCATAAAATTCTCCTTACCCTCCCCCGCTCCACTCTTTTCTGCCTTGTATCTGATTGGGAGAAAAACTGCCCACTGCAAGGAGCTAAAGGCTGACCTGGCGGCCTTACCTAACCAGGGGAATCTATTATAACGATCAACAGATTCCAAGTGGGAGGAAGGACAGTCTTGTACTTAACAGCCTGAGCTTGGATTGGACAATTGGGCTTTACATGAGATGCACCTCCAAATACATTTCTTCTCTGGAGAAAGACTGGGTTGAGAAAGTAGGTAAGACTGAACTGTCAGAAAGTACACCACACAGACACAGTTTACATACTTGAAGAATTTTTTCACTTCTTTGTTTGCTTACTTATTATATTGGAAACAAAATATTTATCCAAAAAAATTTAGGCCTGATTACTTCCTGAATCTTGATTTTGATTTATTTTGGAAGACACACTGAAACGTCACTGTTTTTCATGTGTAGCTGAGTTTCTCATGACTGCAACACACAGTTCAGTCCCTTCTGTTCTCATAAGCTTCTCCTGGTTAACCTGCAAACTTACTGTCTGTTCCAGTGCTGTTGTAAGAAATACAGAAAAATGCAGGCAGCTTAAATTTTAGGCAGTTTTCAAACCTGAGAGCTTTAGAACAAGCTTCATATTTTATGTTCCAGTCCTGGCCTTTTATATTTATGGAAGAATTCTAGCTTTGACTATTCAAAAAATTCAGCACAGACTGGACTTGGGGTCCTAATCCCTGCTGCTTTTGACACATCATACATGTAAATAAAATCTTGAGCCCAAATGCTTATATATTAGAATAAAAAGATTTCAGATGTTTCATACTTTTAAAAATCTATGACTTTTAAACCCCATCTGGTGATTCTCAGCATCCTGTCTGCTGAACACTGGCAACACAGCAACATGGCTGTCAGAACCAAGCTTTCAGTTGGATACAAGGGGAAATTTCACTTCAGACTGTCTTACTGTTAGCACCGGAGAGCTTTTGCTAGCTACCTCCACTGCACTTCACCATGTGTTGTGAAAACATTCCTTCATCGTGGGGTGGGCAGAGGGGTGGAGATGTGATTTTTCAAAGGGTTGTAGTTGTTAAGCACCCACTTCTGGGGGGTTAACTTCTGTAGTGATTTAGACTGCAAGGAGCCCTATGTGTCATCAAAGAGCAATCCTTAAAGGCAGTATTATCTACCACTCTTACCTTTCAATTCCCTAAGAGCTGCTTTTGACTATTAAGACAGACAAGTTACTTTAGTACCAGGAAACATGAATTTGTATCTCCCCAAATATTCAAGCTCACATGAAATAGCAGATGCTTGACCTGCACAGATGTGTACATGTGTAAGTGTACGGGAGAGAAGGAATGCATGCGTGTGTAAGAGTGTCACAGTCAATTTAGGGGACGTCTCCTGCTGTTCACTTAACTGTTTAAAACCACCCAGCTACTTTCAAATGGGCAGTAAAATACTAACTGTTTAGGAGATGCAGACATGTAAACTATGACTCAAGAGGAGGATCTAGTGTGGCAAAAGCAAATTTAGTCTTTACTATGTATCTAGGCAGCTCAAAGAGGCTAAAGCAGGCAGAGTTAAATTAAACCAAGGTCAGAATGTAACCATTGTTAAGACAGATTTAGGCAGCAAACCCCAAATTGCTTGAGGACAGAAACACTGGTAGTTTATCTTGAAATCTAACATGCACTATCTGGCAATGGCATTGTTTCAATTATGAAACAATTCACATCTCTGCTGACACATGTAATGAAGCTTGCTACTTGCCTAGTACATAATTTAAGGTAAAAGAAAAGAGGGTATGTTTTATCATGGTCTATCATATCTTTGTCTATTGTTCTGCAATCCATTTGCATACCTAAAGGGAAATGGCCTTTTTAATTTCTTTCCCCTCTCCTAATCATCTGAGGCCTATTAAGAAGTGTTCTGTATCCTGTAATCAGGCAATTTATACAGTGTGCACCCTTAGGCTACAGCCATTACAAACAAGCTGAAAAACTCCTCCACAATAAATGATTAGCATGGGAAGATACCATTCATAATTAATTTTTTTCTGTTTGCATTGGCAGATGGTCCCAGACAGTGAAGCATGGCCTATTGCCCACACCTTTATTCCAAAGAGAAAAGGGCAGCCTTAGAAGAAAAAGAGAAATGTCTGTAAGACTGCTTCACTTTGGGAATAAACATGCTCCCCAGCTTTTAATGAATTTGTGCATGTTAAAGCCTGAATTCAAAGACTGTGGAAGTCAAAGGAAAATAAATCCCATTAGCTTCTGACCAGGACCTGAGTTAAAACCACAAGAAAAATATTGACTTGAAGGACAGTGTGACTGCTTTTTTTCATCATTTTCCATAAGGGTTATTCCTGAGGCAGCTTAAGCAGACATATTGTGCGGGTGGATTTGAAAATGATCGGCTTTGTCTTTCTGAAAGCTGCATAGAGAGTTCTGCTTTTAGCCACATTTTACAACATGCATTTTGCTGCTTCCACAGAAGGACAGCTGATGACAACTTCATTCTCCATTTACTCATGTATTTACTCACTGTTTACATGTTGCTTTTCAGTACTTTAAAACAACTTCTGATGCACTTCTGTGTTGTTGGCATCACTGCAAACTCCCCCAGAATGAGATCCAGCCAAGCAGACTGTCATTTTAGTGGCCTGTGCCAGCATTTTCTTGATGGTGACAGTATAGTCCTAACTACTACATAGCAAATTCCTAAGTTAAGACTAAATAGAGCTTTTTCTGTCATGACTCAGAATACTCTGACCCTCCCTTTTGCTCTGTAAGAAAACAGCAAGCTGCATTTCCATATGTGATCCCTAGAATGTGATCTAATCCAGTCTTACTGAAGTCTACAGTGTGTTTTGAATCCTGGTGCTCAAACTCAAAATCATTGACTGCCCATTCAAGATCATCTGCTTGGATTTACACACACAAAAAATGCAAAGTCCCTGGATGAACTCTGTGGCATGGCACAGGGATTACAAGGTTTTAGCTAAAAATTTAGTCAGCTTTAGCCACATCTCATATCTGTGGTATCTCCTCATAGCTATAGTTGCCAGGAAGACACATGTGCCATAGCCTCCTGGGGCCAACATCAGATAACCCAGGTTAGCTGGACCTTCTCCAAGGAAGACATGACATTGTATACTTCAGGTAGTGACACTGCCACAGAGCGAGAACACAAAGTTAGAGGTCATACTACGTTCTAGCCTGCTTTTGCCTCCATTTATCAAGTCTCCACAGGCTTTATGAAGTTCTTGCTGTTGACTTCAGGCATGTTTCCTCTGAAAATGTTGAGTCATCTTGTACTAGCACCTACAAGGCATTATGTGCTATGTTATAGTTTCCAAAGGAACAAGAAAATAGGAGCATTTAATCTCCAAACATTTTCCTGCCCACTGAAGCTAATCTTCAGCATTGTCCTATTTCAAATGGCAGAGTTAGGCCTGAGAGCCAGGCACAGGGGATCATCCCAGGGTGGTACAGCCACATACAGTTGCTTCCAAGCAACACATATGTGGGGGAATGGAAACTGGGTACAGACTTTCCACTGTGGTAAATCTTATTGACTTCTGCTTTAATAGGGTTTTGGGGATCACCAGAGTTGCTTAATTTTGCTTTGGTATTCTCTTTTTCCCCATTGTGCCAAAGCCTACTTGCCTGACAGATGTTTTGAAATACCATCGAGAAAGCTGTTTTCACTCTAATTTCAACCTCGCTTAAAACATCAGTTTTACTACCACACCACATGGATTTCCATATGAAAGCCAAAGAATTTCATCCAAATTGGAAAAAATAAAGCTTTTGAGTTTTCAAGTTTTGTTATTTATTGTGTGTCCTAACCCTATTGATGAAAAAGCTCTCTGAAAATCTCCAATTCTGAAGAAATAATAAACTCTGGTAAAGGCATTGCTCTCTCCGCAACGCAGCACCATCTGCATAGTAGCAGAGAACTAGGAGTCACTAGATATGCCACTGGCCCAAGGAAATGTACATTCAAAAAACCAATCTGCTTCCTTCAGATGAATACATTACTCTCTTTCTTACTGTTTCTTGCAGTTGATGCTATACATGTGTTCCTGCCTCTCTACGCAGTTTTTAGCAATACCTGTGATGATAGTAGTAGATTGCTACTGACCTTCAGAATGAAAACTATCTTATTTTATTAATATGACCAAAACTTGAGGCCATTAAAAGATTGTTTTCTTAGCCCTTCATTGTGTACTCAGTAGAGATGGCAGCCAAGGTTCCTGCCTTTTTCCCTTTCCTTTCAGCCACTGAAAAGTAGCATTCTCTTTGCCCTCCCTCACTGATAGACACCTAAAATTCAAATTACAACTATACTAGACCATAACAATATACAGGTAAGGCAGATGTTGGGAGTGAGCTACTTGACAAAGCCTCTTTATTTGTTTGGATGACTTAATAAACTGCAGAAGCTGAGGTCATCAAAACCTCTCAATCATGTTGCAGGCTAGTGCCAACAGCTGTAACAGAAACTGATGATGTAAAACATGCTAAACATGCCAAACCCAAGTTTCAGACAAGTCAGTCTGTAACAAGACTATTTTCTACTTGAACATTACACAGCAGTGTGCTCAGGTTTATTTATGTTCTTAATAGTAATAACCAGAAACTCTGTTTCACTTTTTCAAGGATGAATGCAAAGACTGTTTCGTCATGAAACAGTATGAGATCTATATTGCTTTCAGTTCCAGTTAGGCAGAACACAGGTATTCAAATTGGATTTTAGAATCTGAGTTTCATCTTTTGTAGGAAAAAAAAAAATTCTTATTAAAAAATACTAATTATTACAAGATTGGGGGGAGAAAGAAAAATAAATTTATGATCTTCATCATTTTCTGCCTCTTGCTTAATTCTTTACAACCCTAATTCAATTAGCCAAGAATTCCATAAAAAGAAAGCATGAATGGGGGGAAAAAAATTAAAATAGAGTAAAATTGATTGATCAGATAAAATAAAAAGGCCTTGGGCAGGATTTCAGATGATGAAAAACAATCTACAGGCAGATTTACTTTATAGGTAAATGACATTGCAGTATATTAAGGGAAAGAAAGTAAATAGAAAAGAGAGTAGAGGCAACTCTACATGGTTTTCCTGGGACACCACTGTGGCAAAGCCGAAGGGTCAGATTCCAACATCTAACACACAGCACGTATTGCCACACAAGTCTAAAGAAATCTGCTGACACTCGTAAATTGCCACATGTTTGGATTTCCAACAAGATCTCACAACAAGCTGTGTTACTGCAAGTCATTATTTCCTTTGGGGGAAAAAATGTCTCTAGTGATGTTAAACTCATGGCAGGATGTACTATAGTGTCAGGACAGCTCACTGGGGAGCATTCCTGCCTCAAGGCCAGGAGGTTGTATATAAATTCTGCACCTGGCTAGGGGCTGGGGGGAATGGGACTAAAGTTTGTCCAAAAACTGCACAGAGCCAGTGGCTGTGGACAATGCCATACTGACAAATCCTGGGAGTGAAGGTAGACAGGAACAGTGCAAGCCTCCCATTGCTAACGTGTTTCAGAACTCTCCTGTGCGGAAAGTGCATCTGAAAGATGCTTACGCCAGCACTTGCCTTTTCAAAGGTATACACTAAGCTATAACGAGCTTTAGAGATTTTTCTGCCAGAGATACCCGTGCTAATTAGCTAGTCTGCATTACTCCAAAATCATAGACCAAAGAACCGCATCCAATATTTTCCCATACCTACGTGGTATGTACTTGCTGGGTTTTTCTAGAACATGGAATCAGAAGAAAATAACCAGAAGCATGGAGTCAGTTTGCTGATCATCTGTATTGATATTTTCAAACCAATTTACAAGATCCCAGAAGTTCTTAGATGCTTTATATTTTACAGTGTCACACAAAAATATGATTTCTTCTTATATGCAGAAAAAACCAATAGAAAATATTGATCTGGAACAGCTTAAAACCAAACATTAACAGCCTACACAGAGCTCAACATCTTGCCTGTTTTGTCTATGCTATTGCTTTAAAAGCATATGGATTTGTGACTTATTGTTGGTCTTGGCCTCCTGTTGATTTGTTGCTTCAATGGCCTAAAGTTAGGAGTTAACATACAAAACTGTTACTGAGTTTTCCCAAGTTTGGACACAGAGAAAAGGGGACAAGTTTAAGCACTAACTTATCAGTACCCTTTGATAGGTAAAAAGAGGCTGAGTTACCTATGTGAAGTGTTTTTAAGTTCCTCAGTACAGTAGAAATTAAATACCTTACTATCATGAACTGATTTTTTTCTTCATAACCCCCGTGAGAGAGAGGAAAGTGCTGCTGCAGTCTTATGAGGGGAAGCTCACAGTTACCAAAGTGTGCCATGGACACACTGCATGATCCAGGAATCAAACAAAGCAGAACTGGGTCGCAGCCCAATACCCTACAAAGAGCAGTCCAAGTGCTCCCAACTCACACAAGCTCTGCACTCACGACTGTGTGCAAGTAAGGCCTGGCCCAAAGACTGATGAGAACAACCATGGACAGGTTTTTCACAATACGCCGCCTGCAGTTGTTTGGCTGAATTCAGTTTTCACAAAGCAGCTGGCAACAGTCAGTAGCAGATAGTGCACAAAGGTCCATAGAAAACAGAATTAAAAAGCAACACCCCCCCCCCAAAAAAAAACCCAAACACCACCAACACCAAAAAAACCCACAGAACTGGTTGTCACGGCAGGCCTTGAGCATCAAGACATTTGTATTTTTCAAGGACACATCTATATCAAAGCTGAAATTGAGGTCTGTTTCTGCCTTTTCAAATAATGTGCAAACACAGGCCTTTACATATCAATGAAGATGATGTTGTCTTACATCAGCCTCAATACATCTTACTAAAATAAAGTCTAAAATTTCATATGTGCGAATGTTACCGCTAATGGCACATGACTGGCTACTTTTGCCAATGTAAGGTTTGGCCTGAAGTTGATAGAAACCTTATCACTGAAAGACCCAGCAATACCTAGCCAAATATTGAATAAAAACCACTTTGATTAAATTAGGATATGAAAATTCAGATCTTATTCATGCATGTTATGCAGTACAGTGACAGCCTTTAGAATCAAAATTAAATATGTATTTTATATTATGTTTTGAAGCAAGAAAACCCCATATAGTTACATTTCTGACTACTGTTCAATTTGGTACATTAAATTCTCCCAGTGACATGCCTTTCCCTTACTCAAAAAAATTAAAAATATCTTATATACTAAGTTCTGACTTCAAGTGGAAGGAGAGGAAATACTGTGAATGAAATGCCATGCCCCTCTAGATATATTCGCATTTCAACAGTACCGCTGATTTCAACCATGTGGTATTGTTGAAATATATAAAAAAAAGTTTGTCACAAAACCCACTAAAAAGCAACAATCATTTCATTAGTGAAAACCAAGAGAAATTTAAATTAATACTCTGCCTAGGAACCATATGTTATCTTCTCTTAAAAATCTCATAATTGGCTTATATATTTATGCATAATATTTACAATTAATACAAAACTGACTTGAACAAAGGTTTGTAGTAGAAGTATAGTCTTGACTTCATTTCTTAAAGAGGCATTTTATTTTATATACAAAAAGTATTTCTGTGTGTGCAAACATGTTAAGAACATAAATTAACTTCTCATGCATAAATGTGCCGAGTCAAACAGGAAAAAGCTATGAAATCATTTACTGTATAAATCTCTCAATTTCTATTAAAACACCTGGATACTATAAATATACCAGCAAAGGACTTCAAACTGGGATCAGTTGGAGTTCCCTATTTGTTTTTACTAGATTGATCACTCATTAATTTTTTTTTTATATATATGCTGCCAAGAATCTACTGTAGCTTAAGGAAAATATATGATCCACAGTATATGCCCCGGACATATATGTACATAACTTACTGAGAAAACTAATTTATTTGCTAGATTTATAGAGGGTGGGACTCAAAATTACAAGATGATCTAGGCTCAAAAGGCACATCTAGTGATGTTTGAGAAGGGCTTAACTCAACTCCTGTGACAATCCTTGGAGATACTAACCTACATCTTCATGCCCATAAATCTGAGTCCCTGTTTGTAATATAGAAAGAGGTCAGAGCCTGTGCTTTAACTGGGTAACCTTGTAATGGGACATAATTTAACAGGACTATCTCAGTACAGAAAGGCCTCATACTATATGCTTTTGGCTGAATAAAAACCAGTTTTCCCTAAACATGTATTCAAATGCCTAACCTTTAAGTACAGTGAAAGCAATCCAAAGTATTCTGAATTTATTGGACTTTGGAAGAGCAGTTAAGAGGTCCTGATTCAGAAAAGCCTATTTTTATCTTAATCTGAACCACGACATGTATTTAAACCTTAATCAGGCATGTGTACAATGCTATCATCAATGGGGTTGAAAACAGGAGGATTTAGGACTCTTAGCACTATATAAGTGGTTAGGCCTGCTCTTTATGGCCTTATGCACCATGGTTACTCTGATTTAGTTGTATTTCACACAGATTTTTTCAGCAGATGGAAATGACAGGAAGAAAAGGCAAAGGGCACTGTCTAACATTTTATGAAGTAAACTTATGAAAGTCTTGAAGAATATTTTGGAAAATAAATATGCACTCTTTGTTTTCATAGAAGTGTCATGATAACGTGCTTTGCAATGGGGGATTTTTTTTTAAAACAGAATGGGAAGACATGGCAGATCGACAATATTATGAAATAATCTGTTACATACGTATATTCCTCAGTTTTAATAAAGTCCATATAATATTGATCTGCAACAGTTTTGACTCACTATCTTCAGTTATGTGGTTGTAGATGAAAACAATACTCTGGTAAAAGTTAAATAAGATTCTTACAGCTGTTTCCTTATGCCCACAGGAACTAGTGACATGAAAGCTTTATACTACTGTTTGAATGGAGACTAATATAATTTCTTTAAGCTAAGTTTGCTTTTTTTTCTGTCTTGTTCAATTGTGAGGTGGAAAGAAAACAGAAATGATGGATTTTAACAATATATACTTGCACATGCACACAAACACACACACACAAATATATATAGCACAGATATTATTATTTCTCAAAATGTACCAGACTTACAATCCTAGACCTCAGTCTTCCAGAAACTTACAACATTAATTACCTTATGCTTATGAATATATCATTTAAGTCAATGAAACTAGTTATGTGTCTTTAGATAAGCAGATGCATAACAGCATGTAAGGACTTACTAAAATTAGTGGGGAAAAAGCAAACCCATTAACACACCTATTTGTAATTTACCTAATATAAGTCAAAATATAGTGAGTCAATCCCCTGCTTAGTATAAAGCAGCACACCTTACTGACATGAATGGAGCTATGCTGATTTACACCTATTGAGACAGCAACCTAATGGATGTAAAGATAAATTCTGATTCATGACACATTCCAGCAACTTCCATCAGTCCAGATATGGAATCTTGTTACATCCTTATTTTTGAAGGTTTAATCAACTGGAGAAGGAACGTGAAAATACTGATTATTTTTTCTTGTCAGATGACTAGTTAAAAAAAACAGAAGTTATAAAAAAATCTTCTCATAAAGAAAGTTTAATTTGTGGAAACTAAGAAAAAGAAAGGGGAAAAAAAAATTCGATACCCAAGGATTATTACACAAAGATACTCCAAATATAGCTTATGGTGAATTCCATTCCTTTCAGCAAACAACATTTAAATACTTCATACAAAGGAGAAGACTAAGGATGTTTCACCCCAAAGTAGCTGATGCCGTGGGGATAATACAGTTCCTTGAGACTTCAGAGTCCTTGGTTGAAGTTCATTCCCTGCTGTATTCAGTGCACAGGCAGAAATTCTGGCTTTTCTGTCTTCCTAACACATGTGTAAACTACTAGGATGTGGGAATGATTCCTCCTCTGCTCAATGGTACACAAGTCGACAATGCAAAGTGGATCATCATCAAGAACATGAGAATCAGAGCACACATCATCTAGTGGAACAGTGAGGGCACTCTCTCAGAAGGCAGGAAGGCTGAGATGGGCTTGAGCCAAGGCATCTCACAGCATTTGTTTGGTAAGAGGACACAGTCTTCAAATAGTTCTGTGAATTTAGCCTTTTATTTTCTTGGCTTCCATTACAATGCACAACCCCAAAACATTTCGAAACCTCAAAACAGTTCATTTTGACATTTTCAAAATGAAGCATTTCAACATTGTGTTGAAACGTTTTTGTCAGTTTTGTTTCTACTCAGACTATTTGTCAAATAGTTTCAGCCACTCTGAAACTTCTTTGTTCAGAAATAAATGTTACCCTGATTCCCCCTACCCCTTTAGCTTTGATTTTCAAATAGCTTAGCCACAGCCCTACTTATACTCTTTAAAATTTTTGTTCTATTTTATTTCAAATGGTAATTTTAAGTACAAGGCTTGCTGTAATCTGCAAAGCAACGGACTGCTTAGTCAACACCAACCCTGTGAATGTTTAGGAGACCCTATGGTGTTTAGAGTGAAACAGGATATGTAACATTCTGCTAATTGAGTAAGACAGCTTTTACTACTAAGCAGTGTCTTTCCATTTCCCATTATAGTCAAGATATTTACATACAATTTACAGGCTATAAACAGCCAAGTCATTGCAATGCAATTAATAATTGCTAGTGTATTTGCATGAAAATTATTCAGCAATTAATATTTTACAGGAAAGAGTAACAGCTAATTTTGGCCTCACAAGACAATCTGTCTAATGACGTATTTCCTAGACCTCAGAAGCAACAGACTTAAAAAAACAGGTTGACATTGGTATAAGATGATTAAAATCCCAAATTTTCAATAATTCATTTCTACACATTTAGATGTGTGATTTAGTTAGGAGCCTTAGCTGTAGATTTGAATCAACAGTAGAAAAGCATGCTGAAATGAAACGTCTGTATCATTCAGATCAACTGAAATGAATAATTCAAGTTTCAAGGAATCTCTATGGTTGTTTAGTCAGTGTGTTTTCATTTAGGGAACAGAGCAGAAAGGCTAGTATTGTACCATGTCACAGCAGGGAAATTGCTTTAAAATTTATATTTTGAGTTATTAATCTGGTTTGAATGTGTTGAAGATCCAGTGATACCAAAATATATCTTACAAGCTTTACTGAAATCTTAAGAGAGTGTTATATAAAAAAATGGCAGACTCAATATAAATGATAGCATGGGAGTATATACACTCAGGCTATGTAACTAGCTGGAAAGACAACTTAAACCAAACCCTGGATTAAATGTTCTCTTGACTTTAACAGGGAAGTTTCAGCCATGCTCAAATATGAGAACATGCTTCTAGACACATAGCTGACTATTTTTTCCTTTTGACAAATGTAAATATTATACTGTGTACTAACTGTAGTAGGAATTAGGCTGCATGTAATTTTGACTTGTAAACAGAAATGGAATTTGTAGCTGTTTAAAGACACAACCTATGTAAAACTATGAAAATTTTAAACCAAAAGGTTTTTTTTAAGTAAAAACTACTGCAGTTTATAATCAGCCTTACCAATGCTACTACTATTAATCTTTTGCACTGGAGTTATTTTGCTGATTCTACAATTAATCATCATCAATATCACTTCCTTTGACATGTCAAAGAAAATAAATTAAGTAAAGCAGAAGGTTTTTTCTACTGAATTAAAAAAAATAAAAAAAAAAAAGAGGTCTTCATTACAGGTTTGCTCTAAAGCCCAGTGAAGTCAAGAGGCAATTTCACAGTCTTCAAGGTACTAGGTATTTCAATTCCTAAATTAAACTAACAGTAGCAATTTCCCTATCATCCACACAAGCCTGAGTGCTTCACAGGGATAAAGAAAATACATTTAATCACATCTACCTTGTTAGTAATTATGCATTTTATCAACTTTTTAATGCTCTACCAATTCCTACAATCTAACATGCAAGGAAATTCTGCAAATATGAGTTGCACCTGGAAGTCACTGAAGAATATATGAGAAAGGTTCATAAAATATGATTCTACAAAGGCTCAGACCCAACTTGCAGTCAACAGGCTTGGAGACCTCATCAGTGGCTGCAAATGGTGAGGAAGACATTTGTATGACTGAATTGTAAACATTGTGTTTCTCAATGTCAGTGTGATTACTCAGGGACTTCACCGAGGCACACATTCTTAGCTGTTTTGGGGATCGGGATTCTATATTGCCCCCGGTATTTTCTCCAGAAATGTACACTACTATGATCCTCTAGAATCAATATTCAGAAGATGAACTCCGACAATAAAATTAAATTTGCTAACACTTTCAAAACCCTACTAGAGACTCTCTTAAAACTTCTATCTTCAAAGAACAGAGCAAGAAAGGTCAAAGATTACAAAGAAAGGAAACAAGCCATGTTTCAAAATATCTGTGAAAAAAATTTAAAGCTTCTTGTTTTTAAGCTTTTCTTGTCATCATTCATTAATTTATTTGCTCACTCAAATCCTCAGGAGAATAAGACCCAAATCCTGACAAAGTCACTGCACAGAATTATTTTTAACTTTGCATGTGCTGCTCAAAGCCTTGTGCTCAGAGCTACAAGAATAAGTGTAGTCTCGGAGTCAAACATGGTGCAGTTTCTTACATTGACTGGTAACTGTTAGTAATACGAGCAAAAGACATTGCACGGCTGGTGCCAAAGCTTTGAACAAAATTACTTCCTTTAACACACCGCCACCTTAATTATGTGCTGGGGAACATAAAGCAGGTCAGACAATTTGTACTGGGACATCATAATTCCATCAGTATAATGCTGACATTGCTAAAGATTTATGAATGGAATGTCGTAATTATTTTTTTAGTAAACATATCAAGTTTCACTAATGGGGGGGCTGGAAGTACTAATTAGCTTTTTTTTTTTTTTGCATTGTATCATATAAGATGTGGGGAGCAGAGGGTGGAGGGGAAGGATCTGTGACAAAAACAAGCACACACACAATTTATGTATGGCCTCTAATTCAAGCAGATGTTCTTATATAAGGGCTGCAGGGATTAAAGCCTTTCTGCACATAATTCCATTTGCTAACTACCTTCTGTCTGCACAAACCTTCCAGGCTACGACAGACTTTTGCTAAGCTATGTTTCTTTAAAAGCAAAAAGGAAAAGAAGAAAAAGAATCTTAAAAATTTCTGCTGTTAAGTACCAGGGTCTGGCAGCTTGACTGAGGCTCTTTAACCTTGAACCAGCTGGGTGATTCCACTGGAAGTTCCGCTGGAATTATTAGAACTGCATCCAACAAGCTATGACTCTGGCAGAGTTTCCTTTGGAAATCCATTCAAAGCAGCACTTGACCATAGTAGACACTTAGACGCTGGTACCGCAGAAGGAAATTGTATTCACGCTAAATCTGAACAATTCACATTAAAATAATATCCAGAGCCCCCTTGGAGTCCACGCTCAAAGACTTGTCAAGATAAATAGAGAGCTCAAACAGAAGAAAGGAAGAGGTAAAACAGTTAAGTGGTCAATATTACAGTACTACAATATGGCAATATCACAATACAATGGCAATACTACAAGTTGGGGGCAGAACATTCCAAAATTACTATTTTTAGCACTTGCCTGACAGACACACTGCATCCAAAATAAAAGGACTGGTCATAACAGTGAAGAATTCTAAAGCTTTCATTGAAAATTATATTTATGTATCTAAAGAAAAAAGTTGGCCAAAGACATTTCCTCAGACACATTGATGTGACTCCACCCTGACATCATTGTAGTAAGTCAATGTTTGCACCAAGCAATATCCAAATATATCTTCAGGCAAAACTTTTTTCTGTGATCACTTGTAGTCAGCTACTGGACTTTCTATGAAGGAAATATAATAAATATAAAGATAATTCCTGTAGCAAGAGGAACTGTTCAAGACTTCAGATTTCTATTATTCTTCCTCCTCCTCTTCCTTGAAAACCAGAAAAAATACAGCAAGGTAATCTTTCTAGGACAGTGTCATGACTTTTCTACTACATTTCCTTCTTATGAGTAAGGAAGGAGAAACAACCATGAACTAATTCTTCTTGCATCCTTGTCATGCCTCTACAAATGGAATGCTTGTAACAACAGCACAGACCTTGTACTCTCTCTTAAATACTGCTCCAGCTCTCTCTATATGGAGAGAGGCAGAAAGGGAACAGGATTCAGTTGTCAAAATGGAGCTGAAACTGAATTTTCACAGTCCTATGTGTCACATTGTTAACTAGCTTAATACATTTTTAAAAATTGAACAGAAAGGATTAATCAAAATTTATCTCTGATATAGCTGGTGTAAATTGTGTTTTTGTTGGATTTCATAAAAAAGCTATATGCTGTCCCATCACCGTCTGCAAATGACTTAGTTTTAAATACATAATTTCAAGGACATCTTTACCCACATTTACAGATAATGGACTGACGCAATCTAATTCAGGAATATTTTATATAATCATCTTTTACAGTCTCTCTGCTTGTGCTTCAAATATGTGACAGAAATGAAACTTCTTTTTTTATGCCAGCCAGCTGCAGCACCTGCTCTTGTGTTCACTTTTCATATTTCACTAGTGATTTGAAGCTTTGTATAACGCTCATGGGCACGTTATCTAATTGTAGTATTCCAATTTATGCTTTTGTCTTCAAGACACTGAGTATAAAATGGAGAACGGTACTGAATTGCATGCTTCAGCAGTATCAGTATGAGTACCACACGTAAAGGATGGCTTTTGTCCCATATCACACTTGAACTGCCTTAGAAATTTCGCATATAAAGGATGAAAAAAACCCCAATTATTCTAGAGGCAAAAAGACAAAACATAGTTATTTGTCTCTGGGTTATATTGTGAATAAGATACTAATTCACTATTTTTGTTTTCAGCATCTCCAAAACAACTGTTCCTCAAAAGTTGTGTTTAGTCAATGAAAGTAGCACAATCAGGGCATGACAGTGGAAGCTTCTGAGAATACGACAGATATTCAGAGATCACCACTCAACTGTGAGATCTCTTTCAGCAGCACAATGATCAGTGGTACGTGGTGTCAAAGGAAAACCCTCGATAGGAAATTTCTTTGTAATCTTGAAGGAGAAAAACAATCCTCTGAGTCATTTAAATAGGAAACAATGTAACCTGAATCTTTTTTTATCTTAATCATCTTTCTATTTTTGTTTCTAATCTTTTTATGCTTTTGCATCAGATATTAGAAGTTTTTTTTTTTGTGTGTGAAAACTATAGTTAAAATGAGATTGAGGTGAAACTACTAGCCCATTTGACATTTATTTTTGATAATATAAGGTAGAAATTGTTTCCCTATTCACTTGCAACCTGAAATCTGCACTGAATCCCGTGTGCCTAGACAAAGCATTAGAAAATCTTATATGGCATTTTTGTAGTATTTTCAAAATTCTTTTGTAATTATTTTTAAGTACTTGCTTTAAAAATACTTACACCTTCACTGAAAGAAAATGAATGGGGGAAACATAATTCTTCCTTTTTATATCACAGACTAACACCTTCCTTGTACTACTTTTAAACACTTTGTTGTTGAAGAGCACTGCACGAGAGATTAAAACATAGGATAAAAATACAAACTGACATCTTGGAAGAGAGAACAGATGGTGAAATGCCAACATTACTGGTAGTAACAAGAAATTCAGAAGTGTAAAAGGAAGCAATAGTACAGGGCACAGCAACAGCACCAAATGAAACTTTTCTTCTGTACAGCTTTAAAGACTATTACTTGCCTGGATCAAGGACTTGTGCCACCAGTGGTCTTGATAAGAAACATATGGATGCATTTTACATTGGTGTGAGGATGCGATTCTGGTATTATTAGATCAGTCGACAGCATTCCCCCCAGGCAATGGGCATATTGTGAGCATAATGGTATTAATTCTACTTCATTTGCTACAGCTTAGTTGTTTCCTTAGCATCACAATCCTTGTAATGAAAAGACAGAGGTCAGAAAGTTTTCCAGTGTACTGAAGTTCCACTGTAAGCCCTTTGGATGCATATTCCTAAATCACTGTTACAAGGGAGAAGTTATTAAAAAACAACACATAATTTTACTTCACTGGTTGCAAAGACTCAGTTGTGCATCTCTGTGTTGTAACCTCTCATCACGTAGAGTGCCAGATACCACAGTGTTTTGTGAATATTTGTGCAATTGAAGGGTTGCATATGAATGGAAGAATGAATACGAAGAATCCACTCATATATATGGAGTGCACTGAAGGGTTGGTTTGGCAACAAAATCAAGTTTCGTTCTAACAATCACATAAGTGAAAACCAGATATTTCACCCATCTATACTTGTTAGAAAAAGGGATTCTGAGCTGTCTTCAAACTTTACTTTTCTCTGCTACAGCTTTTTCTTAACCTAAAGGATTTTTGCACTCAAAAAATCTATAATACCTGCTGTGTACAGAGTTTGCAAAGATTTCTAATGAGAGCAAACTCTTAAAACACCTCTTCTTTTTTTAGATAAACATATTTGATCTTTCCAGTCATTATCATTTTAACTTGCAAAGTGACATTATGCCAAAAAGAAGGAATTCATAAATTAGTTCCAATTTAGAAAGTTTTCTTGTCATTGTATAAATGACAGATCTTTAAAAAGATGACTTAAAATGAAATGCAATAAAAAAAATTTCACTTTTGTGGCAGGTTTTTCTTTCTCTCTCTTTTTTTTAAGACTGAAGGAATAAAACAATGTGCTATCAAAAAAGAAATGAGTAGTACAAAAATTTCAAATGTGCGTGGACAGGAAACATTTAAATTCTCAGATTGTTTTAGGAAAGCTAAATTTAGTTGGGACAGTAACTAAATAAAATGCAAGCAGAAAACACTTTGCAAAGTTAAATTCACTTGTCAACAGATATTAATAAAGATGGATTCACATCCAGCTTCTTATTTCAAAACCTGCTGGTGGCTAGAGCTATTGATAATTTGGATGCAAATCTGCCCTGCTGAACTCAACTAGAAATTGGCTAATATTGTTACTGAGCCAATATGTCATCCATGCATTTTATTTCTATTCTCTTTAAGTACTGTAAAATTTAGATGCAGAGTTGGGTTTGGCTTTCAAATACCCTTAAGGTTTGGGAGTGCTTGACTTGAATTCCTTGAGCAGAGTGCATTTCTGTAATGAAAAAGATGATATGTGGAGAAGTGAAAGATGAAAGAAGAAAAAAGATCATGAGGTGACAGAGTGGAAGCTAATGGAAGACTTCCATCAATAAAGGGGAGAAAACAAATTTAGGGTTATGTGTGAAGATTTTTCACACTAGGAAAGCATTCTTAGTTTTGAACATTCAAATGAGGTACCACTTCCGGCAGTGACTACAGACAGCTCCTGGGGCTTCTGGGACCAAAGTGATCCTTCAGTGGATTCATTAGTTTAGCCTGATCTCAGCTCAAAGTGTTGTTTATCAGGAGTCTGTGGGGGACCTCAGCTGGACTGAGGCCCCTGGATGGGACTGCTTTGACCTTGAGAAGATTCCAGTCTACCCATGAGAGAACAAACAGGAACAAGACAAACTGCAAGATAAACAAGTTTTGAGGCAGTGTTGACTGCAAGACAAGGCGTACGTGTCCTTTTGGCAGAGGAGCTGAGTTGTGATGGTCTGTGCAAATGTTAACCAAAGAGAAGACAGCATAACAACTTTGAACCAATAAGAAAGAGACACATCTGGGGAAGCTAAGGCGAAAGAGAATATAAAGGAACAGAGAAAGAGAGCAATAAAGGCTTTTTTGCACTAGCTTGCTTTTACAAAGTTTTGTTGTTTTGTCATTTTGTCCGTCTCAACTGCGACAGGAGTCTCCCATGGCCATTCTGGACTCATGGACAGCAAACTCATCAAAATACTTACCTATGTACTGAAACTGAGCAATTTAACCACACGGCCATTAACCTATAGGAAATAACTTCTGACATCTTCTTGTCTCCTGCTAACTATCCAGAGTTACATATAACCCTTTAACTCCAAGATCTACCTGGAATGGTAACATTTACTTTCATGTTTAGTAAGTACATGTTTGGTTCTATAATACTGAGATTTTACTACCCTGCTTTTTTATTGCTGAAAGTTTAATAACTGCTAAACCTACAATTAAAATTAAGCTAATCAGGGCTCTGTTCAACACCTCTGTTTTTGACTATTCATTTCTCAATAAGTTTTCATTACTTTTTTTTATGAGTTCACACAGAAGAAATTTTAGCTTTGAGTTTTAGGCAAAAGAATTTTAGAAGGGAGCTACTTTTTCTCACTCAAGGTTTCACAGTACTGTCTTATGATTCCTGCATCACCACACACTGTGAGTGGCAAACAAATTAATTTTTGAGGCATTTTCATAATTTGCAGCTCTGTAGAAGCTTCAGTTGAAAACAAGTCTTTAGGCAGCTTAATGATAGCAATGTGCAGGTTTAAAAAAATACATCTGTCACAAGCCAGTAGATATCAAAATACAATAAAATACTTTGGTATTCTTTGTATTGCAAATTGGTACATAATTTATAGAAAACAGGTTTCTGTAAGAAGTCAGTGCTACCATCAGCTAAGAGAACACTATTTGATGTGCAGATCTACTGCCATAATGCTACTCATTTTAACATAATCCATTATTTCTATCTGTAAAAATAGTGATTGCAGGACACAATTTCCAAGCCTTCTTTTTGAGTGCCTCTTTCATAATGTGACAAAATTTGTCTGTCAATATCTGTTTTTGCAAGAGAAAGCTGAACACACAAATTTTCTGTATGTAGTCTAAAACTGTATTTCAGACCAGTCATGAATGAATTGTTAATTCTTAAGGCATATTTCTTCTAAACAGATAGTTCTTGGTTACAAGCAGGTTCCCTAGCTAGTTTGACCAAATGCAGAAGATCATCTAGTGGAGTTACAGCCACTGTTTTTCTCTGTTTATATGGGTATACGTGTGCATATGCATATGTGCATGTACATATATACACATATATAAGTACAGAATTATGTTTCTGAGGAGAATAATTGCAACTGAAGACTTTTAGACCTGAAAACACATTCTACAATATTACCTTAATAGCTGCTGTGGCGAAAAACCTGCTAAAATACTGCTAGAAAGTGAATTAAAAAAACAGGAAGCAGGACACAAAGAAAGTGACATCTAAAGGTTAAAAATATTTGCCAAACTCCTTTGTAGCCACATCTGAGGAGAATATTTGTATGAGAGGACATCATGTACTATGATCACAAGAAATAGTTCTTTGATTCACAGAGGGATTCTGAGAACTCCATTTTCCTGATCTCAATTTCATGGGAAATACAGGTTTTGCATCACACTTTTAGAAACCCTGAAAATAACATTTTAGAGGTGAGTTTCAGAACAGAGTGGGGTGTCTATGAGGATACACACAGATGCGTTTAAAAAAAGAACAGGGAGCCAACCTAATCAAGTACCAGCCAGTCTCTGAAAAGTCTGGGGATAGATAAGAAACAAGTATCAGCTTTTAAAAGAATCTTAATAAGACCTTCAACGCCTGTCTTATTAATACTGTACATGAGATGGGACACCCCAAAGCAAATTTTAAGAGGATAAATATCTCATGTTAAGGCAATAAGATACAGCTGCATAGTATTTGTTGAGATATCGTTCTAGAACAAGTTTAACAAATAAAGCAGTTTAGATTCTGAATACAAATGAGTCATGAAAAGAAAAACATTCTATTGCTGCTTTACATCTCTTATATTAACTAGAAAAGCAAGGTAAGTTGAAAAAGTTAGGATGAATTCCTGCCTTTACATAAGGAAATTCCCTTTACTACATTGGAGCACACATTTCACCTTCAGTATTGGATGTACAGGGGAAGACCATCAGAACTGGACAGGAATACAATGATGCTATGGAATCAGCTTCCAATAATAAACAATTTAATTTTTTGAACATTAACACCTGTGAAAGTATAAAGAGTTCATAGCCTTTCATAGTTTATAACTTTGTCTTCATTCCTCCAAAGTAATACATTCAGAAAATGTCTGCCTCTTCAAGCAACCAACCTTATTTCAGTGGGGAATGTTGGATCTGAGTCTATCTTGTACAATTTCAAGATAATGAAACTGCAACCTATAGAAACTTCAACATGATTAGAATGATCTGTAATCCCCACATATAAACTTCTCTGTTTTTCATTCTTGCCTTGTGTAGTAGACCTCCTTTTATTACTTTAATGGCTACATTTAAGGAGGAAAGTGAAATGATTTTTGGGATAATGTTCTAGTGTCTGTATCACAATGGTTTTTATTGAGCTGCAAAGCACTTGTATGCACAGAGAAAAGAAGGTGCATTTTAGAAATAAAACTATTAAGTAACATTATCTTGCCATGGATCATTCCCACTGGGATAGAGGAACCATTTGAAAAGCATAACTGAATTCAATTAAAATATGATAAATTTTGATCTCCATCTTACCTGCATTTTCAGCATTGCATGCTGATCAAGCAACTAATAAAAGCATGACTATTTATGTTTAGAAGCTTTCATCTGATCATACGTTGTCCAATGCCTTCATATTTTTCTCCTACTACTTATAGTAGGGAATAACTTGCATATAACAACCTGCTCCTGGAAAGGCAGATGGACACATATGTCCCCATATCTAATTACCCATACATGGTCCATCACTAGCAATCATTTACTACTCGTCATTCCCCAGAATAAATACCTTTGCATATCATGGCAAGAACAAGTGGACTCCAGATAACACAATGAAATGACTGCTTGTATCTGACACAAAATCACAGAAATGTGTATCCAAAGTAAAATTCAGAGAAATAACTTCATCATAGGTTTTCTGGGGGCCAAACCATAAGTACGGTATATATCTTCTTTTTTTGTAAGCAGACACTGACAGAGACCTTGGAGATATGCCTATTAATTATCTTGAAAAGATTGTTTTCTGAGTCTCTCTGAAGAAGATAGAAACTGTCTTCTTTAGTTAACCGAGAGTTAAGTTAGTATGTATTTCTGAAATACAGGCCCCATATCCATTTTGTAGGTCACGGGATCCTATGAATGATCTGCACACAGGAGATTAACAATGCCTTTTGAAGTATATTGGTTCTCCTATCACACTTATGAACACTGCCTAATATAGAAAAGTAATATTACAACCCAAGTACACAGTAGGGAAACACTGTTTCTGCTTTACAGATGGCCAGCTGAGACATGAAGAAATTAAGTGATTTTTCCAATGTCAAACAAGAAACCTGTATCAGAATGGAGAAAAACTAGGCCTTCTGAGTCTTAGCTGATTTCCTGAACAATCAAACTATTCTTCTGTTCTGGCATGAATAAACCTCTGGTTGCAAAATGGATTGGTGAAAGCATCAGTTCATCATTGGATGAAAAACAAAAAAGAGAAGAACCATCTGACACAGTATAATATAATGTGTACAGCAGCTTTCTTCTCCAAAACTATATCCCAAAATCTCATATAAAATTAAATAACACAGTAATTAAAAAAAAAAAAGAGCAAAAGAAAAATTAAGTATCTTAGACAAAGAGAAAAAGATGTTTCAACAGAGGCATGAAAATAAATGTAGATAATAATTATCACTTATGCAATGATTTTCATCTTCAAAATGCTGTATAAATATTACTTTAAAAATCCTCATAACACCTCATGACGTGGGTAAATATTAAGCATAATGTAATAAGTTATACCCTCATATGATTTAAATTGATTTTCATTCTAGAAAACCAAGAAAACAAAAGGTCAGAAGGCTAAAAGAGTTTGTTTAAAGCACCTGAGCTGCCCACATTCTACAGAAAAAACCCTACGCTGCCATCTAAGAGGACTGTAATTCTCACAGGCATACGTAAGCCAGCTCTCATTAATCTAGTAAGGACTCAGCAGAAGCATGGCAACTAGGGTTCAGCAAGACTACAAACTCTATCCCAGACTCCAGTCAAATACTGTAGGATAGTTAGCCTGGATTGCGTTCAGTACTATGTGGTCACTAGCAGGATACAATTTAGCTAATTAAAAGCTGACCTGAGTACCTTGTACAAAGGGCTGTCATACACCTAGAACATAGCACAGGCAGATCCAAAGCTGGGACTGCAACTGTAGAGCTGGCTCCGAAGTTTTCTCCCACAGCTCAGAGGCAACCAAGCAGGCACACACAGCGAGGTTATTTCACACATGATGGAGCTGCAGTGGAGATGGAGCTTTTACACCTGCAGAGCCTGCCAAAATAATGTAAAAGGGCAAAAGTGAAGGTGGTAAGTCTAATCAAAGACAATGTTTTGAGCTGAATAAAACACTTAACTGCATGGAAAATTCCATTAGGTTGATTAGATACTTGCCTTAGGGCCCTCTTAAAACAACTGTTAAAAAAAAAAAAGATAGCTATTGCAATGCGGCTTAAAAATATTGGAAAACCAGGAAATGGAGCTTATTAGAGCTCAAATTAGATCCAAGATTTATGTGAAGAACATTTGGCCTCTTTAAAAGGCCTACTTAATCCCTAGATGGTTTTTATTGTTTCTATTATTATTATTTATTTATACAGTGCCATAGGTATACATGGCACTTTACAGACAAATAAAAAAAACCATGGGTCCTCCCCCAGAGAGTTTACAATACCTGATCGGGCAAAGAGTTAAGTACATGAGTAACTTCATTTGCAGGACTAACCTCCCTTGGAACCAGTGAGATTTTTAAAAAAACCAACTTATTGACATGATTATCTCTTCCAGATCAGACCCTCTGGTCTCAGACATTCAGTCTTAAGTCACAGGTGTAGAACTTAGTTCACAGGAATAACCACCTGAGTTTCGATAACTTCTGTTGAGCAAATCTTACAGTAGTATTTTGTTCCAGGTTATGTATGATAAAGATAAGCCAAAGCAACAAAGAGGTGATGGTAAACTCTTTTTGTACTGCTAAGTTGGCTTCAGTGAAAGTCTTTTACTAGTATTTGTAATATTTTCTCAACTGGAACAGCAATATTAGTCAGTGATTGAGAAACAGCTACATGACGTGGTTTAGCGCAAAACAGGGAAGCTGCAGTTTGCTTGTGTTCCTTCTTACTGTACACTAGTGTTAATGAGCTGTTTCTTCAGGGACAACTGGCCAGATCTTGCTATCTGCACTCTAAAACAACTGACTTTGAACATTATCACAGCACATGTATTATACTTCAGGTATAAACCTAAATTCTGTACGGAAGTGTTCTTATTTTTCTTTGCAAAAGAAGCACTTCTGGTTCCCATTGAAAAAGCCTCAATATACTGTCAGGTTTTGTTTGGAAGATGAGGGGATCCTGTTCTCCTTCCTACTGTACTGACGCCCCTATTTCTGTGAAAGGAAAATTGGAGCTACCTCAAGCTACTTCTCTTTTGGGGGGTAGTAATGACTACTCCAAGTGTGCAACCTTATTTGCCTGCATATAAACTTTTAATAATGTTCATTAAACTTTATTAGAATTGTACGTGCAGGCAGATCAGGGTTACAAATTAAAACCTCAATCCTGCAAACACTTAAGGAGCTTTATTCGTCTGAGCAAAAAAAAATAAATATCTATTTCTATACTCACACACTTAAACTAAGTCTGTAACCTAAATACAATGGATTGGTTTTTTTTTTCATCCTCTGGTATTAAAGTTAAAACCATACAGTCAAGGAATAAATTCTGTGTTACCAGTGCACAAAAAAAGCAAACAACTCCCCAATGTTTTTGAAATTGCATCTTTTTAAAAATTATCATTATGTGGAAAAAATTCTGGTGCAACAGACTTGGAAAAGTCAATGAAGAAATGAACTGTGAGCTATGACTGTATACACGTAATGATATATAAAAGTCCTGGTCAGAAAAGACACTGAAGTCTGCAGAAGTTTTGCAATAAACTTTACGGGCAGAAGGATCAAACCTACAAAGCCTGATACAAGAGCCCAGGGAAGCTAGGAAGAATTTCCCCATTGATAGGCTTTGAATCAGATGCAGAGTGCCCAACAGAACTGCAGAACTGCAGGTAAAGAAGCAGCCATAAAAGCCAGAAAGAGTTTTTAAAGAAAACAGACATGAGTATCATAAAGCCAAGGTCAAACTCCATCACCAAGAGAAGTATGTGTGAAAGAGTTATACCGCTTTTAGGGCTAAGTGTAGTAGTTATGATTACTTATTTATCTTGAAACAAAAGGTAAATTAATAAATTTATTTTAAAAAACATGGTTTTATTACATTGAGTAATTTCCTTTGAAAAAGAAAAATGTTTCCTAAAAACATTAGCAGTAAACTAGATTTTTTTTTTTGTTTATATCTGAGATGAGACTACATATCATTATTCATGCATAATCTGATTCCAAATGATTCCTTGCTTACAATTTGTTTTGTGTATTTTATGTAAGCAAGAATTAATATACTCAGGCATGGAAGAAATATGCTATATTATCTTTTATTACATTTCTTTAGAACATGCCATACATCATCTTTAACTCCCCAATGACATTCAAAATAGCCTGAGGAAAACACAAATAAACACACATATAAACAAGGAAAAATACGCTAATAGGAAAATGATATAAGATACAGACTTGCATATAGGTGCATTAAGCAAGTGTAATATAAGCTACAGAAATCATAATCTGACTCCAAATTGTTAATAAGCATAAAAAAATTACTTAACGTTTGTCTAGCTTGGATGATAAGCAAAGTCAGAGTACTGACACACAGTCACAGCTTGCTCTCCTACAGCAACTAGGTGACAAAACCTCAGATCTTCCATTTCAATTTCTGTGTGGGAGGACCCCATCACAATTGGTATACTCTTTTCTAAATACTAGCACCCTCCAGTGTGCACACCCAGTAACATACACCCCATCCCTTGCTGTTCAGTGAGCTTCCTACTGAAAGGGCTGGAGCCCTCTGAGCAGGAATACGGATTAGATGGGAAGTAGCAGAGGTTTTCATACAAATGCAGGATTGCACGATTCCAGACTGGTGTTCAAGGCATGATGGAAGTATATAAAGATCTGGCAATTCTGATAATCAGAATAATTCAGATAAGAAATTACTGTGAAAATTGGAGATTTACCTTCAGACCCACCCTTTCTAACCCCACCAGGTTTCCTTTCACCACTCTAATTTCTTCCCCTTGCTATTTCTGTTAGACGTTTTCAACTAGCTTTGCATGAGTGAAGGTCTCCGACCACCTCGACTCAATACAACCTACTTGATTCTTTTCCTTTTGACTTTGTCATACTTTTTTATCATGGTGAGTCACAGAGCCTGAAGCCTTTCATCATGTGTATGTAGGCAGGCATCTCCCCTGAATTCCTTATTGTTAGTTGTAAGGAAAAAAGGACAAAAGACTTCCTCTCCACCCCCCCCAGATAAAAGAGGATGTATCCATTACAGTAGATGAATTTGGACTATGGTAAGACTCAAAAGATTATGTCCCACGTAAATGATTTTTGTTCATTTCTGTGCTTCTTATTGCAGTATAGTTTTGATACTTCTTGTTATTTTGGATTTTAAGTATACGGAATGACAGGAAAAAAATTTAATGTTCAGAATGCTAAGAGACTGTTTCTCCTTGAGTAGTTAATAACCCAGGGGTTTCGGTTTCTTTTTCTTTTATCCATAGTCATAATTATCTTTCTCTCTCAACAGTTAGCTTGGTTTTTAATTATTTTTACTATGGTTTTTTTTAATATTTGCAGTTATCATTGATTTCTGCCTACATGTAATAGTATATTTTTGTGGCATTTTAAGAAATTAGATTTCATATGGTCTATTTTTCCAGACCGTAATTCTGCAAAAGTAGTTCTCATATTCACATACAGAAAAGATGAAATAGATAAAATATCTCTGAAGGAATTATCTATGGTAGTAACTGGGTTGTAAAGTTTGACCTTATGAAACAAGTAATGTGATGACCATTGGAAACTAGACTGTTGGAGGTCTATAGTATTTCAGGGCCTGCCACAGTGGCCCTCTGAATGCTCCTCAGAGATATAAAAGCTGTCTAACCTGTCTTGCAACTAAAATTAAAGTTTATTCCTACTAATCTACTCACAGCTTTAGATTCTAAGGGCAGCTGTGACTTAACAAAATCCAGGCTGCATTCATCTTTTTGGAAGAGATCCAAGTACCTCTTTTCCTTTTCAGAATTTCTCTTTCAATCTAAAGTTTAACAAGAAATCAAAGATTTTATTGTAAATTTGTTTATAATAAGAGAATATACTTCTTTTCTAAATGTTTGATTTATATCACTACAGATTTTGCCAATAGTGTTTTCCAATGTGCTAAAACCAGTCATATCCTCAAGTACTACAGATCTTCAAAGGTATTTATGTGCCCAAATTCTAATGATTTACTGCAAAGTAGCCACCTAATGTCTTTCAGGATGTAGTTTGAAATCTCATATAATTTTTAACGATAGATTAGTTTTGCTACACAGAATCTGAAGTAATATAGCTGCTTTCAAAATCTGTATCTTTGGTATGCCGTGTACTTGATCAAGAACGATGATGCAACATATTGACCACACTTTATATCCAAATCTGGCTCTGGAGGCGAGAGATACATGTATCTCTGAAGGCCAACCAGCTATATATAAATCAATAAAATCACACAAAAATATAATAAGAAAACACTCCCAGGAGCTTATTAATAGGTTTTGCAACCTGTCTCTTATATTTAGATTTACTGATAAACTAAGAACCACCACTGTTTCTTATCAGGCACATAAGCTTCAAGGCTATATTTTTCAATTATACAATTTTCATGAATATTGCCTCTAATCAAAGTACCCTACCTGCCAATTCATGTCCCGACATGGCATATCAGAAGAGGGAGCTAGTTTCCCTGACTGTTTTACAATATAATGAAAACTGTTTGAATGATTGTGTCTTAACATACTTTCAAATGGAAAACTCAGCTTACTTTTAACTCTGGAATTGTGGTCTGTTTCCAGAATATTAAAACTTCAATCTTCTTTTCTCATGAGTAAGGTTGATATAATTTTATTCCCTTTTTAGGATGATGGGATAATTACAGTTGAAAGGAGCCTCAGGAGGTTTCTAGTCCTCCTACCTTCTGCTCAAAGCAGGCTCAGCTATGGTTTGTGAAGGCCGGTCAGGGCTTTATCCAGTTTGATCTTGGAAATCTTTAAGGATGAAGACTGCACAACCTCTCTGGGTAATCTGTGCCCCTCCTTGGCTGGCCTTGGCAGGGAAAAAGTTTTCTCCTCATCTCGTCTGAACTTCTCCTGGTTCTGCTTGTGCCTGGTGACTTTCACCCTCCCACCACGCATCACTGAAGAGCCTGGCTCCATGTCCTGGCTAACCCCTTTGCAGGCACTGCGGGCTGCTGTGAGGTCCCCCCCAACGCTTTATCTTCTCCAGGCTGGACAAGTTCCAACACCTGAGCCACTTGTGGTGGCCCTCCACTGAACTCACTCCAGGTTTTTCAATGTCTGTCTTGTTTTCTTTGATATTTACTAATAAGCAACAGCAGCTATCACAAAGTGATGGGCAGACTAGAATCCCAGAAGCCAGTGATGTCTTGTGATTAAAAAAATATTTTTTACAGGGTCATGATATCACTAGTAAATTCTATTCTGATGTCTATCACTGGCACACTGTGTTTTTGAGTTTACTCATTCTTACCTTTGATATTTATAGTGTCTCTCCCTCTTTTAGGCACTTAATGACTTATTTGTTCACAAGTCACTTGAGAAAAAAAGTTGAAATAGTAACATTTTTGTACTTCAAAGTAATAGAAATAATGGAGAGATGGTACTTATTAAAATATAGTCACTGACTTGAACTGTATAGAACGGACATATTGAGAGAGAAAATAATTCCCATTCTTGTCCTCCCAGAAGCAAAGCTGTATATTCACTTTTGTTTTCAGTTCCAAACTGCAGGAATGTTCAACTGGAAAATGCACCTATTTTCAATTATGGCACTCTTCTGTGCTCCCAACTGCTTTTTTCCAGTGATTTAACTTAACTACAGCAGAGAGAGGCTGGATGAGAGCAGTGAGAGATGACATCACATCTGTCTGAATTAACAAGGTGATAAATAAGTACAGTAAGTTCAGCTGAATGGATCAACAAATATGTTGAACTATGCTTTCCCATAGCTGCCTAACATAAATCACAAGAACTCCAGTCTTTGGAAAATTCTCCTTTAAAGCAAGACTAATTAATTTCACATTCTTGGGTTTTGTACATGTTAATACCTTTTATAGGTCCTTAACCTGAACAGTCTTTTGACTTTTTAAATTTTAATGTGTCATATGTCTTTAATAAGTAACTGCTAGGGTTGTTTTTTCCACCTTAATTTTCTCCTATTCACACCATACATACTTCTACATATTTACATTTATTACAAATGCTGTGCCTACTGTGTCTATAAGTTATAAAGGATTGTCTATAGTAAAGATGTTCTACTAGGTTTTTTTTTTATTTCACTGATTAATACTTCCATTCATTGACCATGTGTCAATAGTTTTAACCAACGCTTTCATTTTCAACTGATGGAAAAATACTTATGACTAAACAACAATAATCTTTCCTTTCATTTTAACATGTACAATGAAGGCAGTTTTTGTTGGTATGCAGCATGTTTAGAGCTGAGAAACAAGAATCTGGAAAAATAACTCCCATCCTTGACTTTGCCACCAAGTTCCTTTCTGATCTTGACCATATCAAACAAAACTCAAGCTAAAACTTTGTCTTCAGGGTTTCTTAATATTAGCTTCTGATATGCTGTATAAGGGACTGAAGCTGCCTTTCAGGGACCCTTTGTGCAGTGATGTTACAATGGCGCCTTGGCTTGCCTCCTGCCACCCCAGAGGAACTGAAAAATAAATTTATTTACACAATGGAAAAGAGCCATTGAGGATGGTTAAGAAGCATGTTTTCTAGGGGCTGGGTTAAGGACTTAGCTGGACGAGAGCCAAGATTAAAAGAACTGCAATAAGTCCGGATTGTAGGTCTCGGCTGATTGTCCACAGGTTTGGCTTAGTCCAAAACCACTCTAATTTTTGGCAAAACCTAGGTTCTGTCTCTTCATTTAAATCTCATTAACAATTCCAGAGACATGATTCTTACAGAAACATCACGAAAGAAGCATGCACGAGGAAGAAAATGTGAGGAAAGGTAAAGGGCTTTTGACAGATGAGCTTCATGATCAAGCATATGCAAGTAATAATGGGCAGTTTTAAGACTTATGTGACCTGGACTGACTAAAGTTGTTAAGTAAACCTTACTGGTATCTCTGAGAGAGGAAGCGTAAGAAATCCCATATTTGAGAAGATTTATGTTACTGAGTTGAACATCCTGAAAGTAAACTGAAAATCTTGGCAAAGTTTTCATTTCCAGTGCTAAGAAAGAACTAAAGAACAGGACCTGCTCCCTAAACTGTTTTCCTACTTCATTTATTTTCCCTGCAGAGGCTTGGGCTTCAGCTCCACTCTCTAGGTAAACCGTATCAAGAACAGATGAGGTAATATATAATGGCAATGTGAGAGTGTGCAAATCCGTAGATATTCTCTGTAACGAGAATCAAGTAACCAACCAAGCTCAGTGTTAAAACTCAAAACATCTTCTGATTGGATATTCTTGCTCTTTGCAAGCCCTGCTGAAGCCACAACATCAGAGGTGATAGATTTATGTTTAACATTTATTGATTGTTATTTAGTAATTTTTCTACCGCAAAAATAGGTGCAAGATTGCCAAGTCCTCCAGTCCATACCTTTCACTACACCTGTTGCTAAGAAGAGAAAACTGCACCAGATCCTTGGCTGATATAAATGGGAATAGCATTCATGCCTCCAGAGAAGATGCAGAAACTGAAATTATGGAGTAATTAGCTCACAATATTGTGATGCTTCATAAAGAATTCTTACAAACTAAATGAACTGCAAGTGGTCTTGCCCTTTTTTTTTTATTTTATTTTAACAAATCCCATTCACTCCCATTCCTTCCAGGCTCCTTTCCTGCTCCTTAGGACTCCAATGGATTGTAACCATAAGGGAAAAACTCCACCACTTATTCAGTGACTGTGGTGTGGTAATACCATTCGGTACACTTAATGGTGATAACAAGAAATGATGAAACTGAAGGATATTTTCAGGATTAGTCAATCTAGATCTCAAATCATATTTTCTATAGCTAATTTTCCCAGTTCCACATCCAAGAATGTAGAGAATAGGATTCTTATAACAACACTTTAACACCTGTTGGCATATAATTACTGACACAGTATTTTTACAACAGACTTCTAGGAAAATAGGAAGAGATTTTTCATGATTTTTCATCTCTAACAGGCAAACTGAGTAAGACAGAATAAAATACTTTTTCCAAGAGTCACAGATTAAACTGGATCAAGAACAGGGGTTCTTGAATCTCTTATCTCCTTTAACTCAGATCACTAAACCTTTTTTTGAAACCACTCAAAGCTGTCCAGGTATTGTGAACTGCTTGTAAAGTTGTTGCTCTTCCACAGCACTGCTATTTCTATGCAAAGTGGTAGAATTTAAATGCACAACTTTCACCACTGCTGTCCATATATTGCTCTTTGAAGTCCTTAGTTTTGTTTAATACTAAATAATGTTCACAGAAGTCAGTAATACCACATAAAATTACCCCTCTTCAAGAAAAGACCTATTCCACTAAAAGACGCTAACGGATTCCTAATGACACCATTTTGTTAAGGAGCTCTCTCAATCCTTGACTTAAGGGTGTTTTAGCGAGCAATTGACACTGAGAAACAAGTATTCTTTAATACAAACTTTCTCTGCTTTATTGGTCCCATTAATGCCAGACTCTGTTCACAGAAGTGATTGCTCAGGGAGCTTATTGTGCACTATGAGAGGGAAAGAGGGGGCATGTCATGTTCCCGTGGCACTCAGGTGGCAGTTGTCATGTTGGCCCCCATACTGAGCACTTCCAGGGCTAAAAGCACCTGTTTCAGAGAATCCTTCTACAAATTAAAGATACACTAGATGGATCTGGGGCTAGTCACCTCTAAAAAGTTAGAACACATAGAGACCTGTAAAACACATTTACCATTTTTTTATAAGAGACTGGTTGCTGCTGCCCTGACTGCTCCTGTATAATTTGGATGATAATCTTAGCCAAATGAGGAAGATACTTGCATTTTGCAAATGACTGGCAATAGTCTAAACAAGAGTTTAAGAAGACTATGTAATTTCTTTGCTCCTTTACCAGAAACAACTGTGTTTATATTTACCAGAAATCTCCTACGTTAGCATTCATTCCCAAGTGAAGCTGTTCTACCATATGTATCAGATGTTTTGGTTTAAAAAAAAAAAAAAAAAAAAAAAAAATTCAGTTACTTTATGATGGAATATTTCTTTGACTATTTCTGTAGCCCAGTTAGGCCAAGAATGATGGGGAAGACTGATAACTAAGGTTTTATCTGTACAAAGGAGAAATGTCAGTATTTGTCTGCTGTAAAAGATCTGAAATTAGAGCTAGTAAACTCAGTCTGGTGGTACATAGACTCTGAAAGTACATAAGGTATAAATCTCCTTGTTCTGTAGAACTACGAGGTTTTCTCCTGAACTGTTATTGTCCTGGTGTTTATAAGCTATAAGTTAATAGACATTTACAAAGACTGTTTTTAAACCAAATATATCATTACTTAGGATAACTGACATTAATATGATGAGAAAAAAAAATCCTAATTTGAATACAGAACTAACAGACATGAAGGAACAGAGATATGACAGATAAAATGGAACTCGGGTCTATTTCTAACACACAAAACCCCTACCATCTTCCTATCGATATTGTGATTAATCTTTATCAGCCATACAATTCTTGCCCTTGTTTATTTTTTGCATTGTCAAAAATGGAAGCTGCCTTTCAAATGCAATAATGTAAAGGTCACCATAATTAAAGGAAAGGAAATGCTACAAGTTCATTTCCTTGAAATTAAAATTAAAAAAATCAAAAAAGGAAAAAAAGGAAGGAAGGAAGGAAGGAAGGAATGAAGGAGTTTAAAACCTAGATGTTTAGACAGCCCTGCAAGCCCCCTTGTGACCTTACTCTGATATTTAACAAAACATTAATCTTCTTGCCAGCAATTATAAAGAATACAGTGATGTAGCTGGGGCTCAGTGAGTGAGTAATAGTAATTCCATTGTTCTCTTTTATTTATGCCTTGGCTGTACCAGGCAGATGAGGTAAGTTGGGGCTTTTTATATGTTATTATTCTGAACTGGCAATACATAAAGGCTGATCACACAAATATCTGTCTGTTTCTGAAGCACTGTTTCACACCTCCTTCCAGCTCATGATCAAAGCGTTTCAACATTTTATTATGAAATCATGAATCCCCCCTTAGTTTGCATATGAATTATAGTCTTTTTTTTAAAAAACACTGGTGTACAACAGTGACAGTGCCTTTTGAACCAAGGAACAAAACAAGGTGTTACACATTACTTCTTGAAGGCAATGACTTGCTAAATAGTTCTGTTTGTTGGAGCACAGTCCAACCTCCGTATTGAATACAAAAGCCTTGAGACCAAAGAATTTTTTTTTCCTGTGAACAGGCCAGTGATTTTGTTTCACTTGCAAGAAAAAAAAAAAAAGCAGAGCCTTATTAAGAAGTTGAGAAAACGTTATCATGTAGCTGTAATTATAACAAATGTAAAAGAATTTCTGTCTGCTTTTCTGAAATGCAGTAGTCATACTAAAAATTGAAAATAATTCAATTATTCAGTGCATAACATCCCACTGTACAAACCTTGCATTCTGAAAGGTTCTAAGTGGGTTCCACATATGTGCCAGAAAGCACACTGAAAGAATGGCCAAAAGGCAGCAAAGCATAACCCAGTACGTTATAAGCAGGTATCATACACCTACTTCTTAGGAGAACTGTTATGGTACTCACACTTAGAATATTTCAAGGATCAACTTCATAACAAAACTCATGATACTCAATCTTTCTATTTCAGAAAAGGAGGAGTTAAGGTATCCACACTGATTTTTTACCCTCTAAGAAACTTGCATTTTAAAGTCTCAGAACTGTGAATCCATGATAAGACTTCCACTGACTTTTACAGGAATGTCATCCAGTTGTTGATGTTTATTCTAAGATGCCTGCTCCTGTATTACGTATACACCTAATCAAATGCCAGCAGTTGTTCTTTTACATGTACCATGAACATATACATGTTTTCCTTCACAGTAGTCTGAAAAGTGTGGCATTCTTATAAAATATATTTATATTCTAAGGATTTTTCAGGTTTGCTTTACAGAATACAAATATGAACTGTGAGCAACCTTATGAATAGAAACGATATTTTATTAGGCTTTACTGTTGGTGATTTGTAACTATTTGTTTTGCTGAAAGTCATGGCATTTGTGCGACTTCAGTCAAAGCAGGATTTGGTCCATAATTATTGACCTCTTTTATTTGTAATGACATCTTCTCCCTCTGTTCACTTCTCTGTATCAGCAGAGACAGATTCAGCTCAACTTTAAAAATCTGATAATGTCACCAAATCAAAATTTAAGGTGGGAGGGTGAAGAGAAATTGCTTCTATGTTTCATTACCTGCCTAAAGAATGAAGGATCTAAACTCTGATCATAGCACTTCCATGTGGCTATACAGTGAAACATCACATAGCCAAGGCAACAGTCTAGCTAAGAATACTTGGTTTGTTAAAAGATTTTTTCAGATCATCAGTAGGCGGCTAAAGTAATTAAACTTAATACAGCATTTATTTTCTGAACAGCTAAAGGCTTAGCTTGTTACACTGAATAGTGTTTTCCTCTTGGAGTAAACCCATGGAGGTTATCCAAAAGCAGATTCAACTCAATGGCAGCTAATGTAACCTGGCTCTGTATTACTAGTGGGACTAACGTGCTGCGGCTGTGAAAACTCATACATCTTTTGTCATATGATATAATTTCTTTTGCCAGGCAATTCAGTACATTTGAAACATTTTGCAGAACTGGCTACCACTTCAGACTTCCTCTGTGAAATAACTCTGAATATGCATCTTGGACCTTATGACCATTTCTTCAGTACAGCCTAAATCTGAGGTGGGTTTAGATTCTGCACGTTAACATAACTGCATTTTCTGTGCCAGTGTATTTTAAAGCAGAACAGAGCAGCATTGCATTGTGTGAGATTAACAACTATGTTTTTATCAGTATAAATACATTATTATTGAAATGAATTAGTTCATATATAAAAACCCCTAATATTACTCAACCTCCTTGTGCAGACTTAATAGAAGTGCCAGACCAAAAAAGGAGATATTCCTGTCTTAATATCTTCAGAAAATAATCCATCTGGACCTATTCACAGACAGACAGGCCACATCTCCGAGTACCCTGCAAAATCAATGCTCACCATGCATGAGAGACAAACTCACAAAGGCAAGAATTCAGAGTTGAGCCTTAAGCCCTGTTCATAATTTTTTTCATTGTTGCAGCACATATGAGATATGTAAGACTCCCAGCAGCTTTGAAGGTCCTGTTCTGTTCCCACACAATAGGGGTGAGTTAAGGATTGCATTGTATCCATATCCCCTCAGTTCTTGTGCCTGTGCAAGCTTTAAAGAAGATACTTAATGTTATCTGAATGAGGTTTTATGATAATGTTGAAGAAACAAAATAATATTTGGGAAAAGTAATAAAATCCTCTCTCAAACTAAGATACATTAAACTGGCTTAATATATCATGCAACTCATTATGTGAGATTACACCATTCCTCTGAGCTATGAATTTACATAGTACTGGAAACTGTAAGAGATAAGAAAAGGCACTTGTAGCCAATTCTGTAAGAAAGACATTTTTTAATTTGAGAAAATATACTTTTGCAGGACAGATACTTATATGACCAACCTAGTAAATTTCTACTTCAAAAACTAATTTTATGGAACAAAATTTATCAAAGCTAATGCTATATAATGTAGTTTTGCCCATTTTTTACAATATTATCTTAATAATTACTTTGCAGTCTCATGAATCTCAGACTTTATGGGATAGATATTGCAGTAGCTATACTTTAATGGATTACAATGACAACTACTTTTAGAAGCTCTACTGTATCACATGCACAGAATCCATCACCATGGAGTATTTAAATAATATTAAATCCATACAGAACAATATCATAACTAGATGCAGTTTTCAAAACAAGCTTCATTTGAAAGGCTTAGAAATCCTCATTCTTTACCTCTTTTCTACTTACCAGAACTTAAGTGTATAGAACATGTGAACCTTTCTGTAAAATTTGCAAAAGCAATACTTTCAACATTATCAACACAGAATTAAGCTGCAGGTTACATAAAAATTTGGAGTACATCTTGAGGCACTCAGAATGAAAAAGGCTACCCAGGAACAAAATGGTATTGTATTATGCTGATACAATTAACATATTATACCGTTTGTCACGTTGCTGGCCCATGTAGCCTCGTATTCTCTGCCTAGAAATATCTGATGATTTTGCAGGTTAACTAGAGATAAGAGTGTTGACAGTTCTAGAGCTCGAGGTCAAGATGACTTTTAGGTCTCCCAAAATTGGAACATGCAGAGTATTTTACTTACATATTGCTGACTCGAGGACATCTTTAAGACTGAAAGAAGAACCACAAGCTCAGCACAACCAGTAGAAATCATAAAGACTAAGTTATTTTCATTTCAGGTTTCTGAATTATCAGAGCAAAAGTACTGTAATGAGCTCTTATTACCCAGAAGCAAAGTTGCAAGTAATGGTTTAAGAAAAATACTGAAGAAACATAAGGTGGAACAGCATGTTCTTCTGGGAGTAAAAAAACTTTCACCTTCCTTAAGGTAGGTAGATGCTGCTCTGTGAGGGCTTTAGCTGCACTTAAGTTGGCTGAACTTTGAAAGAAAGCAGTTATACTTCTCCTTTGAATACTCCTACTACCAGAACCCTGAAGGGGAATTAGGAGAGAGCTGGGTACCCTTCTGATTTGGGAAAGTGGTCAGGGAAAAATAGAGGAGGAGGATATAAACACTGGCTGATTAGCACACATGTATCTTATCTTTAAATTTTCTGAGAAATGTTGCTGGTTTGTTTCCCCTTGTCTCTCCAGCTGCAGAATTACTGAACTTCTGTTAAAGTGGGTGAGGAAGAAATGTTATTTTTTGGCTCTAACTTGGCATTCTACACTTGAGACTTCTGTTGTGTGAGGTAAGCTTGCCTTGCACTTGTTGCTGTCATATGGAATTTAGAGTAGCCTTTAACTCTGGTTTCTTCTCTCTTTCGTATTCTGATCCTACTATTTCCGCTTAACTGCATTTAACACACATTTCCAAACTCTGTGCTTACTGTAGCAACAGTACATCTAGGGTCAGCTTCAAATCAACTACTGTAACAGTCTCCCTAATTAACTTGCTAGACATCCTCTTTCTAAATTGGAGGCTGATGAGAATTCAAGTAGCTCATGTGATTTTCTATTTTTTCCCCAAATTTTCTCATTACTGTGATGCTTGTTACATTTTCTGAATTCATTCATGAGTTTCACACTGATGCTCAGTTTACAAAGCCATTTTGCAATACCACCTAAAATATGACCATGACTATGGTTACAGAAGCATTTAATGATTTCTGTACCTTTAGAACAAGCTGTTATGATAAGACCTATATGTAGTCTCAGGCAAGAAAGTACAAAACTGAAAGTTCAGAAGCTCTCTCTTTGCAACAAACCTGAGAGGCATGTAGATGATCAAACACACACACATGCTCAAAAAAAATTTTCACTAGAAATTCAAGGTTCTGCTCTTGGGCACACTTAGACCATCATTCACAGAACCCACAATTAAAGCATTTTTTTCCCCTACACCCCCATGGTTTGAACAAGCGTGCATTCTCCAAGCACAGCTGGTCACTCCTTTTCCCCATGGATTTCATCTCTTTTGCCCAGAATATGAAGGAGCTGGAACCCATTCCTGAACTCATTTTAACCTACTTTTTGACCTTCTAGATAATTTTGGAAGGAAAAATTTTCTTCTACTGAGGCTCCTCTACATTAGCCTAACCGGTTTTGGGATTATGTCTTAGATCTTTTAACAAATTAACAAGCAAGTTCTATTCAGATAACTAAGCACTTAAAATGGGGTACCATATCAATGGTGGTCGAAAGCACTGTATTAAATAGTGACTGACCTAGGCCCTGTTCATGAAACTGTGGGCTAGGTCAAGATCTACAAAGGTACTGAGGTGCCTAATTCCCGTTCAATTCAATGAGATTTTAGTATTTAATTCCTACAGTCTGCACCTCAGAAATATTTGCACAAAGAAAATGAGATGAAACTTGGGCTCCCATGCAACTTCATGTCATCTTAGGTACAGAAATGACTTGGCAAGCACACAGAAAAATATACCTGACTGGCATAAGCAGGGAGGTAAGCATTAAGTATGCAGCTCCTAAATCAGCCACATGTTGCACTGCTGAGCAGAACAACTGTTAAATACTTTTAAAAGTTACTCTAAATACATACAAAAAATGGCTATGGGAATAAGCCATACACTATTTTTAAAGATATCTTTTGTATCTGTAGCATCTGTTCTCATTATGAACACATTTTCTTATCTATGTTTGAGTCCATTTCTTAAGTCTGAATACTTGACAAATATTTCCAGTGGCTTACATGGATAATCAAAGTCTGAAAATAATACTTTCAATATGGTTAATTCATTAGGAAAATAAAAAATACATTTGCACTATTTTAGTGCTTCTGCTTCCAATATAATTTTACATTACTTTGTAAATTATGCTAATATTTATCTATATAGTCTCAGCATCTTTAACATATTAACAGTAAGGAGTATCAGTGAAAAGCAAGTTACATCCACTTGAAATAAATTAAGATGCTATTTATATCTGACACACATTCTTCCCAGTCATGATGGGACTGATGTAAGACCATCACTTCAGTCAGATATTCCTCTCTCTCAGACATTTCCTTGCTCTCTGTTGCCAAAGTCTATTGTTAACTGTTCATAAAAGGTCTTCCTAGAGACTGATAAGTTGCATGGGGTCCTTAGCATGTCTCTCTTTATTCATGCTGAGATCATATCTACTGATTTTCTAGCTCTTCTCCTCCAGGTTCTGTGCTGCAGTCCTTTCCTTTTTGAAGTTTCTATTTTCATAGATGACCATTACTTTCTTATATTTAATTCCTCCTAAGTGCTGTAATTTCCCAAATGTTTTTAATTCCATAAGCTGTTTCCTGTGATCTTCTCCAGACTACTTCTCAGCATGGTTTTCAGTTTTCTCTGGGGCTATATTTTTTTTATCCACCTCTTCCTCTCTTCTCTCTTCCCTCAGCATACAACAGCACTGGCCTCCTTCAGCCATAGCTCATTTGTCTGCTTAGCATCTGTTTGTCATTCATACCCCTTGATGTTATAACACTCATCTTTTTCATATTCTCATCTATAGCCTACTGTGAATACTTGCACAATGCTTTAGAGTCACCATAGAGCATTTCTTCTAATAGGATATTTGCCTCCTTATCTTCAATAGTCTCCTTCTTCCTCATCCTATTCTTTAAAATAGTCATCACTATTTTAAATTTACTGTTTCCTGCAGCTGATCTTTAATTAGAAAGCTGTAATGGGAGAGTATATTTGCAGAAGGTCCGCTTGTCCAGCCTATAGATATAATAATCCACTCCTAAACACAGAGTTCATCAGATCCCAAAATGCAGGCCTTCCATTGTTTTTATTACAGATAAAGAAGCCCACTGGAAATATCTTGATCTGTCCAAATACTCAGAACTCATGAATACCACAAATAAACTGGTATAACTTCATGAAAAAAATGTACTAACACTGAAGAATTAACTTTGGGTACAACAATTGCTAAAATTGTAGTGGGCATGCTCTTTTACATTTTATCTCCTCTGTTTCTCTATGCATCTGTGAATCAAGGCAAGCTAAACAAAGTGAAATTTTTGCACAATGTTCTATCCTGAGGCTAAATGAGCTTTGTCCATTCCTCTGAAATGATTATAATCAGTATTTATTTTTGACAAAACCTGAAGGCCAGAATCATATATCAAGGCCCAGCTGTGACACATAAAATACACCCAATTTTTATATAAAATAAGAAAGCTTACAAGCTACGCATCTGAGAGATAAGATGAATACAAAAGAGATGAGGAAAGCCCAAGGTAATGGTGAGATGATAATGCCTAGTGTAATAAGCAGTGCTACCATACCTCAACTGCTTAGCTATGACTAAACTTCTACTATGCTAAGAAAAGGAATTAATAGCAGAATGGTAGTTTATTGTCATCTCTTTTCTGTAATTTACTCAGCACCAAAGTATTTATTAGAAACATATTTATTGTGCACTCACTTTTGGATGTGCCATATGTTCTTCTACTTATGATGTAATAATTTGTGTTTGTTTGTTTGGGTTTTTTTTTTAAGTGCTGTATAAAAAGACTAAAGCTGAAACTGGAAAAAGTCACTAGATATCAGTGCTGAATGTGAGATCAATTTCATAGGAAGAAATTCATGCCTCTAATGAAATGAAGGAGATCAAAGCTGATAGAAAGCAAAGCTATGCAATGAAACAGTGATTTAAGAAGCCTGGGACATTAATTTTATTTTCATTGTAAGATAGGTTACTTGCCTTACTGTTTGGTATTGTTTATTCTGGTGTCTGTACATGGTTTTGATTATATTAATTAGATTATTGGCCAAATTCTAAACTGTTGTAAATCAAAATTGCTCTTCTGACTCCAGTGAATGACAGTGACTTATACCAGCTGATGATCTACCCTTCAATGTCTAACACAGGATAAAGATTTTGCAAAACTTCTACAAAGTTTGCTTGTTTGTGAAAATCTTACAATTTTTTGCAGTTTTGCAAATGGATAGAATTTCTTGCTGTAAATACTTTAATTAGTATTATAAAATGAATTGAAATTTAATTAAAGATGAAAAAAAGCACAGTGGAAATTTTTAAAAGGATAAAACCAGCAAGAAACACTCCCAGATTTGAATGCCATTTTAACAGTAACCTGAACCAACATCTGAAACATGTTATATAATTTTAAACATATACTAAAAATTATTTTCTTCCAGCTCAGAGCAAGTGCAGACTCAATAGCTGTTCCAAAGCTTTTAGTTGTTCTTCCCCTCAATCTCTAGACGTAAACAAACAAGAATGTTAATTAAAAATGTTACTTCAGGCAAGAATCTTGTCAAAGTAGTTAAACAGGGTTAGACTCAATCATCAGAAGGTAGGGTAATCTCTAGAGACAGCATTCGTCATGTAAACACATTGCACTTATTCAAACAGTGATTCTCCAACAGTTTGAAACCAATACCTTAAGATATTATTGAAAAATATTACCTTTGGTCTTGATAAGACAATCAAATGTGTGTTCACTTCTTTTAATGTATATAATGAACATGACACTTTTCCAAAATGCATTTATGATACTAAGTACCTGGGCAGGTTTTATCAGAGATTGTTGTAGCCTTAATTCCTTACATTTTCCTTGTTTCTCAGAGACTGTTGTCAACGGAGCTGTGTGCAGTTTCTCCACTATGACTGCGGTTTTACTTGGGTTTATGAAATGTCCAGTACAAAAGGGAAAAGTAAACTTGATTTCTAAAAGGATGTCAGGCTAGCTTGTATGCAGATACAGTTAAGAGGATAACAGTTTGGCTGTTAAGTTCTTTGAAACAAGGAATGTCAATTCAACAGGTTTTTACCTGGCTACATCTAAAGGGCTGGAAACAAGAAGCATTTCTCAGGGTCTGAATCTGGCTAGACATACTTCTGGTGTTCTCACTAGAAGGTGACCTAGGCATTTGAGCAGGGAGATCTGTGGTGCCATCACAGCCTGGACGGTCACCAGGCCAGGACTTCAAGATACATCATGGGGGCACCTGCTTTGAAGTTTAGACACAGCCAATAAGAGCTGTTAGACTTCAACCTGGAAAGCATTTATGTATGTGAACAGTCCAAAATGACAAGACCTGATGCCTCTTGAGTGCAAGAAAGCTCCACTGAAGAATGAACACCCTATTCTGCCAACCCACTGAGACCTATGACACTATTTATTGAGGCCTCCATGAAAATCACTAAAATGCCAAGGGAAGCTTATCACTTTATAGCTACTCTATTCCAATGGCCCTCACTGGCCCTGAAAGGTCTTGAGAGATGCAGAGAAACTGAGAGTTTGCAAGAGCAGGTGATGGAAACAGGCTCTGCTGAAACCCAAACGGACCCAACAGGATTCACAGGAACACAGGGCCTGAGACACAGCACCACAAGGTACTTGCTCTGCACAGAGCCCACTCCATTGCTGTTGGAAGCAACATATAATCCAGTTTGCAAATGTAAAAGCTTCATCTGGAAACTTTTGTCTAATTTGCTCATATGAAGAAGCAGTTCCTGAGTCTGAATAAGCACTAACACTTTGAAAATTTACTGATAGCGTATATTTATTTACTATCTCATTCTAGGTGTCTCTGGCAAAATGTCTCTGTTATGTCTACACAGAGGGAAAAGCTCCTGCAGGTTCTTGATGCTCTGGATTTGGTTTGGATGGTTTCCTTCTGATATACAGTGTTAATGTCTCAATGTCTCTGCAGAATTGTCATTAGTTATCAACCATTATTTTGTCACTTAATTGAGTATGGTGTTACATATTCTCTCACTTTCTATTTTTGCAATGTATTTTTAACCTGTAGAAAAAAATTAAACGTCAGTTTGACACAGTGCAATGATGAAGTGCAAAAGGAGCAACAGCAAAGTTTACCATTCAAACAAATTCTCATATATTCTGTAATAGACTTTAATACAGTCAAGGCAGTCTACTTTATATTCAAGACAACAGTCATTCAATAAGTTGAAACTTTTTTCATGGATGACTTTCATGAGAAATAATTTTGAATAAGTTCTACCTAGGAAATTACCAGGTTGTGTAGTATTTTATACTTTCAAAAGCTTCATTTTTTTCCTTGTGGGGTGATATACCTATAAATTAATATAAAAATATGATATTACAAAAAGCCAAAGCTGACTTCATAGTAAAATAAATATGCCTATGTGCTCAGATGACTAAGTGGTATTTAATTGTGTTTGTGTATGTATATTTAGGTAGCTACCTTCAAAAAAGAACCTACATGCTGTGGTTAGTAATGCAATGAGGATTTATATAGATGGTGTAGCTCAATGTGCAAGTTCAAATGAGCTTGCATTCTTCTGTAATTTATGCCTTTCTTTTTAAGACAATATGTGCCCATGTTTTTCCAAGAATAGATGTATAACTTTTAGTCTTTTGGGCACTGATCCATTTTACACATTTCCTGATCTGCCCTTGTGTTACTGGAAAAGTTATTCCAGGATGAAAGCTCAGTTTGTGTAAGAAATAAAATCAATTCACTTGAACATAGATGACTGTTGCACAAACACATGTACACTGTGTTACACACAAATGCTGACATTTATCAGTATCATTTAGAAACAACGAAATAAACCCTTCTAGTGGACCAAACTTGTAATGGGTATATTTACGTAACATTTGCACTGAACTTAGAACAGCCTGCGCTTTGTATAATGTTTCAAGTAGGAGTGCTAAAATGGTGCCTTTCTTACCCATTGAACTAAGATTTTATATCTCTGGCAACGTTTTTGGAAGATAATGTACTTGTTAGCCAAAAAACTCATTCAGAAAATAACCTTACTCCTACTTTGATGTACAAATGTAACAGCAGACTTCTTTAGGAAGGGATATGACCCATCTTATTTTTACATGTTATAGTCTTTTTTTTTTTTTCCTAATGTCAAAGATGCTTATCTTAGTGAAAGGCTTCTCCATGGATTATATTTTCCTTCTTTTCTTTCTAGGCTACGCTGAAGATGAATGAACTTTATCTTTTCAGGAAGTTAAAATTTTTATTTAAAATGTGAAATCTTGTTGAGTCCCAGGGTTAAGTGCATGGTTTCAAAGCTGATATGCTTTGAACATATGGATCTCTTATTTCTAGCTATATTTAACACTCTTTTATCTTGAAACTTTTTGCTCAATTTCTCAGAAATGCCATTTGTTTAAAAAAACCTTTTTGAGAATCAAGTCTCCAGCAGGACTATCTCTTTCCTCTATTTATGTACAGGACACAATTCTGGCAAGAATTTAACTCCAGCAAGTTGGAGAAATTCCACCTGGACTACGTGTCCCACAATCAAACTGGCTGTGTGTTCCAGAGGATGGTTCACTATCAGATGGCAACTGAGAGTATGTTGCATTTCTCTTTGCATCAAAGGAAATAAAATCAGTTATGAAAAAATTTTACCTTATGGTGGGGGTAGGCCTACATTAATCCACTTTAAGCTTGGCCTTGCTCTCAGAGTGCTTTACATTGCAATTTTTTTTAAAGCATTCCAGGTCAGACTGGGATTCCTACTGAATCTGGCAATAGTACACTTCATTCTAGACTATATACACTTAATTAGTACTTTGTTTAAAAAACCATTGCTCCCAGACATTTGCCTGCTGAATGTTTCAGTTGAGGGATTGGGACCTATGAGATATAAAACCTAAATCAACTCAACAGAAAATATTTCAGTGTTTCATAGTTACTCAGAAGAGAAATGCTAAAACATGTTTTTGGGAACCATGCTACTTCCAATATCATTACGAAAGAACCGATCCTGAATAAACATGAAGCATTTTGAGAGCTACAATAATGCAAACATGTACAAACTTGACTTTAAGTATGACTAGTACAATTTCCATTAATAAAAGTGTTCTGTTAAGCAATCTGGATTAGATCCAGAGTGTTCACCCTAAGAAAAAGCAATACCTCTTGTCTTAAGGTGGATAGTAATGATATCACATAGCAAGACAAGGTGACTTGATCTATTAAAATTACAAGAAAAACCCAACTCTTGAAGATACTTGCAATTAGGATGCTCTTTAAAAAGCAGAATTGAGTGCTGCCTACTTCCTATACCCCAAGCCTCACGTCCAGCCAGTTCTGCCCTTATACCTGCACAAGAAGAAAAGGGAAAAGTTTAAGTTTTTAATGAAAAAGTAGGCATCCAATCTGGGCTAATCAGACATATGGATGTGGCATCAATCTCCCCACTTGCAGATACAAGATGAATATCCTAGCCACCTCCTAGATACCTTCTGTATCAATTCTCTCAACTTCTACTAAGTTTTTAATTTGTAATTTCTACAATTATGTAGAGATAATGTAGCATTATTATAGAAATATTTACTGGAACAGAGATGCAAAACATGCTTTCACATAGGAGGGGATAATTCTAACATTTTGTGTTCTAGTGCAGAGGCAGCTCTCTTACTTAGACCAATCACTGTAATGTGGATACAATTACCTTTTTTTTTCCTTGGAAAAAATTTAAGGAAACTAAAAGGATCGTATGAACCCTTCTGGTTTTAAAGAGATGACATTTTCTGATGAAAGACATTTTTCTCAAATGATTCTTAATATTGCTCTACAAAACTTTGATTTGTCATGAGAAAAGGTAGCTAAAGCAACTTATCTGTTAAAGTGTGCTCCACAGGCCCTTATTTCCTGGAATGTTCCACTGAATTTAATAGAAATACTCTACTAGAGAACTATTACTCAGCATGAATAATTGTGAGACTCTGCCTGCCATATATCTGTCATGATCACCTAAGATCAGTGATCTTTGGGACAATGTATTCCACTACAACCTTCTTACAGTTTATCCAAACTGTGGAAAATAGCATAAAACCTTACAATAGCTGCAGATAAGCAACTAAGATTGATTTTTCTAGTACCATTAGGTCTATCATATTCAAATACCTTAAAATTGAATAATAATAATAATAATAATTTTTAAAACTTACAAAAAGAAGCCTAACTGAGGCTTCAATGGCATAAAAATAATGATGATAGACTACTGTAATGACAGTTCAAAATGGATATAATTTATCTGTGAGATTTAAGTCTGTGCTGCTAACACTCTTATTAAATGGTAAACCTATATGTTGGAGATTTCTGATCATGAAATATATTGGAATTTACATTAAGGAGAGATGGCTACTCATAGACATTATTATTTATAAATGATATCTCTTTTATGTAATGTATACACAACCAGAATTATTTAAAGGAGTGCTGATAATGAGAAATAAGTATTGATTAAAAGACAAAAACAGCCCCCCCCCAAATTAAGCATTGAAATCAGACCAAAACATTAACTAAAAGAACAAACAGTACCGGTAACTTGGAGTACCACTGCCTAAGAAACACATACAGTAGCAAAACCTATTTTAATTACATATGGGGACTTTGCCTGGATTATACCCAGGCACATAAACCTCTACGAAGTCCCCTGTTGGGAGTAAAGGACAAAAAGGGCTTTTACTTGGCTTGTTGCCACTTTTCTCAGCAACAATAAGTCAGTCACTAGTCACAAAGCGAGAGTCCCCCACATCAAGCCAGCCACCCCCTGGGGAGGCTCTGGCTGGCAGCAGTTCCAGGCAACTCCAGTTTCCCAGTGCCCAGCGCTGGGGGCTGCCAGCCCTTCTCCTTGGCACCAGCTAAACTGGGCTCCCCACTCATGCCCTCTTTTCACCTCTCTTCCTCATTGCTCTGCATCACCTTCCTTTTTAAAGCTATTGCATGGCAAAGAGAGACCGTTTAAAAATCCAAGTCCTGAAATATTCTCCTGATTATAGAGTAGTCATATTTTATGTTTCAGAATGGTACAGGATTTCATTGCCTCTGGCAAGAGCAATATGTACCAGCCTATTGCATCATGAGTAGGCACAGAGTAATCAATGGTTAACTGGCTAAATAGAGGACAAAAGTTACCACTGGGGCCCAAGCAAGTGTCATAATAAGGGATCTGGATGGCTTCTAATTCCTTTAAAGCCTACAAGGATTAAAGCTCCTGTGAGAAGTGAGTTGTATAGTTCTTGTAAGCACTCAACTAGTATATTTTGAACATTGCACAGATGTCAGCAACGATTGATCGTAAAATCAAGAGATCTTGTCAGTCTGGTGAACAGAGGACAAGAAACAATCTCAGCTACCCAGAAACTCTGTTTTAATGACAAATGGAAGAACAAGCTATAGAAGAGATCATTTGCAGTGTGCGTTTTCCAATACATTTTTATGTATCTTTACAGACAAGGGAAGGATTTAAACAATTCAGTGTCACTTGCCATCATGATACTACCATACGGACTTAGCCTCCCTCCACCTTCTGAATTCCTAATTTGATCACACTATTGCTCAAAATGACATTTTATCAGTTTCCCCAGGAATCACGCAAATGTTGAACTAATGCCTAATAAGGAGGGTTCATTGGAGCATTATTCAACATTTTATATACTTGCGTTGCAACCTGTTCTTCAATTTTCCAGTGCAAATATAAATCTTTCTTGGCTGGAATAGTGAATCTTATCTCTGGCTTGGTATTGTATAAGAATATTCTTCCACCAATTTTTTATAAGTTTTTGAACTAAGCTCAGCACAACCATATTTACTTTTCTTTTACCACTGTATTGGGTTTAGATCTTTTAAGATTTATAGCAGTTCACCAACAAATTTAGTGATACAATCTCAACAGGAGATAAATAGAACAAAGGAAAATTATTATATGATTTCTAGATACCTCAGAAATAACACATCAAGAGCATTAAAAATTCTTTGGCTTATCATTTACCTATTTTTATAGTAATCTAGATTTTTTTCTGCATTTTTATCACCACTGCCCAATGAGAAAACAGCTGAATTGAAATACCTATACTTTCCCTTGGAATTATGTCTGAATTTTAGAAATAGTTGATTCACAGCTTTTCAAACTGCCTTGAAAATGCAATGCACATTTGTGTAAGAAAAATTTAAACTAGTTAGCACAACAAACACTGTTTTATATTTGTAATCCTATCTACATCATCACTGCATTGGCTTTAGATAGGAAAAGATATTACATGCAGTATTTTCGTAAGTACAAGAAAAATATAATAGAAAAGCTGTAGGTTGGATTTCCCCGCTGTAATTAATAACATATGCAACAATGTAAGTAATTTTAATTCCTTTAAATAACCTTGATCTCACCATTGTATTTTATGCCTTTGTTTCAAAGTGTCAAGAACAATTTCAGTATCAATAATTGAATGCAAAAATAAAAGTTAAGAATAAAACCAGACATGCCAGGAGCTAAGTCTTTAATGCAAAGAAGGATGAGGAACCAAAGAAAAGGTCCCCATGCTTGTACAAACACTGTCACCTCTGCCTGGTTAAATTGTTCTTCAAAAGTGAATAGCACACAACTTCAGAGTAAGCATTCTTTGAAAATTAATCAGTTCCAGGTCTTATGCAGAAATGTTAATGTAACACTTCTCAAATATGTGCATTTCATTGTTTTTGTAATAATATATCCTGACTCTGAAAACAACACTATGCCCAAGTGTTTAATTTAAGAGACCTTAAATATGTATAATTTTTTAGGGTTATTTTTGGAGAACTTCCTTAAAGTTCTGTTTTGTCAGTTTCCCTCTTTTTCTTTTTTTTTTTTAAATGGTGTCCAACTGCCAAGGCAACCTTAATAAAGTCAATGAAATTATACAGGTGGAAAGGACAAAAATGCGGTCTCTGGATTTCAAATAGTGGTGACACTAGTCACGCCATTAAGCCCAACACAAGAACCTTTTAATTTAAATGTAATCTCCAAAAGACCAAATTACCAGCAACATGTTCTCATTAATTCCTGTAAGGGATGCTCAAGCTTTGACCCCTCATTGTTCTCCTTATCAAGAAGTGTCTGAGTCATAGTATTAATAAGCCATCACTCATTTAAGTGGTCATTCACTGCTGGGCGGGGAAAAGATAGGCTCATCCTTTTGAAGTGGGAAGAGGCAAGCAAGTCTGCTGTAATAGGCTGTGATTATTTTCACTATGAATGCACCCCCAGCTTTCAAAAATTAAAAGGAGCACGCATTTTCCTGCTTGAGTATTTCTCACACTGGCAAGAAATGAACACTTTGAAATGTAAATTATTTAATCTTTGCAAACCCCTGCTTCAGAGGGAGGTACAGCTTCATTTACAAAATGAAGACATTTTAGGAAATGATTATCATTGTAAAATTGAGGCCAGCAGGGAGTCTGAGTTCAAACTCTTAGAATATCAGCAGTGTAACAAGTTTGATCTTCCTTACTGCATTGCTTGCATTTGCTTCTTTGGGTTCCAGCAGAGAGCCATTGTCAGTCGGAACTTGTTCCCACTCATTTCCCTTGGTTAAATAAAATAGTTATGCTTATTATTTAGAGTTAGTCAGTCCAATAAAATTCAGGGCAAGACTAAAAATAAGAAAGGAAGTTCAAACTTATTTTGATTAATGTGTACGCTATGTGCATATTCAACTTAGAACATTAAAAGGTTGACAGCACTGAAGGCAATTTTAATTTTTTTTTTATGCACAGTTCAGGCAATAGCATTGGGTAGCATTATTATACTGTCCTACCAAAGTTTGGGAAGGAGACCACCCATAATGGTGAGAGAATATTTCATTTAAAATTTAAACATTACATCCTTAATCTCTCTTCTGTGACTTCCAAATAGAATGACAATTATTGTTGGTGGCAGTATAGGGTTTTATGGTATCAGTCAGGCTCATTATGAACTGGTGGAGATGATAAATTTGTATCAGAAAGACCAGATGATAACAGCTACATTATGACAACAGTCATTGACATGAACTACAGAATCTGATCAGCATGGACTGCTTCCCTGCACTGATGGGCATTTCAGCTGAAAATGATGGAAATCTATCAGACATGAGGATCAATCTGTGTGAAACAGATCTCAGAAGTGAGGAATTACAATATGTTATTGGTGATCTTGAGATATAAGTTCATCATCTTTTAATCAGTGTTATATACTAATTTTCAGTGAAGTTACTTATCTCTCTGCCATTCCTGAAGAGCCATTTCTGTCTCCCAGCCTGACACACTGAAAAGTATAGCTTAAAATGAAAAAATCAAAATGCCAGTTTCCTTACAAACATCCTTGCTACACCCTTGAAGCTACGCTAAAGACCCCTTCAATGGATGGATGAAACTGGACAGTTACTCTGTGCAAGTACACCCATCTATCTACACCATGTGAGAGGAAAATACCAACTTAGGCAGTATTCAGTATCTGTCCAATATTTTGTAAAAGGACAGGTAACACTGAAGGGCTGCTTGTACTCAAGTAATGCAGTAAAGTTTGAAATAGCCAAACTTGCAGGATGCTTGTCCAAATCAAGCTTATGGAGGTTTATCTTTACTAATGATGAAAAGCAAAATATTGGCAGTGGTTTTTCACATTCCACAAAAAAAGAAGAAAAAACATGTTTCTATAAACAAAAAACAAATTTTCAAAATGTCCAAAATGCAGAAAGATATGTTAAAATATTTCAAAAAAGGTAGAAAGTCTAAACAACATCCAACATATAGCCAGTCTCATTGCTTACTGGTTTTTCTGGGTTTAAGCAGGTGTTTTGTTTGTGTGCACTGAAGTGTGAGGCAGCTGTTCTCTCCGAGGTATGAAGGACTCCATTATAAGCACCACTCGACTCCCCTTCCAAGGCAAGTTTGCAGTCTGGGCTGTTGCTGCAGGGGTGGAAAGATCTGCACCCTTCCCTTTGGGCAGGACTTCTTTTTCTTAGTGGAACTATATACCTGACAAGTCCTGAATGCAAAACGAGGGAGTGTGACCAGAAACAAACGTGAGAAGTTGTCACACAGAGTAAATTCAGGTTTTAATGCACATGGTCAAGTGTATCTTGCTGACTCCTGGAGACTTTATTTAAGTTCTGGATGACACTGACCTGAAAGATAGTTGTTTAGTAGAGAACTGACTTCTTACTGTCAATATTACTCCTTTGCTATTTAAAGGCATCTAAGAAGTTTTAGATTTGAAGCTTATAACAGAAGTCAGACTGTGAGAGGGTCTAGAGCTGGATGAACATAAAATTAAGAATGTATATGTTTTGATGAACTGATGCTGTAAGAGATAACCAAAAGTTATTCCAGATTGTAAATTCCCTGGGGCAAAGACTACTCATTCATTTGTCCAAAAACATCACCACACTGCATACTGAGTAGTAAGTTAGGTATCATTCAGCCTTTCCCTATCCCATACCCTACAGGAGATGGGCCAGAGCACAGGAGGGAGAAGGATTCAATGCAGTGAAACTTTACTGAGCTAGAAGAGAAATCCAGGAAATTCACAAAGATGCTGAGATCTGAACTTTTAAGCAGACTATGACTTTAACCATCGGAGAATTTATATTATGAAGATTATTATTAACTCTTTCCTATTGCCAACAATGCTTAATGTTGTGGCTCCCATTTATTTTTCTCAGTTGAGAAAGTAAGTCTAACACTTCTTAATGAAGATTCTCAGAATATTGAAAAGTGAAGTTCAGATCAAAGGTATGAGCACAAGCACTGCGTGTACCATTAAACTCAGGATGATGGGCCACATCCTGGGTACTGTTTGGATCATGCTTCTTCAGCTCCACATTCTGGGCAACTAAGGTATTATGTAATTAATGTATTTTAGGCAACATTTTTGGAGAAGTCGAAATTAACTCTGTATAACATTTTCTGAAAGTCATGAAGTAGGGAGCTTAGCTACTCACCTAAAACTCTTTAGGAATGATCTGCTTTGAACTACTTAACAAACACTGTGCTTTGTCATTAACTCATTATCTCTGAAGTTCCCACAAACTGCTTCCAAGTAATTTTCTTAATATTCTCTTCAGTGACAGATATTTTACACATTAAATCTATTTTTCATGTTAGCCTAATGAACAAGAAGGCTGATGTAATCCACTGGGGGGAACATATATTCTAGTTTTCATTCATGCTTTAGAGTATTGTCACAGTTCAGCACAAAGGAATAATCTGATTGTTTCTCATAAAGCAAGAACAAATCATGATTGAAGGATTTCTTCTATTAAAAGCTATGCTTTGCAAAGCCTATTGAACTTGTTAGAAGAGTCATCTCTGATGCGTACACTAACTACACAAAGCTGCTGCACAGTTGCCATTCAAGAGCTAATTTAGTACCAAAAGGCCAATATTGCTGACTTGCAGATTACAAATATCATGAGATATTAATTTATTTATATTTAAATCAGGCTAAAAGATTAAGAGAACTTTCAGTAGGTCCATTTACAATTAAAATGGGTGTAAGTTTGAATTACTTTTTTATGATTTGGAACAGCTGGGATTTGAAAGAGTTGCAGCCAGAATGATGCAAAGTGTTTGCCTTTGACAAAATAATGCAAAATTTGTGTAAGTGGGTGAAAGAGCATTAGATCATATCACCTCGCAGGTCAGCTGGAAAATGCAATATGTATTCTGATTATGAGAAAACAGAGTGAAAGGCAAAACCCAGGTGCTGGGTGATTCAGTCTGCGGAGTGACGGTAGGGGATGATTGCGGCACAGAGGCCAGATTCCCCCTGCTATCTTTCTGTGGTCAGACTCTAAAACTAGCAGGGGCGGTTCTCATAGGTTTGACCTCTGGGCAAAGATAAGTCTTTCATACCCCCTGTTCCACTTTTCCACTTTGTATCCAAGTCCTCTGCTATAAAATGTAAAACCAGCACATAGAACATACTGCTTTGGAGGTCTGCCACTTGCATTCAGGCAACCATTTGTACTTTTGCAGGCGTAATCAATCTCCTGTTGCTATCAGCAGGGGAGTGGAGCTTTGCTGCTTTATGGCTTAAAAGTAGTTTTGTGCAAATTCTGCTTCCCTCCCCCCTCCCTTTAGCTCCACTACTCACAGGATTTCCAGGGACATGGGCTAGAGCTGAGAAAAGAAGCTTGTTTGATTTAAGCACAGAGGGGTTTTTTGTGTGTCTGTTTATATTTTCTCTGCATCTATTAAGGGGTGAGGGGGAGAGACTTCATTTATATGTTAATATTAGCCGGCACCCTGACTAAACTGACAGAACTATTTCATGGGAAGCTGACAAATTTTGTCAGCTAGGCTATCTTTCCACATCTCAATAGTGGCAATAATCTTGATTAGCAAAACAATTGGGGGCCAAAGAAGTCCTGCTGCTCCAAAGACCCTCTTCTCAGGTTACAGTTTGCTAATGTGATGAATCCAGAGAGTCCTTCAAGCTTGAAAAAATTCCCCAAAGCAGCTGAATTTAGGCAAATGAAGGGAACCATTTTGGAGGCTGGACAAAAGGGGTTAATTTGATCGACCATGTCTCCATAGTCTTATAACAATCATTTACTTAACAAGCATATAGAGAGTCATTCCATGGAAATTGGTGGAGTTAACAGAGGAAGTTCGAATAGAATATCTGTTTATCCCAGATGTGTGGGAATTTTAGCCAAAAAACACCACCACATAATTGCTGCCTGCGGTATTGATTCTTGCATAGAAACAACAGCAGAACTAAAGGGCTCTAAACACGCTATGAAGGCCTTGTCTATGAAGCAGTACAAGCTTCCATTTTTATTAGCTTGTTGCATTGCTAATAAAATAATTAGAAATAAACTGTTTCAGGGAAATGAAATTAACTAAAAAGGCTTGTGCAGTCCTATTTTTGGTGCAATTTATGGCGTCTATTTCTGTTTGCAAACATAAGTGATTTTTTAATATTTTTGAGGCATATTGATTCATCTTCACGCACTTCATTGTGTTATTACATAACGAGCCATATTCTGAATTATATTTATGCAGCTCAAATCTGGTGTATTTCTTCTAGGGGAATTATGCTGTATTTGCTTTAAAAACAGAACAAAATGCTTCCTAGAATTGTAAGCAGGTAGAAATTTACTTGGTCCAGGTCAGCATAGAATAGATAATCACAAGATAACACAGCCACCTTGGGTTTGTGTCCTATCCCACACTTATTTATGCATGTAACTAATTTATGAATCTGGCTTAAGTTGATCTAAAATAATAGTGATTATTCATGAAAGAGATTCTGTTTAATTCTCTGTTTGATGGCTGATGCAATTTGCAGACTTGCATTGAAAAGTTTACAATAAAAAGTACTAAAACTTCATCTCTTTTCACACAGTGTCCCGTTCTGTCCTGTCCCCCCCTATTTTTGGAGTAATTTCTTTATTCTGTTACTGAAATAAAAATTACCATTTGTATCATGTTTTGTAACATGAAGGGATTTGACCTAATGTGTACACACTGGTGAATATTAGCTTAACTATACATTTTGCCAGACATCAAATAAAGGGTTCTTAAAAAATGCTGAACTGATCTTTGGTGGGTTTCAGAACTAAACCTCACTTATAAATTCTGCAAGTATGAAAAGTGGGACCGCTTATCGTGAAGAATGAGAGGAAAAGAAACTCTGGTATTTTTGTTTCTTGTTCTTTTGTACATCTACGGTGCTATACATGTCATTTAGCAGGAATCCACTCTTTTAAAGATGCCAGTTATGATCATGAGGATTTTGATACATTCATCATACTCCCTTTACACTTTAAAATATTTTCTTGATAACTTAGAATCTATGATGAAAGTCTCCAACTTAATTAACTTTACTGTGAGCAAGTAAATTTTCTTCCATTTCACTCAAGTTTGTGATACAATGTGAATGGGAACATATTTTTAAAATTTATTACTTGCACACTTAAAGATAAATACATGGACAGAAAGATTTATCCAAACAGATTTGGTCCATAGTTAGCATACTCTTTCACAGTGACAGCAGTCAGGAAAAAAAGCATGCAGGATCTCCACTCGTAAAGAACCTCCAACATTTACACTAGCATAGATTAATGTTCCTTTATATTTAATTTGTAAGATGGTATCTGAACTGTAGCATCAGAAGTTCCCCTCTTCCCTTGAAATCTATGGAGTGCCTTTAAAGATTAAGTAATACAGATTACTCAGAAAAACTGTTTGATGGCAGTTGAAATTTTGCCTGAATTAAAAAGTTTACCAATAATGTGGCACACTTGCAATGCAATGAAGCACACAGCCTCTATTTTTCAGCATTCTGTGCTTCCAGATGTTCATAACTGGATTAATTTTTTAGGAAGCTGAGGTGCTCTGTTTTATACCATCTGTCACACAGTACCATAGTGAAAAAGAAAAGGAAAACACATTATATGGCAAACATCAAACTGCTACATGCTCATTAAGAGTCATATATTTTTTATCATATAGAACTTTACCTCTGCACAAATATCCATCTTATAACACTCTCATTTAAGACTGCTTTTAACAACGGCATAGGCTACAGTGACAGTAGCAGCAGAGAAGCTACGCAGCCCTCATGTCATGAGGCTGATAAGGAACTCATTTCACAGTCTACCTGTGATGATTAAGAAATTTTTTACTTTCATTTCTTCAACCTTTCAGAACAGCAGACAACATCTAAATCTGAAGTTTTAACCCAAATGAAAGCTTCCTTATGGTATCACACTTGATTAGTTTCTTTTTAGGTTAATATGGTACAAACTTTCAAACAACTCCTAAGCTTGAAATCTTTTGTACAACTTCAGTGGGCCAAAACTGTGATCACACAGTTATGCACAACTTAGACTTTCACAGTGACTCTGAGTAAGGCTTGAAAGCTCTCACTGGAAGAAGGACTTTTCCCCCCTGTAGCCAGTGTCACAGGTAGTCCACTGAAAGGCAACATGCTCCGTTCTGCACGATCACACTGAAGTGCACTCTCTGAGAGATCTTGTCAGAGGCAAAGTTGGAGACAGCCTGGAGATGACACAGCACCTTGGGGTTAATTTCCTTACCAGGTCCTTGTAAGACAGGATATTTCCTTACAAATTTTTGTTGATATTTGCACAATGAGTTCAGATAGTGACTGGCCATAGTTAATTTCAAATCGTAATTGTTCAAGTGACAGTACCTATTCTCTGCCTGATGCATTGCTCTTGAGAGAGACAGACAGCATTCCATTTAAGGGTTTGTTTAGGCAGGATATCCAAGGCTTCCGTCTGCAAAAAGATAGAACCAGCGTAGGTACTAATACTGCTCTGTGCTAATTTTGCCCCCTTCTGACATGATTCCAGAAACATTGTAAGTGAAGAAGAAACTCACATTAAACACTGACATAAACGCTTTGCACAATTTTAAGGAAAATAGCTTTGGTCTGGTTCCAAATATCGTCAGCAGGATGAACACACAGGGCAACATTTAGTTATAGATTAATAATCCAAAGTACAAATAGTTCTGAACAAATAAGAAAAACATAAACCCACAATATTAAGCAAACCAGAGGACAAAGATCACTCTAAATTCTCAGAGCTATATTATTTTTAAGTGGTGACACAAACCATACAGAAGTCATTGAACCCTGTGATGTCAATATCAAGGTGAATCAGCCTGAATCATACATGCCACAAAGAGTTATGAAATGTAAAAGCCAAGTAAAGCAAAGCATGTGGAGTTTAAATGAACAGCAGTGAATTCGCTGAACCAGAAAATGGAATTTTTTTCAAAAGTTCTCAGTTCAACTCCTTTAAGCTAGAGAGTATAATGCCAAGTTATACATGAAATGCTCAAGAAAATTTCACAGGAAAGCAAATCAAATCAACTATAAAATTCTGTTATTCTTATGTTACTGTAATATGTTAATATCACCATAATCAACTTGAATTATATAATCCTCTGCTTGTAAGACTTTACCTAAAATAAGTAACTGATTGTTCACTTATCTATAAGTAAATGAAGAAAACAAAAGAAAGAAGGATTTCTTCCACCAGGAAAACAGGAACACACTTCTCTGGAGAGACAAATTTTGAACTATCCTGTAAACTGCATCTCACCTTACATAGTCTGATTTTGCACTGTGTTTTTCAACTGCTCATCCTGTAGCTCATGCATCATTATCACTGAAGAACTATTCTGAGAAACTTAAATGTAGCACAGACCAGAACGCTATGTAAAACCTGCTCCCCCACTCTTCAGTGAAGATTTAAAGATAAATACGTGTTTCTGTATAAGGAGTTGAATTTTGCCACAAATTTTGCATTAATTCTAAGACAATAATTTTGTTATATCATTATTCTAGGGCATAAATGATTTTCTGTCATCCATGGATAACACCAGATGGTCATCTGTCTATCATTGTAATAAAACTATTTTGTCAGAAAAGGTTGTTAGACATCACACAATGAATGCCTAGGCTATCAAATTAACTATGATCTATCCACCCCAGACAATCTTCAGACTGTTTTTTCTCCTCTAAAAATGAAAACATACAGCATTATAGATCTCAGGTCATTGGCACATGAAAACATTCCCATTATATCAGGGATTATTTATAAATAATGTTTCCTGCAAATTTACGTGCTCCCACTCCCAACATGGTTCTTTTCAAAATAATCCTTACTTCATGATCAGAAGAAAAGAAAAAAAAAAAAAGTTAAGATTGATATACATATATCATAGAGCCAAATAATTTTGTGCTCTGGATTTATACACAGATACTTTCATTACTATTGCAGTTTACTTCATATCTTTCCTCAGATCTGTTACCTAATAATATTTTATGTAGGTGAAGTGTCACAGAAATGGCTATACGCCCTAGTGAAATATAAACTCTGAACTTGCACAGTTGTACATCTTCTTTAACAAAAGCAACTTGGTCACATTTCCAGCTGTTTTTCTTTATGAATATATTTATTTTTGCCTTATAAACAAACAGAAATATTGAAAAAAAATAAATAAAAATATTCCACATGCTTACATTTTGAGTTCAGCTGCATAAGTCTACATTTATGAATAAAACATCATAAAGAATGAAAAAAAAGATAATTTTTCATGCTTTGAATTTAAACAATTTATACCTGAAGATTTTCTGAACAATCTGAGGTTTGGTAACACTTGTGTCACAACAGAAACTTTCCCATGTCCTCTCAGCTTCAATTCCACATGTTATTGCTGAGTGTATGTTGTGCTAAATTTTTAATACCATGTAACACACAAAGCAGATTTCTTTTATTTTCTAAACACATGATTTCTTCAAATTCTTGATGAGATATGAATCAAAGTTTGGTCTTAAAGGTGAATCATTCATTAATCATAAACAAAATGTGATTAAATCAAGGACACATCAGCACATATTGTAAAAATAAAAGCTTGCACAAGCCTTTTATTTAATATTAACTTCATTATGTTTTTATGTGAATTCTTGGAAGTTGGTTATTCCAGTTTAAAGTTAATATTTCCTCAGAAAAATTTGTATCATGTGATTATTCTTCATGTAGTTAAGATAGCTTTATACATGTTAATGGTTAAACCACTTCACAAATGGCATTAAAATAGAGAGCAGTGCAGAGAAATTCTATTGAGTCTGTTGTGTCTTTGAATTACTCTGACATATAATACGGACCAAAGTTTATAATAGGAAGAATGGAGGAAATACATTCAGAGGAGCATATGCTGCTTTTATGGAACTACACATGATACAGAAGAGAAACTCAAAGATAACATATTTGCTATCTTTAGATCGCAGGATGATCTGCAGGCCAGTCTAGCTCCTACTTGCAGCTCAGAGCAGTCCTGTAAAAAACTCCTCTTTCCTTTTCTATTCTTTATTTTCTTTTTAATAAATTGACCAATCCATTGAAACAATATGCAAGCTGCAACTAACTGTTCATGAGAGAGGAAAAGGGGGCATAGCTTTGATAGGTATCATGTTTTTTGCTGATAAATGGTTTTTTTGGTGGAGGGAAGTGGGGGAGAAGGAAAAAAAAGGGAACTCATCAGTATGACAAGTGTTAAAGTAATAGTCTGTATTCTGAACATAGTACCTATAGATAGTACCTATCTCCTTCATACATATTTTACATCCACTTGAAATTTAATAAGCCTCAAGTTCTTGCACATGGAGGATTTCCCTCCTACAAGAACAAACGTAAGGTCTATTAAAGGTTACTGCAGCTTTGGGAGGAGTTAGCCAATCTATCTGGAAAAGCAACAGCTTAAATCTGAATGCATTAGCAGGGAGACTTTAACTGACAGAAGTCAGCATCTACCTTTCAGGAATGTATCGAAATAACAAACTTGCCATTTGGATAGGAAGGTTTTTCCTTTTCTTTATTCTCCGAAGGAGACGCAGTTTAAAAGTTTGGAAGGCACATACAGAAAATCATATAGCATAATCATAACAGCTGTATCTCAGTGAGTAACTACCCTTTCAGGAATCATTGACAGTCATAGTTATTAATGAAATAGTTCATTGCTGGTTTGTTTTGTGTTTTTTTTTTTTTCTCCAAGACTATATATCTTATACACACACTACATACAATAGCAGGTCTTCACCTGCTATGAATAGGCCATGCATGCAACAAAAAAATGGGTTGCCTATGACTCTGACAGACATTGCATCTGTAAGATCCACAGACCCTGCAGGAGATGCTGTAAGGCTCAGGTGAAACAAAGCATTTAGACTTAGGAAGCACGAGACACCTAGCATCACAGACTCTTGCTTCAGGAAACCATATTCCAAGTTTACAGTGAAATGAAAAAAAAAAGGAAGAAATGGTAAAAACTTCAGGATGATAGATACTAAAACCCAATATAACCAGACAATGGCTCACTGGTTTATCATCCATGTATTGACATGCCAAGTTTCACGCAGAAAGTTACACTGCAAGGCTACATCCAGCAGTCACAAAATCTTCATCAGTAAGGTAGCTCCTAGATTCAACAAAGCCAATAAGACTATTCAGTTTTATAAGCTAGAATGTATGTTTTAAGGAAACATCACATCTAATCCTATAGGAAACAGGACAAATGAAAATCCAAATCAAGGAAGAAATCTGCAGCCACAAAAAAGTATGGTCCCAGATAAACACAATACAGCTAAGACAACCATATCCTTACTCTTCAAAGGTCTTTAAATACTGCTCCAAAGAAACACATGAATGAAATGGAAAAAAACCCCAAACTTAAAAGACAGTGTCACTTTGTGTCATGAAATTCATGTTCAACTTTTCCACAACTTATCCGAAGAACTGATACAAGTCCTGGAGGGCTGCTATAATATCTTTTCCCATATCTTATCCCCTCAACCTCCATCCGTTAATAATGAGCTACGTAATCCACATGTCATGTGATATAGTCATCAAAAAGTGATGTACCTGCACATAACACATACAAAACAATATGAGAAGATACTTTTAAAATGAAGAGAGAACCTTAAACATTAATAAGTAGCAAATCTGCAAAATCAAAGCATTTTCCTCCTTTTTTTATAATAGCCTTTCATTCTTTTTATGATTTGTCTTTGAAAGCTCTTAAGCTCTTCCTGTGGATGACAGTTGATATTGTTCTTCCATCCTCCTGCAGACAGCATAAGGGAGGGAGGGAAAAGAAAAAAAACCCTATTGTACAGCTTTTCGTCTCTGAAACATGATTTTTATAATTAATATATACAACTGAGAAGAGAAAGGTACGTTATAATGAAGTGCAATTAAGAGGTGTTTGTTCCTGTCCCACACATAAGATGACTATAATTTCCTTGGCTGTTTAGAAGTCAACCATTATCATTACATTTCACACATCTTTTCTACTTTTTTTGCACTTCTGATTTTGTTTATTTTCAATTAAAACTCCAAATAAACATGCATACGGAAAATCTCATATTCAGGTAACATCATCTTTTAATTATATTGTGCAGTGATCATTAAACCTAATGGTTATGCAAACCTATTTGGATTTAATTTCATAGGCATGAATGAATCTGTCCATTTTGCATTAGATTTAAATTCAGGCAAGGGAGAACAACAGAATGTGCATTTACCCAGCCTATATTGCATGTAACCACTGATGTATTGTTAGAGGACTAATTTAAATGTATTCTTTTGGGATTGTTGATTATTTTTAAATTCCCCAAATTCATATCACAGCATAATTTTCTATTTTAAATTTTAATATTATTTGCATTATTGTAGTGACTACCCCCTCTAATCACATACACCCCCACAAAGAAGTCATCACTGCCTGGGAGACCTTACAAAGTGAAGATATTAAAGGGACAAACCATGAAGAACGAGACGCGAGACACATGACTGATGTGATGCTGACATTTTTGTTAGCCTTAAATGCAACTCCAGTGAGAGGGTTCCTTAACATTTATATTCTGGCTGAAGTTGGAACTAGGCTAGCTAAAGTCACGGTAGATCAAAGCTGGGAGTCCAGCAATGACTGGGGAAGTTCAGAATTAAAGCTGAATCTGTGTTTCGAGCTGAACTGTCATTAATACCATGGTGGATCTAAACAAAAACTATCTTTCCAGTTTAAATTTGGAAGACCTTTATAAATGAAGCCCAGAAGGTGCTACAGAGAACCAGCTGCTGACAAAGGGATGCAGACAGGCAAACTAAAAATTATGGCCTAATTAAAACCCATTGAAACATAGGGAAAGATTAACATTGAGCACAGTGGGCTTCTGCATGGAGGCAATTTACCTCAGTAGGAAGTAGATGTTACCTTATCTTCAAATAAGAAAAGCATTTTCTTTTTTAGGTACCTCTATTGCTGAACATATTTGCCACAAAATTACTTGACATTTTTTTCCCAGTTCTGCTCATGTGTTATTATTTCTGTGGAAAATTTTGATAGACATAATTTTAATTCACTATGTGCACTTGTGCCAATTAAGCTAAATAACTCAATTGTTCATACAATGCGTATGAACTCATTTACTGGAGTAAATATTTTCTTTCCATTGTTTTTGTATGTTTTTGTTTCTACAGAATGCTTCCTGAGAAAAATGGTTCAGTTTTAGTTGTAACAAACTAATTCCAATCTATGTAAGACATCATTGTGATTGCTGATGCTGTTTTTTGGTTTTGTTCATGGCTGTAGTTCTAAAAAGATCCAAAAAGATAAATTTAATTACATTTTCCTTATTGGAAAAATACATATTGTCCTTCTACTTTTAGGTTTTCTTCACATTTGTGCTCTCTCCCTCTCTTAATATACAGTTCCAACAAGTAATTAGCCTTATTTTATTGAAACAGAGTTGATATAAATTATGAGATTAACTTCTATACCTTAAATTCTTCAGAAAACTTTATCCACATTATAGTCAATTTGCTCTCTATATTAAGTGCACTGACTCCTATTTGATATTTTTTCTGACTTTTAATACTGCTTTCTTCTACTATTAATTTAAATGGATGGAAAGGCTTTTCTGTTAGTCTGCAATATTTCTTGAAACTATGCAATAGTGTATACTATCAGGTTAACGTTATCTGCTGTTGATATGTTATTTTGCATTGTTTCCCCTTTATCTTCTGTTTTATATTAAAAGAAGTCATAAAAACTTGTATTGCAAAAAGCCAACAATTCAACCAACTCTATTCCAGCAGTTAAAAAACCTTCAGTTTGCCAAAGCACGGATCTTATCCCAGCTGCTCTTTGGTAAGATGTGTTAGAGTGACCATACAGATTTCTCACTTGCATGATGAAAGACAGACTTGGTGGTATTTGTACTTTATTCATTGATTAGAAGCAAGGAGCCAGCCAGAGTCACATCTTTCAACAGCTATAGAAGATTGAAAGTTATATTTTAAATGTGAGAATACAGCACCAGTTGAAAAAGTTTCCAGTCTTACTGATTTTATCCTTTGGGCTGCACAAAAGTAGTAAAAATAAGAAAAAAACTTCCTATCTCAGTCTCCTTCCTAGACTTCTCAACCCCCTTATTAACCCTTCCTTTCTTCTCCTTTCCCATTTTATTGGGAATCATCTATAAAGCATCCAGAAGTTGTTGAAAGGAAAAAACTGAAACTGCATGGGATAAACAGCAGCTGCCCAGTGAAGCTGCATGCAGCCTGTACACAAAACTTCAATTACTAGCCTTACTGAGTTCAAAGGGATTATTTCTGTGAATAAATGTTCTAGTGTTCTAGCGTGGACACAATTCTGACCTAAATGGAGCAGTGAAAGGGGCTTTGCTCCTCCTCTCTCTTGCCCTTTTTGCTAAATTTCTCTTTGAACATTTATGTGCTGCTTACTGGATTATCTCCCTACTTCGCAGCAAATCATACTTGCTTTTATAACGCTTTCGAGCAGACCTCTATTATACTATTAATCAGCCTTATAATGTCTTACCATTTGTCCTATAATGACAGAAAATACTCACTGAAAATTCAACATGCCAGAACGATAAGTAGTGTAAATCATATACTTCCAATGAAATTCATAGCTTGAAGTGTTCCACTATTGTAAATCATATTGTTCTAAAGAAGAGATTTCACAACGCATCTTCACTCCTCCTCCTTCCAAGGTAGTCTTTAAATTCAGACACAACCCACAGTTCAAGTTTGCCTTGCTTAGAAAGGCTCTAAATACTCCCTGTAGCACAGCAGGAGGCTCCTTTAAAGCAGTTGAGATTGGTGGGTGGATTGAGAAGCCATGAGACCACAATTATACCCCCATTTCAATGATATGTCTGGAGCTGTAGTGACTCCAGACAAAGAAGCTGAAGTGTATGGAAGCTGATTTGTCTTCAAGACAGACCTAAAAATACCTGTCGGAACTGCAGGTTTGAAGCTATTGCCAAGAGCAATTCGGAGAGTTTTCCTGCTGGGAGCCAAAGATGCTACCGAATCATTTACAACAGGCTGTCTGGACTATCTGGTTATCAGGGAGAGTGAAGCAAAAAGCTTTACTTCTCTAGGTAATGCAAGCCTCTAGTCTTCTGTTTACTTGCAGGTAACTACAAAAGAGTTTCTTTTAAGTTTTCCTTAGGCAGAGCTCCCTCATGCTCTTTTTGATCATCATATTCTGCCTCCTCTGTGCTCTGCCAATGTTCCTGAAGGGCACTGGGGGAAATCAGCACCAAAAGCAGGTCTGAAACTCTGAAAGAGGATTCAGAGGCAGACAGGATCTGACCCATTCAGGATACCCATCACATAAACTCAAAGTAGCTAAACTCTGCCACTTCCATGAAGCTAGGCAAAGCCTCTCATAACACATCAGCCACCTGGGAAGAGAAAATAGTCATTCATGTGCTATTCGCCATGAAAGGAATTTACTTTTGTGCCTTGGGAGTCATTTGTACTCATCTGAAACTAAGCACTGTTGAGATCAGCTCAACAAATCACGACAAATAGCAACTTTATTAGATGCATGTGTCACTCATTTCTGATTTTCCTAAAGGAGTAGGTACAAAATTAATCTTGTGTATAAAACAACTGAGTCAAAACAGCAATCTTAACAACAACTGAGTGACTGAAATGGCTTCCTACTCCCATTTTTCCTACTGGAACATGTCAAACACAAGATGTTGCAAAAACACGTGAGAAAGATTTCTTGAGAAATCACCCTTGGCTACGCCCAAATTAAACAATCAGTCCTTTCCCCTAATTGAGGCGGACTCTTAGTTTCTGCCAGGAAAAGGAGTAAAACAGTGTTCGCTGATCCACCAGGGCATAAGACTGAGGGTTCAGTCCTTGAAATAGAAACAAAATCCTATTTGACTTCCTCATATTTCTTTCTTGCTCAAAATTTGAAACATGCTAAAACCCAGAAATAACAATGCAGAACATATCGTACTCTTATGTAAACATCATAGGCATACTTGAACATACAGACATGTCGCGTGTAACAGAAATTAATTTACCTACTTAGCCCTGGAAAACTTCAGCGGAGTTTTGATTTGAGCTTCATAGTTTAGTAAATACATCGAACAATTTGATACAGACAGCCCACAGCATACCAACAGAAATAATCAGACATCTAAAAGAACCAAAAGGAAGAATTGAAGGAGTTAGGGGACATTCATTCTAGATAAGAGTAGCAGAAAGAGGTTAAGAGCTTTCAAAATTATAAAAGTTCACTGCAAAGGACATGGTGATATCGGGAAATGGTGACAATTGGTTTAATGGGAAATAGGAGAAAAGTCAGGAATGTATGCAATAAGGAAGAGTTAGGATAGACATTGGGACAAAACACTATGAAAGGACAGCTACAGTTAACAATGCAATGGAGTGCCGAGGCAAGCTGTGTGATCTCTGGCACTGGATTATAAAAATGCAACAGACACCCATCCAGGATGAGCTGACAGTGTCTCTGAGCAGAGGAATGGCATCAGTGACATCTCATGGTTCCTTTCAGATACATGATTCCCCTATCCCAGAGACCTGAAGCTAATGTGGATATTTGAATTGATCAATATAGATCTCTTGTTGGTTTTTTAAGGGGAAGCTGCCTGACAGAAAAAGGAAGTCTCTGTTAAGCTCTATCTTACCTGCAACAGATTTTGATGAAATTTTTAAAACATGCATGTATAGATTAGATTACTTTACCATGAATAAATATTATCATGTTAGACTGGTATTTGATTTCAAAACTCACTGCAAGTAAAAAAGTTTCATGAATTACTTCTGACATTTAGAGATAATTCTGTAAGCTGTAACTTGATTCCTAAATCATAACAAAAATCCTTCCAATTTTCTCTTTGCATTGCAGATCAATATAGATCTAATTATAGAACAAAATGTAATCATGTCTTGCGGACGTTGCCTTTATTTTCTGAAGCATAAGTAACTTTTCTATGAGCTATCTTTAGCATGAAGCCATGCAGTAACTCAGAGATTAATACATACAGTGAGATGCATTTCACACAAATATTTGGTTTTTAAAATAAGCTCACAATGCTTTTCTACAGCAACTGCATGTCTCTGGTGGCCAATAAGATAATCACTGGGTCCAGAGCTCACAAGAGCACAACTTGCCTTTGCAGCTATTCAATTTAAAGATACTTTCTTCTGACAAATCCTCACATCAGACTTCCTCTCTTCCTGCATTACTAATACCCGCTAGAGCAGAGCACTTTTCAGATTTCAAAAACTTACATATTCAATAAGCTTCACAACCTTCCTGTGAGGTAGAGTACCAATTTATTATCTCCCTGTGAAGAGGAAGAAAATGTTTACATCGTGGAAAAGTTGGATGCAAAGTTTTCCATTGAAATCTGTAGCACAGACCTGTGACTTAGGCATTTGTGGTTTGAAAAATTTGTAACTTAAGTATTTTTACCACCTGTTTATTTACACTGGAAGCTTTTCAGTACGCATTAGGAGCGCATCACTCATCACATGCTCTCATTTGCTCTGAAAGTTAGGTGCTTTTTATTTATTTATAAAAGCTTTATTACTGAGTTGCTTCTAATATTTTCTCCTAATCTGTAAAAGAAGAATCATAAGTTTGAAATGTTTCATTTTTTATTCAGTGATCTGTAAAACACACAAATACTTCACACATTCAAACAAATGATAAAGATTTTCATTTCAATGAAAGAATATCACTTGGATATATTTTGAGCAATAATGTTCTCACAACTTGGTTTCAGCACTACACGCTACTATGAATATTTCCATAAATAGCTTTGTCTGTCAACATGCTCTCCAATTTTACTTTTCTGAAGAAATATCAGGTTTTGTGTTAGCTGAAGTACCAGGAATATGAAATTATGGGATAATTAGTTTAGTTGAAATAAATATTTTTTTATTAACCTCAGTGAAGCTAGGATTTCTTGATGGCAAAGAAAAAGCTGCTGAAAGCTTATAACCCTCTAGAATTTGACCCTAATGATAGGAACAGAGTAACTGTGCTGAAGTCAGATTTCCACAGTGAAATCCCATCTTCCACTGGCCCTTAAGGGTAGGGATAGTAGAAACTTAATTCTTTGCAAATCCTTTTGTTAGCAGCAAGACAAACATTAAGAAATACTCAGAATAAGACAGATACAGACACCAGAAAAATACAACTATAGATGTTGGTGTCAGCTTTGACAGCTACACTGCTGACTGGCATGTGCATGTTGACAGCTGAAGACGAAGGGCTAAAGTAGAAGGAGAAAAATATTCCAATTCAATTTAATTAATGTAAATTACTGAGACATAAGTAAACTATAACATGAGCTGTGAAACAGCAACACCAGATGCATGCAAATTTATAGTACTTTGAGAATTTTTATACTAAATATATACTAGTAAGTGATCAGTTATCCTCTCTACCTGTAAGTGTATTTTTTTTAAATCATTCTAATGAAAAATACTGCATTTACTGTGACAAAAATGAAAGACCTAAGATGGTTCATACACTGAAACAGAAATAGCTGATTACATACTGGAGCATTTCAGTACATGCAGATAGCCGAAAACTCTGTAGCCTAGAAATTAGTTGGGAAATATACTCTAGGATAGTTATTTTACTGTACTTCAGGGAGAACATACATTTCCTAGATTTATCCCTCTGTTCCTCATTATCCCTTGTTTACAAACAAATTTCCTAATTCAATATTTTGCAAACAGGAAAGCAAGAGAGAGATTTCTTTTTCCCCCATGCACATTAGCTTCTCTTATTTTGTTTTGCCCTGTGCTGCTTGATACGCTTTTCTGGCTAAGGCGAGTACTTGGAGATCTTGCGGAACTTTGGCAAAAATATGAATGTTTCTGGAAGATTTTTCTGAAAGCACCGCCAAACTTGTTCAGCAGTTATCGTATTTGTGATGATAAATGAGTATATAATTTCAGAATGGATCTAACAGTGAAGCCTATTCAAAATACCTTATTTATACAGTGTGATCACCAAAGTAAATAAAGAACAAGCTTTCCAAAACATTAGCTTTATTCCACCTTCAATTCAAATTACAATTTCAGACAAACAAATTTTGGATTCTTTTAGCTGCAGGTGTCCTGCTTGACACTTTTAAAAATCATTAAATTCCAGAAACAAAGTTCAGGAATTGTGTCAATTTTTTTGGACTATCCAGGTTAAAAAAAAGTTTCTTCTCCAGCAAACTAAAAAAACCCCCCAAACGTGCCTTTGGCACAAAATTAAATGTCTTCTTTGGAGTGTTTTAATTGCTTGTTAAAAATAAAGGCTTCTGCAGGTTGGAAATAAGGGGATAGATACACGAAGAAAGGGAGGGAAGCAGTCTCATAAAGTCCAAGTAACCTAGACAATATGGAAAGGTGGGAGATGAAAGTTCAAAGCCTGTATTCTAGATGAGGCCAACAGGACATCTAAAGCTGCAATGTCTCCTTGCCATTTACTTCAGTTCCTCACAAATATTGTTCCTATATGTACCTTAACACCAGCTACCCGCTTCAATATGGGAAAAAAATGACAATGTTACAACTGCTTCTCATGTATTTTGTCACACCCAGGCAAATCTCATTAGAATTTTTTAATATACCAGAGAATTTACTCAACATTTTGATATTTCAACATATTTTTCTACTTGAATGTGTTCACTGCATTCAATCTGAATTCATTGCTACTTTTAGCTGCCAAGAATCACAGTGCTCAGTCAATTGGTATTTGCCAGGAAAAAGAAAAGTCACCCAGATATCTACTGTTACTTAAAGGATCCCAAGTAAAGCCCTTTGGACTGTGTATTTTAAAGATTCACCACTGAAGAATGAAAATAATATTTGGAATAAACTACAGAATTTTTCTGTCATCCATAGAATCATCTTCAAGCCTGCTGTTCATGCAGGTGTCTCCAAAGTAGCTGATCTGTCATATACCCACAGGGAAACCATCTGCATGTGGACAGAAAGCACCTGGCAATGCAGGCTGAACTTCACAAGACAGGCTTTATTTACCTCTAGCCCCTCTTCCTGACCCTGAGCTGCTCCAACGTAGGGAGTACCTAGAAACATGTGGATGGAGACAGGGCCACCGATGCTGACCACTCCTAGCTCCCTTCTCCTCGGGACCCTGCTGCTGGAGGTGTGATTAGGCTGGCTGGGTGCTCCCTGATGCTCTTTTTCCAAAGTGCCCTCCCACAGCAAACTTGGACTGTGTACTTTGTCTGTATACATAACTAGGGGCAGGAGAGTCTCTGAGCTAGGTTAGGAGTTGACTCCAACCATGGAGACAATTTGCTTAAACCATAGCCCACGCTCTTGAGGAATTCATGATAAATAAACTGCCAGCCAGATTGAGTAGTCCCAACTGTCCAAGAGCTCTCTTATTTCTAGGTGTTCTAAATGATCCCTAAGCCTTGCAATACACTGCTGGAATAACAGTCGTGCGGTCTGTTCTTTATTTCTCTATCAATAATCAGAGGACTTGGAGTTGAAAGCTGTTTATGTAAAGAGCTGGACCCCACTAAAATTTGAATCCAATATCCCAAAGTCTGTGAACAGGAAAACTAAGGTTTATTATTATTTAAATTTTTGAAATACTGGACACACACATACACACACACACACAAAAAAAAATCATTCAGGTAAGTAAATACCATTAGTCAGAGGGAAGCGTGTTTCATGGGTGCTCCTATTTTGAAGGTCCAGTATTCATGAATGAAACATATTATTTCAGTCCTCAAATCTGTGTACAATTTACTATGAAATGTTGATTCATAATTCTTCTCAAGCTTTTAATGCAGGAATTATACGTATATTTTAAGATAACGATACAGGCCACTTCATAAACACTGTCTTTGATGCAAAAGATCAGACAACTGTTACTGGCTTTTATTAGTGGAGGAGGAAAGTGAGGCTTGGCGTCAGCAGGCAGACTATTGTATGTATAATATCTGTGACTTAAGTTTACTCTGAGTTGGCTCCTTTGTAAATTCCCCAGGCTCTATGAAATCTAGAGTTGGGGCTGATAAAAAGACTGAAAAATAAAAAGGCATCCAAAAAAGCATTTTATAAATGCAGCATATTTTATAAAAAGCAATTTCAAATCTGCTCCAGGTAGACACATAAAATCTTATGAATAAGTTCAAAGCATGGTTAGAAAACTTTTATGCATTCCCTTAAAATAAAAAAGAATGCATATGCATGTTTTGGAGAATCTTTGATATAGGTATGTGTGTGCATACAACGGAGTCTGAATTAAATCGTTTCTTCTGTATGAATATGTAAATGTCAGTTTTTGCTAATAAATAACTTTTATTTTTGCTCTGACAAACAGATGCTCCAGCAACAGAATAGATAGCCTTATTAAGCACTCTCTACGTGATTCCATATGTAACAAGCCAATACAGGGCACTGACCTAATAGCAAACTTGATGGAACCATCCCTCTGTGCCAAGGGACCAAACTGCCTGGGCTAGGGGTGGGGGCGGGTGGTAACCAGAGAAAAGGCCATGCTTGTGTGAGTTCTGATTCATTAGACCTCCCAGAAAACAACTGTTCATGAGACCTTTATATATTAAATGTAAAAGTGAGTCCTTGTAGTGGAATCTCAAAGAAGCAGCAGTGAAAATGTTGCTGTGTATGTCTTCTCCTCAGCTCAACCTCACCAGGGAAACATGTATACCCCTACAGCCACACAAGGATTAATCACAAACTGTTGGTAACATCCAATATATTTTTTGACATAATATATACTCTTTACTTATTCTAATACTACTTACAACATTGAAATAGATTAGTATTAGTTGATGAAAAAATACTTCCTTTTCATCCTGCTCACCATCTATCAAGAACAGACCTCTTTCATAAGCCTTTTAAATTCCTTGATTAATAGGTAGGAGGGGAAAGAGGCATTAATGTGCTAACTCACTCACTCACCCCAAGTGAATCAGATTTTGTGTATTCCTATAGGGTGTTGTTTTTAATCATGGTTATTGCAAACTCTTACATTATTGGCTTAATCTACCTAGTATCTGCAGAACAGTATTTTCAGCATCCATTTAGGGTATGCTGCTAAAGTTTCCAAGCTATTTTATAAACTTACAAACTTTTAAATTGTATTTTGGTGACTCTAGCCATTAAAATGTAGAACTACCATCAGAGTACCACGATTCAGCCATAGGGCAGTGACAGTGCTACTTGAGGCAAGGACTCCTCTCCTAACTAGACTCCCAACCACAAAGTCCACAAATTAGAGCCATGCTGTGGTGTACCTGCTAAGCAAATCAGTTACCATGAGTTCATCTAAACGAGTATCATTCTAATATCCACCACTTAATTACCAGGTTTAACTGAAATACCTGGATTTTACCTGTAAACCCTGTGGATATAGAATTGAATTCCATATGGAAAATAGGCAAAGTTTATAAGTAATCATCTTTGGAATGAATTACCAACATTCATTATAAGGTATAACAGAAAGAGCCCAGCCTTAGATAAATGGAGATTTTAACCCTTCCATAAAAAATACTTGAACACTTAATAATAGGAATGGACTTCTGGTTAAGGTACATGACTGAAAAGGAGGAAAACTGCATTCTCTTCTCTGCTTTGTCCTAGAGCTCATGTATAATGTTGTATAAATCTGTGATTCAAGCCATAAATTCATGAGACTTTTTCTGGCAAGAAGCAGTGGCTTAAGCACTTCTTACTACTGAGTTCAATGCCTCCATTATGTTACAGCTTTTTCTGAGATTCACCTGGCAAACTGGATTTGGGTTAAAAATGATGAGGCAAAGATGAGCATTTTAAAGTCAGCTTTGGTTAAAGTACTAAGTTTGGTAAAATATCCACCTTTGGGTATGTTATTAACCCAAATCTGTTTCTTCCTCTGGGTTTATCATCTACTTACATAAAGCCTGGAACAGGATGAGGAACCAAGGGTGACTCAAGCTAGCACAACTGCCTCAAAAAAGGGACAAATTATCCCCTAAATCCACTTTATTAGAAAATGAAAATACTTTCCTAACAAAAAAAGCATAATGTGATCCTGACTTTACATACAATAATTTCTAACAAAAACCAAAAATCAGTAAGATGTTTTGTGAAAGAAAAGTAATCCTATTTTTGGCTGGGACTGAATTGTTGATCAACTGAAATTGGATTTCACTAATCCAGAATTTGAGCAAAATATTAGCAGTCCTCATTCTTCAATTCTTCCATTTGCTGTGACTGGTGACCACATACCACACTCAAAAAATGCATTCAGAAAGGCATAAAGTAACATTCTGAGTAAAATAATCCCTGACAGTAATATACAGAGCATTTAAAGAGATAGATGAGCAGATAAAGTGAGGTATGATGGGCCAATGTAATTTCATCAATCACAATTGCAACATGGCACCCTTTGAAACAATGTTGGTACATGGGAGCCTCTTGTAAACAAGGCAAACGGAAAGACGGGGAATCATTCATCAGTGCTTCTGACCTCCGGAGAAAAGTAAAAATATCAGAGGCTGGGAAGTAGCTGTTTAACATCCCTTTATTTACCCACTTCATTTAGTAAATGTATTAAATTAAACTGCAGATGTTCTGCTGTCAGCACAGCAGGCTAGCTGCAGAGTCTTAGCAGGCTGTTTTCTGATAGAAACATTTTATGTACTGTAAATAAACAAACACTGTTTTGTTAATTAGTAAATGAATTATTTTTCAAAAATGCTCCATTAGGCTCTTTATAGCCCAAGCTACTGTAGTTCTTATTTTTAATAGAGACCTTGCAATTGAAGAGGGAAATTGTTCAAGCTCTTTGAAATTGTAGCTCTTGAACAACTCATTACCACTATTGCAACCACATTTTAAGTTATTATATATTTCTGCAGTACTTCTAGAATCAAAATCACAGAAACTAGACTGAAAAGAAAACCAGACTGAAAGGAAAAAACTCATCCATCCTTAAGAGAGGTGTCAGGAATATCAAGTTTATATAATTCATTTAATTTTAAAAAATACTTTTATTATTAATGATCAGAGGGAGATTTTCAGAATATCAAATGGAAATAACATACAGGAAGAAAAATTAATACCTAATAAATTTAAAGACATAGGTTCTCATCAACCATGCATGTATTCTCGTAAGAAATCACAATGGAAGTCTTACGGGAAAAAAAGTCCATCCATAATTGAAAGAAAAGAAAACATACAGAAAATCAAACCCAAAGTCCACTTAACATCTGATAGTTACATTTCATTGCATCATTGTGCTCATTTGTTCCAACTTGCTGGCTCAGTAAAGTTTTTAATAGACAGATGGCTAATTTTATAATTTCAACGCAATTTCTTACTGGACCAACTCCAAAGATCCAGTGTTAGTGTAATGCCATGGATAAAGGTCAAAAGAATGAGAGAACAACATATGCTAATGTCAGCATTTTACGTAGTCTTCTTTAACAGAATATACAGTGCTAAGCTGAGGGATTTGCACTGGCTCAACACTAACACCATATGGGTTGCCTGTTGAAAAGTAATGATGGCCTAAGCATAGAATCTTAATCAGGTACTGATGGCCAATGAATCAAATAGCACCACACAAGTAATCACTAAGTGATTAAAAAAAATTACAGAAGATGTATTGCTGAAATTACTCTGCTAACTAGAGAAGTGATTTTGTCTTAGCTAAAGCCTGTCACATCATTACCTCTTAATCTTAACCCCAATCTTTTTTATCCTCATACAAATCTCTCTCAAATAAAAGGAACTCAATTTTTGATTGTTATGAACATTCATGTGCACAATGAAAATGTACTTGCAATTTGATAATTCTACATTATTTATTGCTAAGAATTTACAAAAGGTGCACGTGAAGGATTTTAATCCTTTCAGTAACTGATAGTATGCAATAGAAAAGCTCCTTGCAAATTTCATAGACAAGTCTTGCTTTACTTCTTTTCAATGATTTTCTTTAAATTGAAAGAATTGTTTTTATTACGTGAGCAAGGCTTGACTCTGTAGTATATGCAGAACAATTTTATTACACATTACTGCTGCATGGGTTAAAATGATACTTGTTACACATGGCAGCCTGTACCACTTTACAGAGATCTGCATTATGTGGATGTAGTAGGATACCTATATATCCTTCATTTTCTCTAGTAAGAAAATGCTGCCTGCATAAGATAGCCTTGAATATAACCAGAACTTATCAGAGGCAAGGCCATAGGATGGGTGGATAAACAGAACCTGTTTCCCTAAAAAAAAATTAAAAAAAATAAAAATTATACATTAGTTGAAGAGTTGCAGCCAGTTTCTTCAATAGAGGCACTACAGAAGTGCCTGAGGAATTACAGCATCATACCTATAAGCCCAATTTCAAAGATTAATTTTACTTACTCAACCCATCTTCAGTTCCACAATGTAGCTCACCAGGAGCAGTTTCACATCACAGCTAAAGCAATATAAGTAATCTAATCTCAAAAGTGGCAGTCTCTTCCCTTCACATCTTGTCAACTAGGTATTTTCAGTTTTTCTTTCTCCATTTGGTTCAATGGGAGGATCTAGTAGAATACAGATAATTTTCTACTACAGATGGACAAAAGTAGAATAGCTTTAAATTGGATCAGCAAGAAAACATGTTTATCTCTAAATTAAATGGAGGGTAGGAGGGAAGAGGTATGCAGAACTGCCTCCTTCACTCTCAGATGAGCATAGATGTTATGTGAAATAAGACGCTGCAGCCTATCTGCTTAAATCTGCAGAGGGATAAGATTATTTCAAAGTTTTAAGCACATAGGTGTTTGGTATGTATACAGCTGATTTACACGCATTTAATCAGGGGGGCAGGGGATTGGAGGGATGATGTGCAGAAAGGAACTGGGACAAAAATGTTTTTTCTTCAAAAACTGCTGTAATCTTTTACAAACAAGCAGTTACAGTTAAAAGAGATAGTATCAAATAATTGACCTTGATACACTTAGTTCTAAAGTAGTGAGTACAATGCTAACTAATATGAATGCAAGATATTTTCATAAATTAAGGTTTTGCATTAAAATTGTATCCTTCTATTCATGGGACACTGTTTACACTAAGAAATACTCCACCATGCAGATGGACTACCCTCACAAAAGAAAAAAAGAGATTTTAGAAGTGTTTCAAATCCTCTTTTATGAAAACTCGATGAATTCTAAACCAAAGTAGTCTCTGCAAGGAGCTTTTTTCCCTAAATTTCACTTCCTGAAAATGACTACCAACCCTTTCAGGCATGCCCACAGGAATTTATTCAAAACAAAATGAGTAAGTGGAACAAAGCCTAAGATTTTATCTATAGAAATGAGCCTTCAATTATGCCAGGAAAATAACCTTAAAACTCAACTGTTGTAAATAAATGTTTCTATCATACAACTTTGAAGAGTTTATTTAAATATCCATAAAGTATTGCATTTCATTTTTACCCAATAGGTAACGAAAGCAGATTCCCTTATAGAGAATTAGCTCTCTGATTTATATTTAAAATTAATCTAGAAAAATGAGAGACTCATTCTCAAGAGTAAAACTTCTGCATAAAGCCCAGGATCAATAAAAATAAAACCTGTTTGCAAGGTATAAAAGTGATTTACAACTGAAAAATCTCAAGGTAACTCAAAGATTATTCTAAACTAGTCAAGGAATGAAATTCTTACAAGCATTTTAATATTCAAAACTGAATAACTGTAGTCTTTATTTTTGCTGCTAATATGTAATGTTCTCACTAAATTTAAATATTGTGAAAAAACATTCAGACTAAAAAGAAAACACAGCTTAAAGAAATGTCAGACATACAAAATTACTGTGAAAGAGGAAAAAGAAAAGAAAGACACCCCCCCCCCCGAAATTAGGCCAGTTTTTAGGCTACAAGCCAACTGTTTGCTCTACTTTGCTTTATTTATTAGTTCTTAAGGTATTTAAAACTTGAGCATTAAAACTGGAGAATGATTTGCAAATGAATGCAGTTGCAGTTGTGAAAATATAACTCACAGCTGAATGTGGGTTATTCAGACAAATGGCTGCTTTGTTAGAGGAGGGGAAGTGAAGTTCTGTGTTAATTTATTACAAACTGCAGCATTTCAACCCTGATGTCCAGGCAACAATGTTTTTTATTTCAAGTAATTTATAAGTACTTCCCATAGCACTTAACAGTGATGTCTTTGGCTGTTTCACCATGGTACCAGAGTGTATATGTATTTACTGTGGGAATTTGTTTTTAATAAAACTGTTGTAAGGCATTTTTATTCTTTCTCTTTGTTACATTAGAAACATTCACTGCATAAGTAATGTATTTTTTCCTACTTGAAAGGCAGCAAATTATGGCCAGCACTGTATTTGGTTGTGTAAAATAATGACAGGCTAAGTGATTTCTCAACCAAAGCAAGGTATTTCACTTGCCATGATTTTTCTTTTTTTTTTCTTTTTTTTTGTTTTAATACTGGTGACAGCGTACGACTTCTTTAAGGTCCCTGTGTTGATATAATCATGTCAGTCCCCATATTAGATCTGGTCAACATGAAAATGAAAAACATCAGGGGAAAAAGAAACGCAATGTCTGACATCAAAGTAACTATGGCATCACATTGTACATGTTCTAATATTAGAGATTCTGGGAGGAGGGTGTGAGTTGGTTGGGTTTTTTTTATTAAAGGTTTTAAGAGATTTAACACAGGGCCATACAAATTCACTTGGGGTTGATTTGGTTTACAGACTGTTACCTTCAGTTCAGATGAATATCCAACAAGTGGATCTTGCTACACTTTTGTAAGGTTTTAAAAAACTAAACATCAGAAATGCCTTCTTTCATACAGGTAATATATCACCCCAAATAGTCCTGGAATATGGTTATTCTCATACTTTTACACCATTTGTTTCAATGGTTATAAATAGTTACAACACCTATGGCAAAAATAATGATCTTGACGTAATTTAGTTTTGAATGTCATGCTCCAGAGGCTTTTGCAGAATTACTGCAGCAGTACAAAAAATTACAGGCCAAATACATTCTCATTTAAATCCTCTGACACTGGGTAGAACACATAACTTTGTACAATTTAATTTCTTCTATCCTACATTAAGTTGCTTTAACAAGAAGAATATTTGTAAATAATACCATAACAAAGCTTTTGTAAAAGTTGTTTTAAACTTATATTAGAAGAGTTCACAGATACTGAAATATAAAAAAAAGTTGCAGGTAACAATAAGTTTGTTTTCTTAGACAAGGTTAAACCAATCAACTTTCTGTGCCTCTGCTCTGAGGTTCAGACTCTTACTTAAACTCTGAGGGATAGATGCTTGGCAATCTAACTATTTTTTAGTTTCCATTTTCACTTTTTTAAAAAAATTCAAAATAAAAAGATTGCTGAAGTGAAAGACTCAGTTCTTCTGCTAGCAGAGTCATGCCTGGAATTTTCTTGCCCAAATTCTAACATTCAGTCTTTTGTCAGCTACTTTATTTACTTTATAGCTACCTCAAGCCACTTTGACATTATTTATGGAAAATATTCTTAAACACTTCTTGCATAAGAATTGTGCAGAAAAGTTCTTAATCTTTGGTTAAAAAAAAATATTGTTTAATCAGTTTGCTTCATGTATTTCTTTTATCCTCCTCAAAGCCAAGAGAAGAAAAAAAAAAAGCAAGAAAAAAATTCCATAAAAATGCTCTCAAGATCTAATTCAGAGAAATACAAAATTTCACCTTAGAATATAAGTACATGTTTAGCAGTTTTTTTAGAATAATTTCCATGAAGCTAAGTAAACACCTGAAAGTTCTCCTCTCACCAAGAGAAAACTTAAGCATCTCACATTTTATGTAATCTTAGTGATTTTGAGATGGAGTTTTTTGTTTGGTTCAGCAATTTATTTTACCTCAAAACCCATTCTTTTTTTTCTTCTCACACAAAGTCAAACATATTTTTATTCTACTTCTCAATTATGCTAATATATTATGTAGGACCAGATCATAAACCCTGACAGTAGGTTTTCATAGTAAAGTGGCAAAACAGACTTTCCTGTTCCCAATCTGACTATCCATCTCCACAAATAGCACAAAGCAGCAGCATGGGGAAGAAAACTCTGCAGAGATAAACATGTTTCCCATTGGTGCAACTGAGTTACTACCCAGCGTGCATGGAGCTGCATAGGAGAAGCACAAAATCCATGGGGAACAGTTCAAAGCAGAAGACAGCAAATGTGTATACATTTGCAAGGCTGGTTTCCAGTGTAATACCAGAAACTAGACGGACTGTGAAACATGGTTTATAGATAATTAATTTATTATCTACAGAGGAGGAGAAAATGGCAAGTAAAATACCAGCTTGTGGTTATTCCTATGTGTTCCCAACTCACTAGCTGAAGCCGAAGAGGATGGAGGTCTCTTACAATCCACTGTTTCCTATGAAAGTTTCTGTACATTGAAGTGGATTGCAAAGGAAATACCCCAACAACCTCTAAAAGATGTTAAAATCATATGACTTGCAGGAACAGCTAAGTACGCTTATGAATTCCATGTTTATCCACTGGATTTTTTCAAAACACAAAACCATTACGGTGCATCACAGAAATTATTGGAGACCCAAGAAGAGCCATTTGGATGATAATGGAACTCATAAAACAAGCACACCTCCTTAACAACTGGGCTCAGTAGGGAACAAGGCATCTATTTAATGAAAAATTAAGACCTTGAATTATGCTGCTTTTCAATGAGAAACAAAACGAATACCTTCTGTCATGTACCATGAAGAAAGTGACAGAAAGTATAAACTCTAGCCTACTCAACAGCTTGGTGATCAGAGGTATTTGTCAAAATTTTAGAAAATTTTGAAGTTCACATCCTAAATTAAAAAACAAAACAAACAAAACCCCCAAGATTTCCCATGTCATGAGAGTGTGCCCTACCTGCTTTTCTAGACTGTTGCTAAAATACATGGACAACTCCTCTGGAAAGCCTTGAGCTATCTGAAATGATAGCAGGCATATATACACCTCCATGCTTGCTTTCTCTCTCTGGCTCTTGTTTTTTGTTTGTTTGTTTGTTTTTGTTTTTGTTTGCTTTATATTAGTTTGAATTCTTTGCCAATGAGAAGGTTCCTATGGCTAATTCTTCCTGACAGTTTCTAAGTAATTAATTTCAATAATCATAGAATCATTTAGGTTAGAAAAGACCTTTAAGATCATCGAGTCCAACCATCAACCAAGCCCACTAAACCATGTCCTGAAGTGACTTGTCTACGCGCTTTTTTAATACCTCCAGGGATGGTGACTCATCCACTTCCCTGGGCAGCCTGTTCCAATGTCTGACAACCCTCTCAGTAAAGAAATGTTAGTTTTTAGTAGCACAGATACTGAATAAGTTTAAAATTTAGCTTCTGGTGGTAAAGAATAGTGTTTAAATAACTGTCCTTCAGCCATTGTCATACCTCTAGCCCCTTTGTGGAACCATTTTCTGTGAGTCTTCACAAAGTGCAAGGAAGTGCTGCAGTAGTACTATTTTACACATCCCCACAGTTGGCACCTATTAAGCCTGTGCATGCTTGGTATGTTTTTTAGGAGTGAGTAAATGAGAGAGATAAAACCAGTGAAGAGAAAATAACCTACTTGCACAGAATGCTTTTGGCCGATAAGCTTATGTGAAGTTACATGTTATACTATGCTTAGATGGCTTCAAGACAGTCTAGACATGCACACAAGAAATTATCAAAAAACCATATGAAGCATGCTAAGTAAGGCACATAAAGTGTGGTATATGACAGCATTAAAGCACTCTCTGCATACTTCAGCTGCCTTGTATGCATGCATGATAATATCATTTTTAAATACTACCAGAGGTTTTGTCCTTCTTGTTGTTCAATGCAGTTTTTATTGCCACGACCACTATAACATCATGGGGAAGGTTCCAGGAACTATGAAAAAGGCTATAACACCAGAAAGTCTTAATCTGCCTTTTGGGATCTCCAGTGTTCAGGTATGCGATGTCCAGATGATTTCCAGACGTTTCGTCATACCATGTTGATCAGAAGCTTTTTTTTTTTTTTTTTCAGTCTGCACAATTAGAGTGTCAGTTTTTCTCTCTACAGAGTACCAAAAATACATGCATTGAGAGGAACATAAGGTATCACAACTCTTAACTGCTGGGAGCAGTGCACCAGTTATTACAGAGCTGAGACAGCTCAAAGATGTTTTGTCATCCATACTTAAGTGAAGAAGCAAATCTGTAAAGCTTCTTAGCAGGTCAGGTTGCCTGAAGTATTAATAGTACATTTTACAGTCAGAAACACGAGGTGTTTTGGTATGCAAATATTCTACAAGGTACTGAACAATTAACCATGTCTGCTATTATCCTTCTGATTTAGGCTGTAATTTCAGAATGCAAAAAAATAGGGTTTACTTTCCAGAACAGAAAGGTAAGACCAAAATGGAGTTACTCTGCTTTCATATCACAGATAATATTGGTGAGGTAAACTTGAATACCCTCAAGAACACATTAACTTCCAGCCTGCAAGCTTTTCCAATGCAAGATTCTTATTGGCATTATTAGGAACTCTTGCACTGATATACCAAAGATGAAAGAAATAACACAGGAGATAACACCACCACCAGACAAAATGCAGAAGCACAGTCCTTCACTATGCCACTTAGATGCATGTCCTGAAAAAAAAAAAACAATAATTTGAAAGTGGACATGGTCCATCCCATGAAACTGAGGCATAAGTAAAACATGAATTTGCAAGGCAGTGCATCTCTTCCTTGCTGTCATAGATGGCAGGACTCAAGGTTGAGAAGTTCAGGACTAGAATCATTAGAAGCTGGATTTGTAACTCCCTCCTCATATAAACTGGACAGTAGAAGAATGCCATTTTTAAGGAATGTGCATTTAAATCACTAAGATTAAAGGAGCCCCCTCAGAGATGCCATGAACAAAACTGCAGGAATCCTATCTGAAGACAAATAGAGCTCATTCTTGTTCTAATAGGCATGCTCACAACAACAGGGCACTGCATTAAAATTATTACCGATAAATGACACTACACTTACTCTGAATGAATCAGGATGAAGAACTAAATTTCTAAACCCTAAGTCTCCAAGATCCAGAGGTCCAAATTGAGGCCAAAGCTTATATCAGAACACTCACCTGTAGAGCCAAAAAGTTCTAGAAATACAAGCAAAAGCATAAACACATATACTTCAGTCTGTATTTGTTGTAAGGATGACAGTCAAACAGCACTAGAAAGAGCAGGAAGAATGATGAGGGAGTGGCAAGTTTCCTCTTTCAAGCCATCTGATGGGCTTCTCCTTGACATAGACCCTGATATTTTTAAAAGCCTGGAAATATAAAACTGCATTTTTAACTGTATCTCCAAGACAATTGTAACTGTACCTCCAAGACTGATTGTAAATATCTTCATTCTTCCTTATTTTACAGTCAGACTACATTCTAGTAAGCCAAGAGAATTATGAGCCTTCTGCAACACTTGTTGAGTGGGACTAACATCAAAGTTTTGCTCTTTCTTCCTAAGTATGTTTCTGTACTCTCATTCTGACTTAAAAAAAAGAAAAAGAAATTCTGGTTTCCACAACAACTTCCTTCCTTCCTACTTATTCTGAAAATACAGTAGCGGTAGACTGACATTTCAGAGACTTGACAAATACAACCGTACAGAGAAACTAAGGTAAATGACAAAAATAAAGCTATTCTCCGCCCCGCTTCCCCAGCAGCCATTTTGACATTATCTCTAAGCTACTACTTAAAAGTAGTATCTTTTAGACATTTAAATATTCCACATTAGCTTAATCAGCAACACACAAAGCTTTGTTTTGACTCCTGCATTTTCACCTGTTTGGTTTCTAACACCCACCACTCTGGGAGCTGTGATATAAAGACATTCATTTCACATTCTCCTAAGAACCAATTACATGCACTGCAAACTTTCTACTCTGCTCTGTGTTGTACATCAGTTGCTTTAAAACCATTTAAAAGCCAACAAATGTACATACACAGATTTCTGTGGTCAGGACATCTGCACATTCTCAACTGTTTCTAAAGCAGAAAAAAATGCCCATTAGTATAAAATTTGAAGAAAAATTGCCCACAGGAGGAATGGGCATTAGCCATGCTTCACTTCCCTCCTTTTTGTTGACATATGAAGCACTTTTTTTCTCTTCCTTTCTTTCCAATTCACAGTGGGTCTAAAGAGGTGAATCAGTGCACAGAGAAAAAGGAGAAAGAGAGGGGGAAAAAAGAAAAAAACCCACAACCCTCTTTTTCCAGGGTGGGTATGAAATATGAAGGCCCAACAATTGTCTGAGCTCAGTGCATTGGAATAACATTGGTTAAATTATGGATAGTTTTGAATAGTGTCACTTTTTTTTTTCTCTGCAGATGGTTGTTCACACAAGGAGTCTGGCCTGCATAATTGTATCACTAATAAGCAGTAAGGCAATTAGTTGTGTAAGTGTGCTATAATCATTCTAACAGAAGAGATGACGAAGAGACAAAAAAAAGGAGGGGGGACAAAAAATGTCTTTTCTCAATTCATCAACTGACAGCCATAATTAGATATATATAATTGAAAATTCCACAGTAGGGGGGCCAGCTTATACAAATGAATTTTCTTTGCTTCTCTTATGCATTTTTTCTTTTGCCTGAACATTCCCCCCAAGAAAAAGGCAGAAAATTTGTCATTCCAGGGGAGCGTATACTGTATGAACTGCAGGCTGCTTATTCAGAGCAATGATGTCAGAATAACATCTTTTTCCCCCCCACTAAGAAATAGACGGCTTTGAACTGAGCCTTTATTAGCTGTTTTCAGCCAGTAGCAAATTAAAAAAAACAAAAAACAAAAAACAACCAAAAAACCACAACACAACAAAAAAAACCAAACCCCAAACCAACACAGACTTGGATGATCTATATCAGTTTGCAGAACGTGAAATGTAAAACTCCGAGAGAAGAGGTCACCTTTTTTTTCCCATTGACATGAAGCCGGCTTGTTTTCAGTGCTGGGGGAAGAGTTCTGAGTTATAATAGAGCATTACATCATCAAGTATTATGGGAAGAAGGGGATTTCTTTTGAGTGAAGCCTGATTATCAAAGGCTATAATTAAATTTGGGCTAAAAATGCCCAAGTGCTTATGAGTTTGTGGAAACTATGCACAGAACAGCTTTCCACTGAATTAATCAGCTTGCAAGTTTTCATTATTCTGGAGCTTCTCTTTTTAAACTGTAAGCTCACAATAACAGCCTTTTTTTTTTTTTTTTATCAACAAACTCTCCTAAAATTTAATTGGATAAACCTTAACTGATTCCGCCCCCCCAACCCCCACCCTCACTTAAAGAGAGAGAATGTTAAGGCTGGAGCTTGTTAATTAAGTTCTTTAAATGCCCCCAGCTGTGCAATAAATTTTCAAAGCTACACAACTGCATTTTCTAAAAACATTTGCTCCCCTGTTTTTTAGTTAAAATATTTTTGAAAAAAGAACAACAGTAACAGAAGACTTATGAAAATTCCTATACATATGGATGATCCTGGCCTATGAAAATTGAAAGATTAGAAAATTGCAGCTGATTAGAATGTAACTGCACATTACAGGACTGTTTTCAAGGGCTACAATTGATTAATTTCTAAAATAATTTAGTAACTTAAAAAAAAAAAATCTAAGAAAGCTCTGTGTTAGATGTGAATAAGATGAAGTATCCCATGTAGTTGTTCCACAACAAAATCATTCTCACATCAGTGAAAATTTTACTGAAACATTACTCAGAAACTTCCACAAATTCAAGGACCGTATGCTTGGCAGGGTAAGTCAACATAGTGCTATTATCTCAAAAAATATCAGTGGCCAGGGTTCAAATCTGAAGGCCTCACAATAAGAGTATTAAGATGACATGAAAACATGTATCTTAACATCAGGTTATCTAAATATATATTTTCATAATTTATTAGCTAGCTATATATGTCTAACTTCTTAATGTTAGGTGTACCAAAATATTCAACACCAAATTCTCCTCTATTAAAAAAAATGATTAAATATATACCTGGCAGGGAAAATTTATTGAACATACTGACCATTATAGTCTTAACAGTTATCAGTAACAAACTTTTGGCACTTTTGGACAGCTTAGAAAATTTGTTACTGAAGAACAGAAATAGTATAATACGATTCAAGACATTACAAATTAGTATCCTCTTAACTATCACGTAACGAACCACTAATCGTCTGACAGGAGATTGTCATGTCCTCCCTGATGAAAAGAGCTGACCTGAGAGAATGTGAGTACTGATTTCTACTCATTTTAGTACCCAAATTCACTCCATGCTATACAAATGTTCATTGTTCTAGAAGTCTGACAAATCCCAACTTTGGCCTTTAAAAGGTTGAAGTATGCAAATGAAGACAGAAACCTTAAATACCAGTGGCAAAATATGAGACAATACTTTTCCAGCTCTATAAAAGCTAAATATGTCACTAAAAATACTTTTGCAACTGTATGTCACAGGTTAGGTTCCTGACTGCCGAGTTTAACAGAATCTGACATTTCCAGACTAACTGAGTAAAGTTTGAGACCTAGTGAGGCCAGTCCACCTCACCAAGTGGAGGATGTTCCTTGCTCCTTTTTTATTCACGCTATGTATCCAAAACTCTACCTATGGTTATCTGTCCTGGGAGCACACAAGTGGGTGAACAGATTTGAACTCACATGTCCTCCCAACACTAAGACCTTTGTAAGGCAAGACATGCGTAGGGTGAATTTTTGCCTTCCCCTTTTAGGTTTGTAGTATCAGGCCCAATCTAGACCTAATAGACAGTCAAGATAACAGCTTTTGTTCTGGTATGCTTCAAGCCAAAATTCCACATTACCTCTATAGAGCCATGGGTTGCACCAAAAACTTGGAATGAAACCACTGAGCACTTGATACCCCAATCAATATTCTGTAGCTCTGCTGGTGATTATTATCAGAAGCATCTCTGAATGCTTTAAGCTATTAGGAATTTTATGGCTGATCCCAACACACTCTCATGGTTCCTACTGACTGCATGGATAGACCTACCATTATAAGACTACATTTCTCAACCTACAGTATCTGTCACATTCCAGAAGAGCAAATGAACCCTCAGTTAAAATCTTTACTTGTTTGTTCATTATTTCAAGATGTTCCTTCAGCCCTCATACAGCTTATAAGAAAAAACATTTTTCATTAGCAAAAATACGATCAGACATGCACAAGGGAATGAGACTTATTTTGGAAATGCCTTTTTGAAAACCGAAAAATAACTACTGCATTTCTCCTTTTGTTACAGCAGCTGTCTCAGGTGTTCACTCTCTTGCACATAATATACCTCATCAGATATTCTGAAAATATATACTTAAGAAGTTAAATGAATGCGCATTCTACTGTATTATTTTTCTTAAAGAATTAAAAGTTTTATTTTATCTTAAAAGATTCTTGGCTGCATTTCCATGGTACACAATGACACATTTGGTTCTTTGTGTTTCTAACTAAGTAATGACATAGTTCCTCTAAACCATGAAAAAGGTTGTGTTTGACCAAACAAGAAAGGATGAACTTCTGGGAAATTCTATTCACTGGATCTTGAATTAGACCCAGAACACTGGGACGAATCCTTTCTCTCCTGCAGCCCCCTGACAAACCTGGCTATAGCTGCAGTGGCACTGCATTGTTTCCTCCTTATTCATTGGGTACAGTGGTATCAACACAAACTGTACTCAACTGCTGAAAGCTTGATTCTCAAACATATGGATATGTTGAAAATTAAATTGCAGGGTTTATTTGAATTTATAGACAGCTCAGTGAATGTATTTTTGAGATACAGTCTCCGTCAAGGAGATAGATGTCACCTGCCATGAGGAACATGATTGTATAATGTTAAAATGCCACATTCTCTTTGTAGGTAATTCTATTCAATTGCTTCCTGCAAAGATTTGGGTAATGAACACTTGAGCATCTGTGGTGTGGGCTTTTTTTTCCCCTTTTCCTACTCCCCCTCCTCCCCCTTCTCAGAATCTTGCTTTGGATTTGTATTCCTTCATTGAATATAAAACTGCCCAGATTCTTTTCCCAAGTCCCCTTTTGCATTATATTACTGTGGTCTTTCTACTCTTTTATTAAGATTCCTACACTTAGAAACAAGGACAGTGCTGCAGGACAGAGTAAAGAAGATCCATATGAAATTACAGAACCTGTGAGGAAATTATTCTCTAGAGTCAGTCAACACTGTGGGAACAGTTCAACACCCTTTCAGTTAAAGAGTTGCATTATCTTGTTTGTTTAGATTCAAAGATTTCTTTTTTTCTTTTTAATCATCTAGTCAATTATAATTGCCACCCCATTGTACAACTTAAATCCAAATAATCTTTCTCGTATCTAACTCATTTTCTGAAAAATGGCATCTGGTTGAAACACTAGATTATATCATGAACAAACATAAGCAAACAGCTTGCAGGAAATAATTTAGTACACACAACCCTCACCCCCACACATAAATTTTCTTGTTGCTTTTACAAATTGTCTGATTATTTAAATTTTTAAAACACTTTGACATATTTATTCCATTTGCACACAGTCTGTAACCTTCAACTAACTGTTATTTACTATTTAGAATTTTATTTACTCAGATTAACAGCTCACAAACAGAAGGCTAAACTAAATTCTACTTGTCTTTGCTGTAAATGAAAAATGTATCAAGCTAAAAATACAACCAATACATTCTTATTCATACCACAATCAAAAATAGATAAATATACCAAACATATAAGTTCAACCAAAACAAATACCAAATAAAAAAACAAAACAGTACAAGACATCTGATGTCCCTCTCTTCTCCAGAAGGCTCTCAGGTTAGATTAGAAAATGCTGGTGAGAATAATTAAAAACTACTGACAAACTGGAGTCTAAGATTACTCTACTTGATGTAGAGCTCAAAATAGAAAAAGTAAACTATTTTCAATGCATTCACAGGAGACCATTTTCTTTTCAGGATACTTTTACTTGCAGCAAGGTCAAAGAAAAGAAACCAAGGTTTTTTGAGAAGATCAAATAGCCCAAATCTTTGCTAAAAGACTGGAGTAATGACATCTTAAAGAAGCTAGAGATTTGATTTTGTGTGTGCCTCTGATGGCAAGAGCATGTATATAGGATGTCTGGAAATTGACTTTTTTTTTTTTCTTCTTTTTTTTTTAAAGAGTGGGACATCTACTTTCTGTAGTATTCCCTCAAGACACCGATGACATTTTGCTTGATAAATTATGAAGGCTCATTCTGTTTCCAAATCACCTTTCTAACTTTCTGACAGTAAATACAGAACAGTATCATTGAAACATACTTCATTCTTAAAAACAGAATGTCTTTGTACCAATCTACAACTTAAAAAGCTAAACTAAACAAACCAAACCTTTACAGGTAACAATTACGCAACATAGTGCAGCAGTATCTACACAATTATCACAGTTGCACTATTTTTTTTCTGTCAGTAACTTTAGAGAAAGGAGGATCAGAACTTTTCTTTTTCTGTGATTGCAAACTGCTGTAAAGGGTACCTTTAGTTTTAGCTTCATCTAAGTAAACTGCCCATTAAGTCCATCTACTTACCGTTGATTCACAAAGGAGACATCTTTCCTGTGGAAAGAAGGTTTGAGTCTTGTTCATGCCAACAACAGAGGAAGAAAAGAGGGTGTAGATATATTTCTGAGATACAATTAAAAAGCAACTTCTGTTTTAAAACTACACTAGAATATATTTTAAAAATGCCAAGTTTTCACTTTTGAATACTAAATAGTTGTGCAATACCAAGCTGTCCTTGTAACCTTAAGCTGACTCTCTTTGTATATATTAATTTCATGAGCGCATACTATTTTTCTCCCAAGCAATTAAGTGGAGGCAGCACAGTAAAGAGTAACTGCTCCTTCCTAGTTTCTGAAAGCTTGATTTGGTAACACTACATACCTTTACAGGTTGAAACTCTTAAAAGTAGATTAATTATTTCTCCTCTTCTCATGATTTACAGCCTCTGAAATTACTGTCAATCTCTAACAACACTCCCAGCTTTTAGATGGCAACAGAGCTGCAAACTAATGGTGAAATGCAGAAGTGATCAAGTCTCTTACAGAGCTGGCATAATAAATACAAAAAATGAACATCTTTCTTACCTCTGCCCTCAACCCCCCATTCCTCAAACCTCTTGCAGAAATAAACAAAACCCAAAAGAGCAGCAGGAGGATAGGAGCCAACTATCAGATGTGAAAATGGGAATCAACTAAAATACGGAGCACAAACTTCTATAATAGGCATTTTAAGAAGGGAAATACATTTAAAAAAAAAAAAAATCACTTGACACAAAAAGCTTTCCAAGGTTATGGTAAGGTGATTCTGGCCCTGAAACGTAATGATATTCCACAGTTTAGCATGATTTTCATACTAACACATTAGCTGTGCTGGCATCCACCAAAACTGAGAAACTGTAATGAAGCAGGAGGTCAGGCAATGCCATCTGTAGAAATGAAGAAAATGGGCTGGGGAAATGTGATACAGGTAGGCACATCAGGAAACCTTCTTCCACCCCACTGGTTAAATTTTACTAGCAAAGCTCTTGAAAAGCACTGTACTGTATCAAAGGCCTTGATGTTTTTAAAACAAAGAATTTATGGGCACTGGAAGTGTAACCTACCTTCCTTTGTTCACTGAAATACATCATCATTTTGTGCCTTGTGGTAGCAAAAGTAATTTAGAGGATCTTGACAGAAATAATATATATATCATTAAATCTGTCCATTAATATACTCGTGGTATTATAAACATAGCGGTTTGTGGATGACAGAAACTAAAACCAACTCATTTGTTTGCGTCAGTATTAAAATGTAATACATTTTCTTTTCAGAGTCAAGCCAAGTGAAGAGAGCTTTCTGAGCAGAAAGTTATCTCTAAACAAGGCACAAGGAACTCAGAGATTAAAATGTAACCTTTGATCGTCATTTCCAATTTGCTTCAGCTCTTAGGTGTATTGAGAACAATGGTCTCAGCTCAGATCCAAGATCAAGTTGCTCACAAACAATACTCATTATCATAAATAATGTTCCTATTTGCAAGGGAGTTATAAACTGTAAAACCAAGGCTTTTAGGGGCCTAGTCTGACATAATCAGACACTAGAATTATTAACACATTTTTCTTAAAAAGAAATCTAAGGTGATTTATCAGCGTGGTAAGACAGAAATGAATACTGAGCTATGCAGAATCCATATACACAATTCTCGAGCCTGTCTACCTGGACAGCTTAACACTGTATAAAGCCCACATTAGTACACTTCTATCCATACATCAAACATTAGCGTCCACTTATATACAGAAGAATGACAAGCATAAAGTTACAGGAAAAAAGTAACTTTAGCAACTAGGCTGAACGCGCACAATTTTGCCAAGTGGGTGCAGAGGAAGCTGATGATGGGACAACTCAAAATTTAAGCACCCCTGCAGGACTTTACCCTGAGACAGACCAGCATCACAAAAATGGTTGGTTACAAGTAGGACATGGCATATGAAGCTACCCCTGGTCTCCTGAGATGCAATATTGAAAGGCTATTTTTACCATGTAGATATTTTTAGAATGTCTTAACATATAATATCTATAATACATAGTAACCATAACAGCAAAAACCTGTTAGGAGAGGGATCAAAGATACTATACTATTCTAAAATGAATATAAATGTATCTGGAAAAAGACTTCCATCACATCCTTGTAGAAATCATTGGTAAAGTCAGTGTACTTCTTAAAACTTTCAGACTATAAAAAAAAATTACTAAGTCACAAATGTGGTAAGCCAAGCAGTATATTCCTTCTAAGAATTCTACAGAAACCAATAACATACCGTGCCTGGAAACATAATTTAATTTCACAATGGCTATACATATATTGCCTTCAATGTGGGAGCAGACTTCCCCATTTTTCCACCTCCTTTGTTTTATATCTTAAAGAATGTAATAGTCATAAATATCCTATGGGAAATTCCCAGTGTCTAAGCAACTGACTAGATATCTTCTTTCTATAGAATTCTTATTTGTGAGCATTTGTCATCTAACAGCAGAACAGGGTACAGATCAAGAAGAAAAACATTAGTGTTGTTTACAAATGTGTGAAGATGGTAACTTCAGCGCCTGAGACCTCTTATTTGTTTAATGAAAGATCAATAAGCAAGCTTACATGTTTGATTGCCACAGCTCTATCTACAGCAAGGAAAAGATGCCGTCAAAATAATTACCATCTTTAAAAAAACGAGAATGCCTCTGGGTGTGATTTTGTATAATTTAGAAAAAAAGCTGATTTATATTCTACCACAGTAAAAAGAAAAACAGTCTTTTGAAAGATTCTAATGGTTGCACTGAATGTTTGAATTATGAGTTCTGAGAATGAACAACCTCTTTATTATACTCTATGCTTTACTCCTCACAAAGCTATATGACCCTCGATAATGTAAAAAAATTTTTTTGAACTGACCTCTAAAAGAGTTCAGGAACCTCAGGGTCAGATTTTCTAAATCATTCAGCTTTCAAAATACTAACATCTTCAAATATTTTTGGTAAATAATGAGAAAAAGGAACACAGAACTATTTTCCAGATCAGTGCCTAATCTTGTCTAAGGTTTGAAAATATCTCCTACTGGTCATATTCCTTCTGAAAAACAATGAAGTTCAACAGTTGAGAATAATTTGAAATACTTATGCATTTTAAAGCATCTTATACTTGAAGCACCAGAGTGCATGAATGAACTCAAAATGAGCAAGATGATTGACTTGACCCACTACTACATCTCACTATTTCAATTTTCTGAGGTTCAGTTACCTATAAACCAGTGGCTATCAGTAAGCTGCACAGCTAAGACAGTGCTATAGCTTCCCACACAATGCTAGGATATACAATGCAGCTCTAAGCCAGAATTTTGAACATCAGTCCATGTTATGGCACTTTATTTCATTAACATAACTTCAGTTATCAGCTGGTTTTCACTGGACTTGTTATACTTTTCTGCTGTCAAAAATTGGACATTATGACTTTGATCTAATTTTTAATACGAGACCAAAATCTAAACATCAGAAATACTATGTTGGAGCAGGAGTGCCTATACCAGCAAATCTTTGAGAGCAGGTGTAAATTTATATCCTTATTAAGTTCAATACAAGTAGTGCCATTAGAAAGGAACAGAGGCACAAGCGTTGACTAATGAAGGTGTTATGCTTTTACCAAGGTTACTGGCAAAGCATAGTGATAAACTAGCCAAACCATCCAGTGTGACAGGATTTGTGCTAAGATCTCCTGCAGAGATCTAGGAGAACAGCTGATACGTAACATGAAGACAACTGCTGTGCTTTTCTTACTTCCACACATGCTCCAGCACAGGAATTTTCATGGCTGAAGAGATTAATTTGGACAGTAAGGAATCCTCCAGAAAACTCAGTAATAAATGTTCAACAGGCACTTTTCTCCCAAATAATAGTTCAACACACACTTTACTATTTATTTTGTGCCTACTGCAAAGTATGCTAATGAAGTCGTTGGTAGTGTTTTCATTCATGCTAGTAAAGAAAAAAAATCCCAAATACCTGGTGAGGAACCATGTGTGATTTACTAGTGATAAAGGGACTTGAAAATAAGTGCTGATGAGCAGCAACAGTTTTATGGGAAAACAGCTACCAAGAGAAACAAGGCAACACCCTGATGCAACATGGCACAGGGTAGCTGAAAACTGCCCAACATTTTTGTTTCCCCAAAGTCGTGTCACTAGCAGATCTGACTAGGGTATGACTGCCACTGTTCGTGACTAGCATCAAAGTATCACAGATGCTGCTTTGAACAGCTCCATAGAAAAAGAATTGTTTCATGGTTCCCATTTTTATTGTATGTGCATGAATGCATGTACTAAACAGCAGGGACGCTTCCTGGGTTGCAAGAGCCAGGTCACTTTCTTTTTCTGCCTGATTCAAAGCAGAGATTTTCATCTCAGTTCACCCTACCTCAAGCAGGGAAGAGACATGAACGCACCTTCTACATCCTAGGGCAATTCCTAAATTATTCCACACTAAAAAGCATCAGATATTTTCTCTGTTCATCTTATGCTTCATGAATACTTTGTTGAAACATACATATTCCAGCAGAATGACATGCTTCTGCTAATCAGAAATTCTAGCAAAATTGTTTTGCTAGGTGTAATCATAAGTCTTAAAATTCAAAGTTATCTTCCATTACATTTAGGGACAAAGAGGTGTTGAAGTGTTATCTCAATAATCTAAAATGAGCATGAAATAAACTTTTTGCAGTTTGTCTTCCTAATTAATTCTCCATCAATAACACCTCTATGCACTGTCCAGTTACTTAGATTTGCAATTCAAAACTGGACCTTTTTTTTTTTTTTTTTTTTTTTAGTAAATCACAGAAAAACAATAGGAAGCTGAATTAAAAATGTCTTTGGAACAACACAGAACATTGCAACTAATCTGCTGTTATTTGAATTCATCACCCTCTAGTAGTACTAAATTATTGTAGTATGTTAAGCTGCAGTCAAAGTTTCCTTACCTGTGGGATACTGAAATCTGCCTGAAATTCTGTTCTAATTCTATTTTGATTATTTTTTGTTTAGTTCTATATTTCAAAAGTGAAAATCAATGGTCAAAACCTCATCTGGATTAGCTGGATTCTTAGACTTTCACTCAGGATTTTCTGAAAGATCTACTTAAATAATAACAGCCCTCTCTACAAAGTATATGAAAAAACTCCGAAACAAATTTACAGTACTCTTAATTAATATCTTGCAACAGATATGCTCAATAAATATAGAGCTGAACCAACTGTTGAGCATTAACAAGATTACTAATCACAATTACCATCTTACAAAGATCTGATTCTCAAAAGAAAAAATGCATTTACTTCATATTTCCAAGGCATTGACTGCTCCAATAATAGAGCTAGAACTCCAGGCTAGTAAGGAGAAGTATGTTTAACCCTATTTCTATTCTCCTACTTCTACATCCCCTACCTCTATTTCTAGAGGTCAGTTATCAGAAGCAGCAACTCAGCAAAAATTTAGATCAGGTAAAATGGAAAAGGCATAGTAGATACACACTGAGCTGGTAGTTGAGGGCCAGTCAGCTTTGTTCCCAAGAAACTTGTCTCAGTTCACATATCCTCTAACTGGTTAATAACAATGGGGTTGTAAAAGGCATTATTACGCAATACTCATATCTAGAATTATTGCACTTATACGGTATGTTACTGAAGCCCTCCCAGAGAATTAAGCTTGCCAAAATCAGAGTGGTTTATCTGGAAACAGGATTCTCATTTCTATTAGCCTATAAACAAAGCATCAATGTTACTTAGGAATAAATGTATAGTGTGCAGTTTCTTTTTTTGAACTCAGATTTGGTTTCAAACTGTATTCTTTACTATGCTTATATATATGTGTGTATAAACATATGCATACACACATGTAATCCATAATTTTTATAGTCACACCAAGAAATAGTAGACCTTTAAACTGATTTCTGAAGTTGTTTTGCCATTTTATCAAAAGGATATGGCTGAAATTCTATTCTCACTGCAATGTAACGCACTCCAGCAGAATCTTGATATGAGGCATCTTGATCTTTTTATAGTGTCTAATTTACAAAGCAAAAAATCTTTTTTGCTACTTCCCCCCCTCCAAAAAGGGGACTTTTTTCGCCTTGTGATCAATTTCATGCCATTTTCTTTAAACAGAGATATCAAATTGTTAAACATTTTAACCACAGTATGTCCTGGTAATTCAATCCTTTGGATTTGCTTGGGTGTCCCAAAGTGTTTTGAGTTCAAACAGCAGAAGGAAACTGCAGCGCTGGTCAGTCCCCTCTTAAATCTTCTTATGGATTTCATTTGCTGTGTGGCCTGAGAGAGGTCAAAAGGTTTTCGCACAGAAGTAGAATTTGAGAAATAATCACCTTATAGACCCACTAAATCAATCATAATTAATGCACTTGCTTAGTTCTGTCAGAGAATTGCTGCTAGAGGGCAAAATAAAGAGGCCCCTTCTAACACAATTTGAAAAGAGATCAGATCTGTCATTTCATCTAATAATTGAGCCAAATGAGAAAAGAGAAGGGTCAGAGTTCACCTGGTGACCTTATGTAAACCCAATAATACATAATTCATTTTCATTTTATGGAATTTATAAGATGCTGTAAACTGTCAGGATACAGACTCATCTGCTTCAGCTTCCACCAAAATCTTCCTGCTCATCACGCAACACACACTGAGCTGCCAAAACTTTTAAGTGGTATATTCTGGCAGAGTAATCCAAAAGCCTTCAACAAGGACTGGTATTTAATTCATTCTTCCAAGCGTGTGAAGTTAATAACTGAATAAATCACTCGCAGCTCTTTCTGAATGATATAAAACCTGTAATTTATTTACTGAGTGTTACAAATACAGTTAAAACATGTTTTCATGCAAAATGGTTTCTTTTCTTTTTTATTATTGTTATAAAAGATTTATCTCTCTCTTCTCTTTTTTCTTGTGAACAAAGAATATAAATACATATGCCCTCAGAAGGGAACACTTCATTCCATCCCAAGTCTCAATTGACTATATTCAGTAGAACCCATTTCAGCTATTACATACAAACAAAAAATAACCTGAAGACATATTAAGGAAACATTTCTAAAGTAGGCAGGTTTGGTGTGTTTTGGTTTTTTGTTGTTTTTTTTTTTTTTAAGCAGAATATTAATTGAAAATATCAAAAGTGTTACCTTTCCAGCCTGCCTTACCCTTTCCAGTGTCTATGCTGAGCTACATTCTTTACTCAATCACACTGCCACAACCAAGTTAGAGCTCTATCTAAGTAATAAAGTTGAATTGATGGTTTATGAGTTATTCCTCACTGCTCTCACTCCTTTGTCTCCTTTAATGTCAATACAACCAACATGTAGCAGAGCATCCAGGCATTCATGACAGAATTTCCTAAGGCAAGTCTAGGCTTCTGGGGAGAAGAAATTTTTTTATTGAACCAGCCAAAACATAACGGGGGGGGGGGGGGGGGGGGGATCAGCAGGGATTCTTTTGACTAATTTTTAAGTTTGAAACAGAAGCAAAAAACTTTGAAAGAATATAAAAGCTGAGAATAAGTAGATATGTTAATCTTAACAAAAGACATTACAATCCAGCACAAAACTTGGCTTAGTGATGTCCTTGGACCATCACAGCTATGACAACAGTAACATTATGAAAGAAAGAAATTTATAAAATACTTCTGATACTTGGTTTGTTTAGAGATGAGGGGGTTTTTATACTGCTTTTTGCACCATTTGTGAAATACTCGGGACTGCAGATAGGAAAAAATATTAAATAACTGTACCAAGATATAGGTACTGTAGACTACATTGTCCACTACAAATCCTGCTGAATAGAAGCTTTATGGAAGATACAGTACAGTCTGCTTGATGGTTCACTGCCTCAACACACTTAAGCTTCAAGCTTCTGTCCCATATCAAACAGCTTTGTATAGCTGTGACGAAAAAGCTACCTTGAAGGGCAACAGATGATTCTCCTTGACATAATGCATTTCCATGCTAATTATTTCCCAGACCTAGTAGAAGGTTGGGTTAGAAAGCACTGGGCAGAACTCATGCCATGTTCAGGAAAAATCATACAGTGCTCTGACAGGTTCCCAGGTTATTCAGCCAGTGTAAATTAGAGCTGTCTTAAATTATGACAAAGTCTGTTTTGGTATCTGGCCAGTCAGTGTAATGGAAGCACAGATTTAAGTCCTTTTGCTTCTTAGCTGTACCAGGCTGCAGACTGAGTCTTTTTTTCCTCTATAATACAACTCCACAGAGATCACTTTACTTTAACAATTAAGAAAGAAAAATAAAATTCCATACTAAAACTAACTATACCATATGGTGTCATGTTTCCAGTTAAATGGACAATATATGAAACAGCTACTCAACAGCAGCACTGGTAGCAACACTGCATTGCCCATCTGTAGTATCAGGAATGCATGATTTTCGAACAGCTTTATGAAGGATCATATTCTGTAATATTTATAGAGAAGAAAATGAAAGCACAGAAATAACAGGTTGTTTTACACCAAACACTGAAACTGAAACCAAATCTTGTGTTCTTTGTTATCTTGTACCTTACCAATAATCTTCCCCTTGTAACTTTGACCTTATATATAGGAAGCCGTAGATGATACATTACTTGCTATTTAACGGTACAAGTCAATTTGTATACATAAAAACTGCAAGAAATATGCATGTCATTCTCAAGTTACTCTTTATCTATTTACCCTTTTTTAGTTTGAAATGACAACATCCTTGTATTTGTTATATTGTTTAAATCTGACCTTTGATCCTAAGGGTCATTGCACTCCCTGAGGTCATCTGCCCATCTGATTAACACATTCCATAATTTTGGAGGTGGCTAGTTTAGTGGTCTCTCCCATTAATCATGGCAAAGGCACTAGAAGCAGCATGAAAAAACCACTAAGGTTATCAAATCCACACAGGAGATTAGGAAGTTAGACAAGCACATGAAGTTTAACAAACAAAAAGTACATGGACAAATCAAAAGGCATTCAAGGCCTGAAACCTGACACAAGCAAAGCAGCATGAGAAAAACAAACATCAGGAACTTTTCCTCCCTCTTGTTTTTCTCTTACTAAATTTCATAAAGCTCTGATATTTCCTGTTGAAGGTAATATGTCTTCTAGGTCAGAGGATAGTGTGAAATTATTATGAATTTTAACACTATCCAAACTCACGGTGCAATACAAAACTAAGTTAGAAACAACTCAGATGAGAGGAGTCACCAGCATGGGATACCACCTGCAGAATAGCATCAACCAACCATCAATATAGTGCAGTTATCAAGGAAATTATCATGATTGTTGAAATTCACTCAGCCTGTGAGCTAGTTGATAAAGGGAAAAAATATATTTCTGATGATGGGCCTTTTTATATTGTCGATTATATGGTAAATAAAAATAATAATATAGGCAAAACTAAATTAGAAAGAGCCTCATATAACAGGACATTATGCGAGAATAAATAAAGCTTTGGATCTTGCCACTTTGCTATCTAGGAAAGCTGCTTTGACATTTGCAACTCTTCCCTGGTCTTCCCTTCATGTATTTTCAGACAGCAAGAACAGGGACCTGCTTCCTGTATGCTCAGTTGCTAACAGAATGAGATTTTGCTTGGTATCTTGAACAAATATAGTAGCTGAGTTTGAAAAGAGACTGTGGCAACTGTCTCACATGGTTGGTCTTTCTTTGCATTTATTAATCTAATATAAAAATGAAATTCCCATCCTAATGACAGTTCCTAGCACAGCCAGTTTCAATCTTGGAATTTCTGTTTTAAATTAAACACTCAGTTTATTGAAATGTATTCATTTCCCATGAGGAATTCTATTCCAAATAAAAAGAATTATTTTTTAAATTTCCCATTAAATGCATTTTCAAAAATATCTGGTTTATAATAAATCATATACTGGTGTTCTCTTCAGAGAGCAGTAATGGATACTTTCATCATATAGATTTATCATTACTTTTCTGTTATATATTGTTGTAGGAGTAATGTATATTATAGAATACTACTATTGGCACATTATATCTATGTTATCTGACATGCATTAAAATGCATTATGTAATATTAGCCTGTCATAGCACTACTGCTAGTTAAATGTTACAGTATGACAATAAATAGATTACAATTTGCTAGATTTAATCTATTTTGAAAATTCGTTTATTTAGCACTGATTGAACCACCTTATCAACATTTTTAGATCAAAAGCACTCTTTTTTCTGCCATAGTGAAATAATTTCTCATCTTTATATCCATTATACATCATAACTTTGGCTTGTGAAATTTAAAACTCGATAGAGTAACAAAAAAAAGAAATAAATTTTTCATAGTCTAAGGAATTATTTCTCAAAATAAAATATTTACATTTGGGTTTTTTCCATATTTTAGGGTATAAAATTAATATAATGTTTGAAGAAATTAGTTTGTGGAAAGAGCTTTTGCTAACAGAAAAATACTATCTTGAGATTCACTAGCTTTAGGTGTCACTATGATGGAAATAAGCATGGGATAGTACATATTCCAAACAAAATAACTCTATTTCCATAGGAAATTTTTTTTTTTTACTTCACAATATGGACTGATTCATTGCATTTTACAAAGTGTAAATTTTATAAAAGGCATTTTAATTTCTACTAAAAAAATATTTTGCAAGTGACGTTTTCTAGAAATGGAAGATTTGGAAGATTTATTTATCACTACTAGTTTAATGAGTCCCCTCACAATTAATAGAAAGTAAAAATAACCATGAAGAAGTAAAGCAATTTGTGCAAAATTGCTTGCTCAACATCCAAGACAAGAGAAGAGATCTTCTGTTCACAGCATTCTGCCAAATTCAGTTGTATACAGTTATCAGAATTTTCAAATAACAAAAAACAGTCAAGATGTGCAGGAAAGCAAAACTACTGCTTGCCCACAGCTGTATAAGAATCAATATGACTGGTTTTGGCAATAACTTGCTCAAGCTGAAGAAGTTGCAGCAGAGCTAACAGTTATCTGACAGTTCAAACACAACCCTTTCCCTGTGCTGTAAATCTGCCCTAAATGAACAAACATCGGGCAGGACAGCAAGGTCCCAGAGTAATGATACCTCAACCCAAAAGTAACTAACAGATAGACTAAAGAAAAAAAAAAAAAATCCCAAATCCTCAAAACTTCCAAACCCAAAGCCAAAATTGTAGTTACTCATCTCTTTGTTGCCATTTAGCACAATTATAAGTCTCACCTTCTTTCCACACCTCTTAATCCATTCTGATTGAATGCTAGTAAGTACAAGGCTCACATTAACAAGAAGGAGACTTAAATTTGTGTCCTAAGCTTTGAATGTATAATCATTTGCACTCATGAAAATACAATTGGTGTGTGAAAACAGGAACTTATCAGATCAGCTGGAAGTCCAACAGAAAAAAATTTCCGTCTAGTTTCTTTATCATCTCAAATTACTGTTCTTCAAAACACGCTAGTACACTGGCCAAAACTTGTATGAAACACATCCCCCAATTTGTGGCTAAACATTTAATTGAAGTTTACAAAAAAGTTTAGGATCCGGGTCACGAAAGAGACAGAAGAGACAGAAACCACCATAGACAAAAGCAACAGCAAATAGTTCAATTTCTCGTATAAGATTAGGGGGAGGCTTAAGCTGCTTGAAAGCATTCTTGCAAACTTTATGTGACATGGGAGGAAGGGACAGTTACAAGCAGGATTCTTTAGAGGATGCCAGTATTCTTCAGTTCTGAAATACCTTCTTTGCTCCCCCCGCGCCTAGCAAAGTCAGCTATGAGTGCCTTCCAAAAGATACTCTCTTCTCCCTACTTGCAACTGAGTGCAAGAGGGAAATTAAAAAAAAGCTACTCCTAACCTTTCTGTCCACCTAATGGCAGACCACAGCATTAAATCACAGTCACAGAACAGTGGGAACCAAGCAGAATCTGCTCTGTACCTTAGGTGCAAGGCAATGCATGGTATGAAGAGCCTTTACTTTCCTGTCTGAGCAGGTAAGACAAATGCACAGTCCAGTCCTACTTGAACATCTGCATGCGCTGAGAATCTTTTAGTGGACAGACATTTCTGGGATCAGAAAAATGATCAGTGCAGACTTGACTGCCAGGATTTCAAGTAGCTCACTTTATTCCCGATACTGCCTTCTGTGCTGTTTTCTAATAATTCCTATGAAATTTGCGCGTTCTGTCCTCCAAACTGCAGTGAAAAGGCACATGCCACTTCTCAGAGGCAGATGCACAAATTTCCCAGGGTTGCTGTCTACATGAAATATATAATCATTATACTATCTTTAAGCACTTTGGTCATGTTTCAAAGTGTAAAATCTATTAGACCCACGAATTTATAGTTCTCTATGTGCTTCAGAGAAGTACATTGTTATGGCTGTTGTAAATAAAATAGATGGATAAATACAAAATGACCATGATTTGGTCACTTACTTCACTAAATTTGTCCACTCATTTGCTTGGCTTTGGTCTGAAGATGTTGTTGGGATGAATAGGACATATCAAGTGGGAAAAGCAAATCAACCTATGCTGAATTAGTCCTGAAGCAAATGTGGAACTGGAACACTGCTCCCTTACACTGTTTCATGTTACTGTTTCAGTCCCTGGAGATATTCAATAGCCTCTCTAATATGTGAGTCACAACTGCAGCACAGGCAGCACAGAGTAATTCAACCAAATGGGCATAAGGTGTTTCAGGGGAGGACGGCCAATGTTGGGAGGGAAGGGCATCTTAACACTATTGGGAGAAAGAAGAAACCCACAAACCCTCAGAACACAAATTTCATTTGGTAGGATATTTGCACTCACCTATCAAAATTCCAAGTTTCCCATGAGTGGCAAAAGTTTCACATTAGGTGACAGAAGCTAATCAATAATTTAAGCACATACTTATCCTTTAAGACAGTGAGATTTAGGCAATTGAGGCTTTATCAGCACTAGTATACATTTTTTTTTCCTGATTTTTTTTCAAGAACAAGAGAGAAAATCAATTCCCTGCCTTTGAAAATTTGCTTCTAACAAAGTTTTCTTACTTTTCTCCCTGAGGCTATGAAGAATTTGAACTGGACTTGCCTCGTTTAGCATGTAAGTATGGAACGCCCCATTTCCCAGCTGTCAGAGTACGTTGTTATGAATAGTGAGAAGGCACACAAGGCCACAGAAAGAAGGTTGTGACATTTCTCAAAATTTCTTTTTCCTGTTATTCTGCTCAACACTGTCGAAGAAGCTCCTGAGAAAAAAGGGTGTACACGGGGAGATGTAGGTCCCATGTCCAACAGACAATGAGACACTACTTTGTCTGGTTTAATTGATTTGGACTTCAAATCCTTTTAGAATAGTATCATCTGAAAGTCCACCCACAGTCCAAGCTCTAGATAAAATGAACGAGTTAACAATTAATATGAAAAATGTGTGGTCACAACCTTATTTGTCCTAACATTTTTCTTCATATGGAGGGACACAGCAAACTAAGAATAGCTTTTCCACAGGTTGATTGATGCTCTGCCAGTAAAACTGGTATGAGTAAATGGATGAGGTAAGATTTGGATTCAGAATCCTCAGAGTGTATTGGTTCAGACTGTTTTGGTTTTCCTGTCTTTGTAATATTTCTTTTTACCAATGTCCTTCATATAATATTCAAAGATAATAATACCATTGCTCTCTACATATATGGTAACCGTGTCTAGCTCATCCCTGAGTACTTTGCAGTTTTTAAGGTGTTTTTACCTTTACAATAGTGAGGTAATGAAGTGACATATTCATTTTGCTGGTGGAGGAACTGGAGAATGAGTGCCTAAATCATTCAGAGGATTGGGCTAATAAAATTCAGGATCTCCCATTCCCAGCTGTCTGCCTGAGAACAGAATCCAGGACCATGGAGATACTACAGCACTGTACAGGGAGAGGACCTGCTTTTAAAACTCACACAGTAGAAGTCTCAGTCCAACTTGTATGGATGCATTTCTGTTTGACAAGCATTAGGTGCTAAAATTCACTCCTGAAATCTATTGACTTTCTTCAAAGAACTAAGCACATTCTTTTTTTATTTGTTTGTTTGTTTTTCCCCTTGATTTGTATTTGTTCTTAAAGCATAGTTACAGGAGCAGAGTTTGTGGAAGAAGCAGAAATGGAACTGAAGCTTCAAATACCTACATCCTGGACTGAATTAATTAATTCTCATCTGTATATACTCAGACCTATAAGGAAATAAATTAGATTACCCCAATAATCCCCACATTACTATTAAATCCTTCTTTATAAAAATATGTTTGACAAACTTATTTTTCTCCTTAATATGTTAAGTAGTCTGCCTGATATTAAGAGAAAAGAACTTTCCATTCTTACTCGGAGGGATAAGGCAATTTAAACAAAAACATTGCATCAGAAGTTTTGAATGATACCTCTGTGATATCTTAAAACAACTGGCAATCGATCTGTCTTTCCCATGCTGTAGTGATGCTCACATTTAACAAAGCAAATGGAGAATTATGATTGTTATCTAAAGTAGGGTACAATTAAAGAAAATGAGATTTGTTTATGGAACAACATTGGCTTGTTTTTTTCTTCGTTACTAATCATGAGTTTAATTTTTAATGGAAAAGCATTGCTAGCACAATTAACACTCAATTTACATGTGCATCCATAGACCCAATTAATTAAATTTTATTGATGCCTAGTTGCTCTTTAAAATGCTTTCCAAATGCCTTCAAATTGATTTTAAATGGTTGATAGTGAAAGTCTGTACATTCCTGGTAGTAACCCTACTGATTTTTATACATATGTACCTTAGATACTGTAAGTACTCATTGCTTTCCACTTTTTATCTAAGAATGCATTCACTGTTGTGTAACAGAGTGTTTGGAACAAAGTTATGAAAAAGTCTCTTAAAAACCTTGCAATGAAATGCAAAATATCAAATTTAGAGGTTTTGGGGTTTTTTTTTAACAATTTGTATATTCTGGTATTCATGGACAGAACGTCAGTAATGTTTGAAAAGTGCTCGAGCAGAACATAAAACAGCATTCAACAGTGTGATTAATGACAGGTGGGTTTCCTCATACAATATCACTAAATAATCCTAGGAATAAAGTTATTGAATCAGATAATCATAATCTTCTTTTGGGAATGCTTCCAGTTTCTGATATTGACTTTTCCTTCTCCCTTTCCTAAATGATCTGTTAAAATTTTATTTTTTTTTACCATACTATACAGATGTTCTTGCCTCATTGCCATGTTATACCAGCTAAGAAATTCATTAATTCATCCTTGTGACAAGACTTCGAGACAGAAAATTGTTATTACTCCTGTTTTACACTTTGGGAACTAAAACACAAACATCAAGAAAATTATTTTAGATCTTTTGAGGACAGTAGGAATTTGTAGCAAATTTTAGCACCAAGTGACTTTCCAAAAGTCACAGTTAAGTGCCAACAGTCAGGAATTTAACTTACATTGCTTAAATCTAAGCATAGTATACTTGCCAAAAGACCTTACTTGTGTTGTTCTTTACAAAATGAATCAGTTTTCTCTGTTGATATTAGCTCATCTTCATATTTTAGGATTATTTCTGTTAATGTGCCCTTCATAGTTCTCTGGGTGGTGGCAAATTTCTTTTTTATTTTCTAAGAGGGCTGTGTCTTTCTGTCATGCATTATTATGACAAGACCCAATAGTTGTAAACCCTTCTCTTCTAGCTCTGTGAGAGGTTGATTTTCGTGACATCCTTTATCCTCTGAGTAAGCACCTGCTTAGCCTGATTATTGCCTTGTTGTTTCTTATATAGATTATATCTATTGTGAAACTCTATCTCAGCTACAATAATGACAAAATAACTGTCTACTTGTCTCATAAATATGTTTTTGGGCAATTACATTTGTTACAAATGTTTTTAACACGTACAGAGTTTCACTGGATTATCAATTAGTCTCAAAGTTTAGCTTTTAGGCATACCTTACAATTAGCCTTAATTTATATAGTTTATATATTTTTCAAAAGCAAGAAAAGGATATAAATGTGTATCCATATATATATTTCATATAAATGTAGTATTACTAAGAGGCAATTTCAATTTTGTAAACTTAGGTTCACAATTTAATGAAAAAAACATTTTTCTAAATTGGGTTGAGTATAACATTAAAGCATCTAACAAATACCATCCAGAGCATTATACACTATGATTTTTCATTCACTTAACATTGTGATTTAAACAATATTAACCATCATATCATTTCATGTTAACAGAAAGACAATCAAAATGAAATCTTAATTACTAAAGAACTGTCAAGAGACATTAACAATTTCACACTGAATTTTATAAAAGTAATGATTGTCCTATTACATATGCTGTAATTTCCCTTTCCTGACTGTTATAATAGTTTCCTCACTCATTAAATGCTTATTTTCTCACTACTTGCCAGCAATTTCATAGGTGGCCTCATTTAGAGAAACTGAAAGAATATGAAAGAAAAAATTAATGTTGGAAAGAATTACAAAAGTAATATATAAAACCAGGTTGTTTGGTAAAATAAAGTACATGTACATAGCACAATTGCATTTGAGAGATGTTTAAAGGAAGATAATGACTTATTAAGAAAAAAGTGATTATGACATACATATAAAATACAAATAATGATTAAAAACTTGAAGATTGAATCAACATTATACAGCTGTTAAAGTAATCTATGTAATATTTTTCTTCCAAAAAATATGTTAACATTTAGGTATCTGTTAGTTCTGTTCCTAGAGATACAAAAATCTAACACTAACCTGCCAGGACAATGTGAATAGAAAATCTAGAAAAGATGTAACAAAGTACAATTTTTCATATCAAAACTGATATAAATGCAAAATTGATCACTTAGGCAATTAATTGGCTTCCAGATTAGTTTCATACACTGTTCAGAGAAAGGCTGAAATAACTTCCCAAATACCATGCACCTAACTTGTTTTGCAACAGTATGCATGAATGCCTAGTGGAAGCAGAAAGATTAATCCATTCCTTAACAGCCACTTTGAAGCAGGAAGCATTATTTCTTTAAAATGAGATATTACTCTCAACTTTAATTTCTCAGTAATTTCTTTGTGAAAACTTCTTTTTTTTTTTTTTTTTAGGGAAAGGAAAAACCTGAAAATTCTTGCATACTCAGACCAAACAAAATTTTAATCAAGGAAAATCTCTCAGCATGCATTGGAGTCTAGTCAGATGCAAACAACCTCCAAAATAGCTGGGACTATCCAGGATAATCCCATACTTTTGGAGACATAGTGTTGAATAATTACTCTGCTCAATTCAGAACGGAGACTTGAATGTGTTTACCCTGCAAATCCAGTGAGCGATGGAGCAGAGAACATACATGCATACATACAAGAGACTCAGAAAGGTTTTATTTCATCCCAATAAAATCAGTAGCATTTTTTTAAACTTTGGTTTCATGAAACAGACAAAAAAATCCCATTAGAGTTTGAGTTTTAATTTTAATATTTTTTTAAAAGAAAACCTATAAATAAAAAAAGATTTATTGAATCCTCCGTAGCAAAAAAAGGGTGAAGTTTATTGATTGGGGCTTTTTAACAGTAAGTGTAGAAAAAGGGGAAAATGTTCAGAATTTATATTTCTAAAAGCATCACATTTACAGAAAAATGAACTGAGATTTCTACAAATTTTTTTCTAAACTGAACATAAAGAAGGGCACTGCTAGGATTATGACATGCTAGAAATCTATGTATAGTGTTATAAAGATTCTTTGTTTCTAGTCAAAGAAAATTCAGCTGTAAAATTAAATTTTCATCTATTGTCTTTATCTGCCATCATTTTTACTCAGCCTTAGTCTAGTATTTCTTAAGGTCACCCGATGAAAAATTACTAAACTTCACCAGTGTTCTGCTCAGAATCAATCACCTCAAAGATCCCTTTTATGGGCTAGTGATCAGGTGACTGCTGTTAGAAATGCTTTTGCTAAGGTTGAGTCTATATTGTAACCACTCAGTGCAGGAGGTAAACTCTACATCAGTATGCTCGCAGCTGACACTGGCCAAAAATACAGTGGATTTGAGTTGTATAGGAATTCACACTCAGGACCAAACTCTGGTTGCCTTGGGAAGCTGAATTTGCAGATCTCACTTCCAGAAGAGATTACATTAGAGACTAGGAAACAGAAAATGTACCAGAGATGCTGAAAAAACCCCAGACACAATGCTGTAAGTATGCCCAAGAGTAACTTAAAGCCAAAAGACCTGCTTGGAATTCATATGGTGTAAGCCGAGTATGTAAGATCTGGGTCATCAGATAATCATCAAGGTAGAATCTAACTGGCTTTTAAGGGTTTAGGAAAGATTTTCCCTTTTTCCATATGGAGATTATGCCACTGTCAAGATGTAAGAAGACTTGTGCATTTCATTCACCTACTTCTGAAGCCTCTGGTCAGACAGAAGATAATGGATCAGAAATACACTAAGTTTAATTTAGCACACTGGATAAGCGCTCTAAAATTTCTGCAGACCTATCAACAAACACCCTCCACATATGCTATATTCTGTTATCTTTAATCTGCACTGACCTTTTATATTGACATTTTAAGCAAGTACCAATGTCAGCAGAAATGAGAACAGATTCAAAGGTTTTAATCAAGCTGGAGCCACTCATCAGTTGCAGACCACATCAGTTGGTTTCTGCCTTTAGCAGAGCTTCCAGTACAAAGTTTACCTCCATTTCCCAGCTACTTTCAGGGCTCATGGTACACACCTCTTCTCCTCCTAACTCTGTTGACTGAATCTGAATGAAGTATCTAATCCAACAGGTATATTTGGAATGGTGGTAAAGTTTTTTAGTGAGCCACAGGCTCCTTACACAAACACTTGCAGAACATATTTAAAGCTATTTAGAGAGCAACTGGGTGCTCAAGCCTTATACAGCTCTGTGAAAATCCCAGCCTGAGACTGACAGACCAGGTTTTAAGCAGACAGGATCTCTTTGGAGCTCAGCAAATAGTTTTGATGGCACAAAGACTATATGATGGGTGCCAGCATGTAGGATAATGTGGAATTGCCTGGCTGTTGTCAACCACTGTAAAATCCCTAATTCTATTTAAACATGGATTTCTGGCACTTAATTCCAACCCCCAAACCATAAGAGCCCATAAGATGAATTTGTGAAGTGTTTCAGCATTGAGCACTGCACTGTAAAGAACATGCTACACAGCATGTTCAATATGAATTTAAATGTTTGTATTTCTGTATTTTATTGTTTATAAATTTTCCTTTAAATGGAGATTTATGGTTATTTCAGTTCCAAGCCAGCAGAGCAATATTAACATTCTCACAGGGGTGTGTGAGTAAAAGTAATCACTAATAACATTGAGAGAATATCATTAACTGTAATTCAGGGGAAGTTCTTGCCCTTCCCCCTTGCATCCAGATTTAAATACATCATCCTCTTTAAAGCGGGATTTAAAGCCCATCAATACATCTCTCACCTTAAAGATAGCCCTATAGTGCATTTTGGGATTGTATCTCCAACTTCTTAATACTGTAGTAGTTTCCCAGCTCCTGGTAAATGGCAACAAGAAAGTTTAAGGATATCCTCTCATTTCACTGTGTAAGACTTGAATTAACACATCATAATAAGCTCTTTGTGCAAACTCATCTTCCTCAAATATTCACAAGAAATATACTCAAAACCAAAATGTTCACAAGATCCTTGTTTGATTTTATACCTTCCCCTTAATTTTAAAATATCTTGCCTTACATAAAATACATGATCCTTTTCACCTCCAAATGAACAAAATATGGTAGGAAAAGTAGAACAATGCAGTTTTGCAAACAGTAGCATTTCATCTAATAATAAGTTGTAATAGAAATAGCCTACTGTATAGTAACTTCAGTCTTTACTGAGAAGGTCTGGGTTTAGGTTTTTAGACTCCTTTATTATCCATCTGTTGCACTTATTTATCATTAACTTAGTATTTGCCAAGATCCATTAAGACCAATTAACATGTCAACAAGTACAGATAATAGTTAAACATCCATCTAAAAAGCCCGTTCATAGTTGGTATTATTGAGCATGTACAGAAGCCAGCAGCAGAGACAGACGTGTACTTTCACATAGGTACATGCTTTATTAATAATGACCTGGAAGTGACATTTATACATGACAGTATTTGAAATTTGGATTATCAATCACTGGAGTAATTCTTAGCTTTATGTGGAGACTTAGACAAATGACATAATATAAAACCATGGATGACTAAAAACCTGTAACATTCAAGGATGTAAGCAAGATGAACCACAGTAAATTAATTAATACCTTTTATTAGAGGGGTCGATATAGACGGGAAGAGGCAAGGGAATACTGAAAACTGAAGTTCTAAAAAACTAAACAAATGAACCCGCCGCCCCCCAAAAAACCTACCCCCACAAACCCCAAACCCACCACCCCCCCGCAAAACCCCACAATTTAAGAGATTTTGAAATTTCAAGCCATAGAGAAATGAATAAAGCAGTAATTTCAATAATATTTTTGGAATCCAGCTAAGTAAGCTACTAAGTTCTTTCACAAACATGCAACAATACAGTTTACAGTACCAGAATGAACTTAACCAAGATGATAGCTGTTTCTTTTGGATGACTTCCAGATAAATGAACTAACACTTTGCTTAATAGGAATGCATTCTGTTTAAATTTTCTTTAAACACCTCGTACCAATCATGTACCTCCAGTTTTCTTATTTAGGAGCAATACAGTATATCAACTAAATCCTGAGTATTTGAATGGATCAGCACAATTCCAGCTGTTCTTTTTTAATTTATAAAGAAATGTGTTTGAGCAATTTCAAAAATTATATTGTAAAATATTCCTACATTTCCTTGGATCCATTTGAAAGGCATCACTTCATCCTTTCCAAGATAAAGACTGAAACTTGTTATATGAAACATATCATTCTCCAGTAACAGATCTCCAATTAAGCAATAAAATACATTAATCTATTAAAGAAGTGCAAACATCCTTTAAAGAAATACACTCTAGTTCAGCCACAACTTCGAATGCTCTATCTGAAGTCAAAGTGAACACTCGCAAATATCCCTGTCCCACAGAATCCTACTTGGTCTCATATTCTTATATTGCTAATAACTACAACAGAGACCAAGACTCCAGAAATGAAAGGTTAATAAATTTTAAGATTAACATGCAGGAAAAAAGGAAAGTAAAATTAACTATAACTTTAGTATTTATTAGTGCTATTACAGCAATACAAGATTATAAGAGGAATTATACAGGACATTCGAAGTAAAGAATACAAACATCTCTCCAACTTTTCAATTAAATGACAATTTGATTTTGTTATAAGTACACAACCATCTCATGGTCAGCATAAAGTATTGAAGACCATCACTACAACATAAATCTCTTGCATAGTTCACTCTAACCTAACACCCAGCACATCTTCCTGAGGATAGTTACTCCCCAGCTGCCGCATGAACAGAGTGTGATAGCTTGGAGCCAGCTCCCTGCAATAGTCACTATCCCTGTTTGCATGAGCTAAAATGTACCAGACTGAATATTCTATAGCCCCCACTGAAGCAAGCCTTCAAAGGAGGTTACAGGTTTTCAGATAAACTTTTAAATAGATATGGCTAATATGATGGAAGGCCTTGTAGATTAATGAAATCTCTGAAGGACTTGAATTTTGTCCCAGTTTTGTTTTCCTCTTCATCTTAAGCATACAATGGACTAAAATTACAAGTGGAAGAAACAGAAAAGGTAACAAAATCCCTACAGCTACTTTCCTTGACCACGCTAGACCTCAAACGCTTAATATTTATAGAGCACATTTCTACAGTAACAGACCAAGGGGACGATGAAATACATCAGTTGCAAATCTTAAAACCATTCCAAAGTTCTGAATACTTTTAATATTTTCTCTTTGAAGGGTGATTTCTAACTGAAACAAATAACCCAAATCACCCATCCAGACTTTATTTCCAAGTAGGAAGAACATATTCCAAACACAGGAAGAAAATATCCAAGAACTCACTGAATACTTAGAATTTCTACTGTATGGGCTGAAATTTTATCAGAATAATTCTTGAGATTTTGGTATTTATGCCCAAAACCGAATCCAATTTTACCTGTGATCTTCAAATCCAAGTATCTGATTTTTGCTAAAACAAATTTGTATTTAAACATCTTTCTGCTGGGCACCTCTCCTCTATTTATATACCGCTTAAATTGCTTTAAAAAGTCTTCTGTAAAAATGGTCTGTAACAATATAAAAGCTTAAGTGAATTATTTCATTTACCTAGCAATAGTTCAACTTGCTTGTTACATAGAATAGATTTCTGATAATTCTAATACAAACCCTTTTCTTCATTCTTAAGTTTACATGCTATCTGCTTAGGAGACTTTAAAACCAATGCAATACAACCAAGATAGGATATATACAGACTACAAATCTGCCATCTTTCAGAGCAAGACAGACACTTGAGAACAAGTACTACAGAAAGTTATAAGACTATGAACAAAGTTAACATTGTAACTGGGGAAAATATGTTTTAATTCAGCCCAAATTTATCTAACAAAAAAGAAAATCACTTATTACATAGGAGGACCGGCAAGACTTACAAGGGGAAAAACATAGGAATGAGATACTTTGAAACAAAAAATTATTTAGAGCCTCCCAAAAAGTGTCATTACAAAAGCAATAACCCTGGGTCACTCCTGTGGTAGAGCACTCAATTTTTTCCTTAAAAGCATTTGTCTCCTTTTTTATTTACTTTTTTTTAAAGTGGGGACTTCAGAGGCAGTTGTTAAACTAAAAACATCCCTCTAGGTTGGGGATGAAACTAAAAATCAAAATCTTCCTCACTGTAGAGCAATATTACATTTCCCCCCTTGCAGACTTATTTCATAAAGATGTCAGCTATTAAGTTAACATTATTTAAAGGGCTTTAGGTCACAGTTACTGAATGCAACCTAAGCTATATCCATAAAGGTCTGACATTGATCCCTGGTTGTATAAAACATGATACAGAGAGGCACTAAATAAATAATCTGTATACTGCTTCCAAAGCATCTCTATTTATCACTGCATTAATGATAAGGATCTGATTTAAAGTGAACCCTAGCAAGGGTCAAATCCAAGCACAAGCTGTAATATGATCTGCAAGAGTGCTGATAACCTGAAACAATATGAAGAAACCCTGTCAGATAAATAAAACAAACCAGTTGTCCATTAAACAGCTCAGAAAGAGGCCAACAAAATCAAATACGGATGGAACCTTTTTTTTTTTTAAAAAAAAAGAAGCACAGAAAAGCTGCATCTGAAGTTCAAGCCAGTCTAAGGCTAAGGAAATAACACTGCACAGAACAGCAAAGACTGATCTTAAAAAAAAAAAAAAAAAGTACAGCCACTCATGAGAAACAGTTTAGATGTGCCCTTGTATCTCTCAAAGACCTCAAGATTTACCACTAACCTGTAAATAATCAAAGGCAATTCTTTTCAAGGTGTTACCAAATATCTACTGTGAACATCCCAGCTTATAAAAAACCTGTATTTTTTTAGGTTTAATATTTCTTAAAAATGCCATAATGCAAATAAACCTCTCTCTTGACTTACTGAAGAAAATTCTCTCTAATCTTTTTAAAAAACCCTGAAGGTTTCAAAGTCCTGTGGAAAACCAGGGAAAAATTTAAATTGACTAGAACCTGTCATAAATATGTGAAAAAAATCCAAAATGTAGGTTGCTCGATTGCCCTTTACTGAAGCTCCATCCCAATGTGGAATGCCTGCCTAGCATTCACATGACACAGGGATTTGTTCAGTTTGGTTTCTAATATCGCTTGCATGAGGGCTATCAGCCAAAGCAATGAAAAACTCAGGACTGAAACTCAGGAAATTCCTGTTCCACACCCATTCTGCTGTCGTTCTGCTTAAGCATATGAAACTAAACAGCTATATTTCAATCTTTTTGATAATTTTTAATTTTTTGTTTGTTTGCACTACAGTAAATAAGCAACATCCCATCACTTCAGGCATAGTTTGAACAAACAAGTACTCTTTTGGCCTGAAGACCACACAGATGAAATGTCAGGAAGGGAAACCAAAGCACTGATAATTTATCCAGGCCTCATGCCCATCTTAAAATTTAGAAGGGCTCCCAACTGGTGGTTAATATCTTTCCCTGACATTAGAACTACTTTTTACTGCTTATTTAAATGATTAATTTAAACAAATAATCTATTTTTAACAGTGGATTTTTTTTTAATTGATTCTGGATCTAATATATATACACAAGCCACAGTGATAAAAATTATCAACAGATGACTCTTATATGTACTGGATAGTCTCAAACAAGCTGAGACTGCAATTTAAGAGAAGAAATTATAGTAGCTATAGTAGAAGAAACAGTAGAAAAATTAGCACTACTGGCTCTGTGTAAGGCTTTATAATACTGGACACTATATATCATCTTTAGGTAGGTGCAGAAAACATTTTCAAACTTTATTATCTTTCTGTACACCATGGTCTTGTGTTTGTCTTTGAGCAAGCTTTCTTTCCCCTTCAATTCTATGCAGCGTTACACAAATAAATTAAATAAAACTATTCTAGTCTTTCTGAAAGATAATGGAGAGGCTACAAATATAGGGGACTATATATCTGCTAAGTAAAAAATGAACATTCCTGTGAACTTTTCCCCATCTACTGACCTCTGCTAGTGAGAATGAAAACAATAATTAGTAGAAAGAGGAAAAAAAAAAGGTACCTACATAAAAGAAAATGTATGAATATTAGAAGCTATAAAAAGTAAGTAGTGAAGAAAGAATTAGGAAAACAAGAAGGTTGTGAGCAATGAAAGCCATTCAGAATTGAAAGTACATTAGTGGGATACAGAATTCAAAAGGGATTACACTAAAATGGAGACAAGTTGTATGCCAATAAATTCTTGGAAAACAGAAATGTGTTTATGTCTGTGCTTTCATTTAACTGTTGAGTACATGTTTGGGCGTTTTTTTATATTGTTTACATGCTGGCCTGGATATTTGAGCACACAGTGTGACCATCAGGTATAAAGAGTTGTTCATAACTCAGTTACAAAAAATCAGTTTCTGAAAAGCTGAATGAAGAAATCAAAGTCTGGGTTCTAAGATTCGCATTGTTCAAATTCAATTGTTGTATACAGAAAATTATAGTTCATCAGGACAGTGGCAGTGATAGAAGCAGCATCTTTAGACTGTATTGCCATGACCCAATCACCACTGAGAAAAATGTGGTAGGATGGATTATTTAATCTTGTGGTTTTGCACTTAAATTTCAAGTAGTTTCAGAACCTTTATACTAAATAAATTAATTTAGGACATACGTATGGGAGAATAGGTTTAGTAAGCACTTACAATGTGATAATAAATGCATAGTCAACTAGAACTCTGTCTAATGAGTTCCTCTACCAAAAAGCATGGATGTGAGCAGCTGGGCTTTTCTATACCACCTAAAATTCTGGGTAAATATCAAAACTCAGTCACAGAGAGGTGAAAAATAGACTCAAAGGTGCAAGCTAGCCTCATAATTCTGATCTCTGCCATAATTATTAAAAAAATCACAGAATCCAACATTTCATAAAAATAAAAATTTTAATAAAACTATTGATGTTTTACAAAGTAAAATTGATATCTCTGAAAAGATTTCAATTTTTTTTTTTAAATGTTTAACCTTGAACTTTCCTGTATTTTCCCTTTACTCAATTTACACATCTGCTTTAATTATAAACTTAACCATTAAGTTAATGGTTCCAAATCACTTTGAATTCCAACTCATTTTCCAAATAGTCCCTCTAGGTTTTTCAACCAAGAGATACAGGCCAGGTATACTGCCCAATTAAAATCAATGATAACGGAATCCAATTATTATGGAACTGGTGGGAACTGGGTTTTCTCAAGTCTATGGGTCTAACCAAATTCCTTTCCCTTTTATAACAATGTATGTTATAAATGTAAAAGGAAAGAGCAGTTCCCAAAACAATTTATTTGACAGTCAAATGCAATATGACAACTTCTTAGCAACAAGTTTTCTGGTAAACAAGAGTTAATTTTGGCCTGTTGCTACATTACTCAGGTACCAAACAATTCACTACATTCAAAAGAGATAAAAAATGGGGATTTGTATTATTGGACCAGACAATTCTGTGTTTGCACCATAAAACATACCAGGAAATTTTACATTCAGGTTCTGTCCAGATTTATGCTCTGAGAAAGTCTGATTTATGAAATGTGATTTAGGAAAAAAAAATTTAAAAATAAAAAAATGTGTGTGAATATTTCAGCCATATAAGTTTTATGAAGCCAGTATTCTGCCACCTGGAGTTTTGGCCTGGCTATGTGAGACAGGTCCAGTATGTGACTGGGGCAAAGACAAACTGAAGCTTTTGCTCCTAGGTCATTATTAGTTACTCTTCTGTTCTGTCCACTCTCCATTTATCTTAAGTAAATCCATGTTAACAAGATGATTATATATCTATTTCAAGGAATAAAAATATTTTGTTGTCTCAGACTCCATTGGAACTGCCTGTTCAGGACTCTGACATGCTCTGCAAGTCTCTCTCAAAGATACATGCATGAAGTTGTGAGCAACAGCTTCACAAACATCTGTTTCTCCAAACTTCATGCTGAAGCTTCCGCTTACATCTTTTACAGTACTGCATGCAGTTCATTTTATTTCTATGAAACAGTTATGATTTTATGAAAATATTCATTTAATGTATATTTACTGACAAGCTAGTGTTCATCTTAAAAACCTGAGAAAATATTAGAAATAGAGCACTGCTAAGTAGGCTACAATAAAAATAAATATTTATTCATGATCTTGGTTTTTTTGCTTTTCAGAAGACTCTGCAGATCTAGACAATTGTGTAGCTGTAATTTTGCAAATCACTTTTAATATGTATTTAGGCAGAACACACTGAAATTTCTTGTTGGCTTAGGAAGCCAAAATTTCACATATTACAGGCCAATTACGTGATAACTCCTGACCAACTAAATATTATTACAAAATCTGAAGTAATCAAGGGTACGGTATGTTCTTAGTGCTTAGCATAAGAGGGATGCCTTCACTAAATTAAAAGATTTATTTATGATTTGAAAATTGAAAGCCTGTTGGAGGACAATTTACAATTATAGAGATAATAATACTAATATAATATACTTGAGATTCTTTCTGCCTCCATGCCTTGCTAATAGTACAGTCCTGTGAACATATGCTGGGAGCTGCAACCCTTGTAACATGGGGTGTCTGATACACCCCAGCAAAGCACTTCCAAGAGTCAGCCAGGCAGAGGCAAAGGCAGGAAGCCTTCTCCCTCTCTTCCACTGTCTTTTATTCAATATCTGCTCTCCTTGGCAAGCATCTCTGGGGGGATCTAAGGAGGACAACTTCCAAAACTTCAGTCATTTTTGGAAGTTAATGTAGATAAAGTTAGGCTCCTTTTTCTCCAACCACTGAGCACCCATCCGTACAAAGGATCCTAAACAATACTGTATCCTGTGTACTTTATTGAATATATAGCCCTGGTTTCCCCCCCCAGTTATCACAGCTCCTGTCATACACTATGTCACACACTGTGATTTATGTTTATGATCATTATGCAACTAGATCTATGTCTTGCAGCAAAACTTTTGCCTGCAGATGGATTTTAGGAGTATGTTAGACTTCAAAGCACTCACCAATCTCATTTCCTACTGATAGAGGTGCCCAGCATTGCCTAATACTTTTATAAAAGTATTTTTATTCACTTACTCCTTTACGGTTCCTATGAAAAATCAGGCTATTAAAAAACCCTAGAAGGTACACTGAACTCACCCTGAAATATTGGATCAAATTATATTTTCTCAGTGACAGAAGAAGAAAATATTTTATATTAAATTCTTTATTTAAGACCAAGCAAAACATTTCATTTTGAGATACTTCTAAGGAAAATGAGGGACATGACAAACCACATCCAGAAAGATGGCAAAACAAAAGTAGTTATCTTTCCTCATTTCTTTTCCCCTTCTCCCTTGGAAAACACATGCCTAAATCTCCCACTTCCTGAGAATGCCCTAATTATCCAGTTTTGGTGTATAGCTCCACCTCTTTCAGATTTCGGTGCCTGCTCCAGTAAATGTTTATTTTGATTAAGTAGAAGAGGGTCCCATATCTCCAGCCCAAGGCAAACCCTTGGAGGTAAAAGGTGCAGGTTCAAATCTGCCTAAACAACAGCAACCTGAATTTTCAAATTTTTTTAATAAAATGCAACTACACACTGACTGATAAGAAATATGAATTAAGGCAGATTAATTCTGGACCACCAAATCTATGTTTTTCAGTTACTGTAACATTCAAATAAATTCCAACAGCTCTGTCACTAAGCCAGTTGAACTCTGCATCTCTCAAAAAAGGCTGCATACCATTCTTGTTTTACTGTTGTAATACTTGTGGCAAAAAGGAATTTAAATCATTAACCACCTAAAATAAATGTTGAATAATTTTATCAAAGAGAATGGAGACTTGTGTTCCACACAGCCACAAATCTGACCTGCTGACATTTACCAAAAAGCTACTTTGTATTTTCTGCACTGACAAGAAATCCCATGTGTTCATACTGTGTCACACTACAAAAGTAAGTCAGCCATGGATTAACTTCCATATGTTCTTTTAATTGATTTAACAAATATAGATGAGATAAAGATACTTATGTGGTATTGTAAAGAGCACAGACTAAGACCTGGTCACCTTCTGCACCTTCCCAATGCAGACCTTTGTGGGCATTTCTTGTGAAAGGAACAGACTTTACAGCAGATATGCAGGAATTTGAGAAGGATGATACACAAGAAGGGGTTTTCAGTTTAATTTCTTTTATAAAAATTAATATCACAACCATACAACTTTCAAAGTACTTCCATAGTTGCTTTCTTTACAGTTTAAAATAATACTAGCAGTATGTTTAATTGCTAGAATTTCACTTCTAAATTTATAATGGATTTACGATCCATGTTAATCTCTCACAGAACACAGCCTTTAAAACTGAAATCAGTTTTCTAGACACCCCCGAGAAGCAGAAGCCTTTAAAAGAACATTTTACTGTCCCTTTGCAGACATGATCACTCCCAGACTGACTAGTTTTCAGTTTTAATCTCTGAATGGATGCAGGTGTTTGTTTCTTTTTGGTCATACCACATTACATGCTGAGACAGTGACGGTCTGTGGGAATTTAGTAACCCATTCAGAATTCTACATTTTATAAGAGAGAAAATGTCAGATGTGGTCAGCTTCCTATCCTTTTATGGCCGACTTTTATTATTCACTCCTGCCTCTTACTGCCTACACCTCCTGAGCAAATGTTCAAAATTCTATTCAAATTGCAGAAGCTAACTTCCTCCGCAGAGAATAATACAGATTCAAAGGAGGACAAGTGTTGTTTATTAGCAATTACCATGAAAGTCCTTCCTGTAATTAACCTCAGCTTCATGGACACTACTATTTGCACTTCAGCTATCTCATAAACAGGGCCTACATTTCCATTATTGTTAGGGAAGATGAGTCATTGCAGAAGAATGCTTATCTCAAGTCAGTTTTAACTAGCTTTTGTCTGCATGAGATATTAGTCACTGGTACCTACAAGATTACAAGAAAGTCTGGATTTGTGCTTCATTTTTAAAAGCCTCTTTCCTCTTCTTCTTCATATATTCAGAATGCATCAGTAACAGCATCAGGGCTGAGAAGTATATAAAATTCTCTTTTCAGTTAAATGTACACTTTGCCTGTATGATCACTGAATCATAACCAAGAAGAATTCCAGATTCTGCCCAGCTAATGGGAGGTCTAAGACACTGAATAACCCAACATTCGCTCTGTAGGCCATAAAGAGACAATGGTGAAGGATTTGTTTTAACATTCTTCAAGCTCTCAAAGACAGCCGAGCTACAAATCAGTGCAGTGATGTATGCCTTTTGCCTGACAAAAAAAATCCCAAGCAACCCCCAGTTTATTCACAAAACACAATAAAATATGAAAATACAAGTACAATGCACATTCCTAGATTTTTTGTGTTTTTTTTTTTTTTTTTTTAATATTTGAACAGTGTGGACATTAGTAGATGTTAATGAAAACATTTATCGCACACAGAACCTAAACATATATCTCAATTCCTTGAAACTAAACAGGCTAAAAATCTAATAGCCCTTCATGACCTAATCCTGCAAAAATTCATGCAGGCAGAATTTCCATATGCCATCACTGATTTTAACAGGAGACAATCTGCATAGAACTACCTGCAGGTATTCACCACAAGACGGAGGCCTTCTGAAGGGTATTCAAGAAGATCTTTACATGTTTTGCAGAAGTTAAAGCTTTACTAGTAATACAATATTAAACAGCATAGTTCTGATTCTTGCAGTCTGACTGTATCCTAAATTAAAATCTGATTCAAGGGGCATAGCATTTACCTTCTTTATCTATTTAGCTATCAGGCTATCACGCAGAACTCCCAGAAAAATAAAAACATTAATTAAGACTAACTGGGACTTCAAATTCTTCCCATACTCACTGCTTTGAGTAATTTCATTTCACATTCCCAAGTACTAATTCCAGAGAGTTACATCAAAGCCTCCAGAAATTTCTATAAACTGTGAGGTCAGAGATGAGAATGTTCCTTTACTTTAGATGCAAGTTTATTGGGGATTTGTCATTTTACTGTTATTTTTCTCTTGTGGGAGATGTAGGTAACAGCAAGACAGAAGAGTAGACCTGGATTATTGCATGCAAAAGCATCTACATTTGTACATCCACTTCACTGCTATGGTAAGTTTTAGAAAAAAACCTTTTTTCTTTAAGCCTTTTTGAATGCTGTTAATACAGATTACATTTGACCAAAATGAGGTTGAATGCCATTCTTTGGACAAGATTTTTTTCAATGTATACAGTGAACTAGCTGCAGACATAAATTGCATACAAGCTTGGTTTTTTTCTTTCCCAGTGGGAGTGGCAACTGAAATCTGGACCGTTGCCACATTGGTTGTGCAATTCAGATCACAGTACTTATAGAGACGAGATGGTCAGTGCACCAGCATACTAATGCATCTGACAACTAGAGTGGCTATTGTTAGTATTTTATATATTAAAGTAAAATCACAGTTTAATGTCAGAAAATACCATTCCACATAAATTTATGATTGAAACATAACTTCCAGTCTCAGCACTTATTTCTAAGGGACAGTTTTGTAAACTCACTGTTAAAGTTTTCAGTTGCTGTAACAGTGGCATTGAATTTGAAGTTCTCAAACAATATATTAGAAAGATGACAATTATTTTCTATCTTTTTTTTTCTTTTCTTTTTTTTTTCTGTAACCCTTGAGTATACAACTCTATGGTTTTCAGTTGTGCGTAAGAATTACCTAACAGTTTGCTACAATCAGTTTCTGGTTAAGAAAAAAGAGAAATTAGCTATGTAGTAACACAAAACCGAACCTAAATAAATCACCATTGCACTTGTGTGATTCCTCCAAAACATCAAACATGATTATTTTAATCAGTTATCCTCCTTCAGCAGTTACACACTGCCATATTAAACAACTTAATTCTAACAATTACAAGAAATAAATCACAAACAATTAGACTATAGCACAGTATCATACCAAAAATTAACAAACCCACTGTATTCAATGTTTATTTGAAGTTTTAAAAGAATTTTCACATTCATAAAGCTTTTAGCATAAAAATTTTTCATGAAGAAAAAGGAAAAAATCATGTGACAAGATATGCACATTTGGAAAAGCTGCTGTGGTGAGCTCTACATTTTCAAAGAAAAGGGAAACATATTTAAAAGATATGTTACTAGTTTTGGAAACCTTTTTTCTTTTTACATGCACATTAGGAGTAGGAATAAATTTTTCAGCTTTAAGGTACTGACAGGGATTATATTGAATAAGCTCTGTTAGCTTAGCTTTCCCTTCTGTCTAGCTTTTAAAGCATACTTAATTATAATGAAATGGTACTTTGCTCTGTCAACAAGTTGTGAAGTCACTCACTCAACATTTTTCCTCTCATACCCTCTGCTATTCCTCTTCTCTGGTCCTGTTTAATTTTTTGCATTTCCTGATTTTCATCTTGGGAAAACAAAAGGCAGCTGCACTAAGTTACATGAAACAGCAAAGTGACTCTGCTAGTTAGTGATTTGCAGGTTCTAAACAGTGAGTTGTGTGAAATGAAAAGGGGAGTGTCATGTTGCAAAAACTCTTTTCTCTCCCCTTTCTACAGCTGTATTTCTAATCAGCAGAAGATACATCTTGCTTGGAGTCAACCCCCTTTCTCTCTGCACATTCTTAACCTTCTATCTTATGCATGGATCACTGGTTAGCTTAGAAATGCACAGACACAAAAGGGGGAGCTGACATGTGAGGTTTGATGGCAATAATGGCTGTTTATAAGCCTAATCCATCACATTTAGTGGACACCTCCATTTTTGTCCCTCTGAAAAGGTATAAATAATAAAATGGTACAGCTTCGGCTCAGAGGTGCCTTGGTAAATATTTTAACTATTTACAAGATCACATCAATAACAAAAGAAGCATCTGTACCATCCATACAGAGGTCTCTGAATCATTAGAATAGTACCCAGATGGTTCTTACAATTCATCAACAATAAAATGTCTTCATGACAGAGCTTTTGTGACATCATTGATATTTTTATATGCTACTGTTCAATACTCCAATCTTGCATTCTTTTCCCCAAGAACCTCTTAGTAAATATTCTTTCTTTCTCAAGGAAAAAAGAAGAAAAACTTAACAATAAGGATCCACACACAAGGTAGTTCCAGCTGCAATCACCCTCTCCATAGAATCAATGATCCAGATTACTAATGTTTCTCTTTGAGACACATATTATCTGGAATACATTAAGGTTAGCACTGTGTCAAATCCCTTGATAAACTCAGGCTGCTATTGGCTACTTGGGCAGTAGCAGTTGATAGTTTTCCCTTGATTTTATTTTGCTTGTATCAATATCACATCCAAACAGCAGTATGTCATACACAGTAACAAAACATAGGAAAGGAAATTCAGCAGTCACAAAATGAACCTGATGGGATTCCTATTTAAGATCTGACAAGTCAGCTCTGGGGCTAAAGTGATGTTTATTGTCTTTCTTCACAAAGCAAAATACTTGGAAGTGGCAACACATAGGTATATAGACAGTATTAAAGATCTTGGTTTTATCTAACTAGAGACTTTGGGTACTTGTTTTTTAGGTGCCAAATCAAACCCAACAAGAATAAACCAGGCAATTTTAGAAAAGTGCTGAATACCCACTTGTTTAATAACCTGTACACTTAAAATGTTTCATACTGAGTCATTAGTCTCATTAAGCAATTTTAGCAGAAACTGGTAACAATTTTTAATAAGGTCAGTCTCCAGTTTTTGGTTGCTTTTAATCCTATTCATGCATATTATAAATCAGGCTGGGCTTTAAATAGTCTTGCTTAAAAAATTTTCTCAGTTCCATAATATTCCTAAAATCACTGAAGTTTCAGTCACTAAGTTAAAAATCTTTCTTAAATGTTACTTCAAATAGCTTAAACTGTTATTTTACAAAGTCTTTACACCAGTACTAAATCTTTTGTTTCCAATTAATCAAAATCTTGATAAAATAATTAAATTACACCAGCATAAAATGTACACAAGCACAAACCTATGTAAGAAAATGAACCCTGGTTCTAAAGAATACGATTATATCCATTCTTTTTATCCCTACACACACACACTTTCTGAGAAAGATGGGAAAACGTGAAACAGAAGAATACTAACAAAGAATAACAATAAAGCTACGTATTTTTCAAAATAGAAATACTCTTAGGTAAAGTTTGAACCCCTTGTTCTTCCCAAAGATAAGCAAAATGGTATAGAAGTAAAGCAATTCAGAAGCATTCCTGAATATCAATGCTACCCCAATTCCAAAATTTCGTCAATAAAATTAACAGCCGTCCTTTGAATGGAATATCACACCTCTAAATGAGTTCAAGCTGGTGCTGTTATTGTCCAGTGGAATGTGAGATTTACATTTCACAGCTCCTCACCAAAGTAATGAATGAATCTGTTCTCGTAAACAAACAATTCCAGTTTCATGTTATTTCAATGGCCTTCCAACAATGTGTGCCTCCACAAAGAAAAATATTTATCATGTTTGAGCTCAGCTCCGATTCTAAATGGGACCATAATAAAATGACACCATAAAAAACATTTTCACAGCTGAGTTTGTAATTTAATAAACAGATGCAAACAACAGTCTTTGGAGATCAACAGTTAAAAAATAAATTATGTAGAAGACTCCCTACATCACAATGGGAACAACTGAAATGGCCTCCAGCAATATGTAGTAGAGTGACAAGGTATGCATCCTTGGACTTTTCACAGGCATCAGCCTTTGAAGTATGTTATCATGACATCAATGCAAATCAGTCAGATGATTTCAAGGAAAGGCCAAAAGTGATTTGCTTTGTTTGTATCATCCTAAATATTAAATAATTACTCCGCAAACACCAAATATTTTCAGACATACTATACACTCACTGTGCTGGTCTTACATTTATTAATCCATTCTATTCCTTACTCTCCAAAAAAAGTTATCAACATTTTTTGCAGTGGAAAGGTAATATTTCATTTTAAAATAACTCCAAATCTTAAAAGTAACAGTTTGACACTGTTGGATTTAATGTGGAGTTTTCAGAAGCAAACACAGGTATCATAGTTCTTGGTGCTTTCATTGAAGTCAGTGAGAACTTTCCTCTCAACATAGGTGAGAACAGTTAATCTGAGTTCTTGAGAGTCAAACCTTTCAAATAACATACTAACCTAAGGGTGATTGCGCACAGTACTTGGTTGCAATTATATTTTAAAGTGAGTTATTGAAGACATCCATTAGACTATCATGAGTGGCCAGAGATTTCACAAGAGCTCAGTAATTCACCAATTAAACCTTCTCTGCTCAGCAAATTCAAACCTTGGTATTACCTAGAGTGCAATGATACCATAGTAGATCAATATCAATACAGTGGAAGGGATGTAGACAGACAAGAGTCTTGATTTCCAATGAAATTTTAACATGCCTGCTGTTTCTGGATTGCAATCAGGCTGCATGATTGTTGATTTTTTTCCTTGAATATGGACATAAATTATTAATTCCATGAAACTGTGGTGGGATTCAGTTATGCATTCAGAACGATTACTGCTTAAGGTGACTAAAAGTAATAGAATAACACAGTTGCATTTCTACAGTAAAACATTTAAAAAACACAGTATTAAAGCTATTCGAAATCTACACCATGACTTGAAGATCTTAAACTAAAATACAGAGGGGGAGGGGTGGAGAATGAAAAAATCTGTCTTCACTTACTTTCTTCTATGACTGGCACAGCCTTCCTCATTGCTACTAGCCCAAAATGAGATGGACATTTAGATTTTAATATTGCTTAGGCAAAGTACTTAAAAAAGTCTTCTCACTTTGTAGGATCCAGCATCTGACACACTTCAGCTTAATATTTATGCTAGTATTTAATACCTAATGTGTTAATAAGAAAACAAAGTGACTAAAACCAAAAATAAATCCTTTTTTTCCCCCTCTAAAATAAGCCTCCCAATAAAAGCAAATTTTAATGAAAAACTGTACTTTAGATCCCTGACCTGGCCAATTGCCCAGCAAGGGCTCTAAATATAGTATCAGGAAAGAAGAAACTAGCCAGTGCTAAAATATATTGTTTGTCCTTGGCAGATTCTTTGAATTAAGAGTTAATTTGGCCTTTTGAATTGTCATGAGAATCCTCTGATATATGTATGATTATATTTTGGTGGAAGTAGTGCAATAGCTAAATTGAGCACTGATAAGAGCTTCAAGGGAAATATCTTCACCTGGAAAAGTTCAAAAGGTTTGAGGGGGCTCCTGCTCTTCAGGATCAAACATACTGAGGATCCCAGTATAATTTGTCACAATAAGCTTTAATGAAAGACTGGAAGGGCAGAAAACACAGTGACACGTGAAGAATTTTCAAACTGCCTAGGTCACAAGTTTTATCTATATATTTTTGATAAGGATAAATGAAATGAATTATGAAAGTCAAATGGTAAATCGCTTTCCCATAGTAGACTCCCTCACTGATCTAGATGGAACTGCTCTGATTATCAAACCAATGGTATGATGATAAAACTAATTCTTAGTCTTAAGATTCTACATATGCATTTTTAGGTCTCCGTTTAAGTTATATTCTTAAAGGGATCTTAAACCCATAGGTTTCTTGGAATATAGTAAAATTTTGCATACAACCTTGTTATGTGAACATACACATTCATTTTAGGGGAAGTATTTGTGAAATATGTGCTACTCCATGAGTGTACAAATTAAAGGTTATGCAAAGGTGTCACAGAAAATGAGCTAATTGATGTTCTGAAACACTAGTTAGAGCAATTTTATCAAGATACTGTAATGATTTATAAAGTGCAATTTTAAATAGTGATTTAAGAATGGGCACTTTAATGCCTTAGTAATCAAGAATCAGCTCAGAAATTAATGATCACTTTTATGGTAGCATACTTCATAGAGCTCTAATCCCATCAGATGGTATTTTAAACACCTAAAGTAGTGTCTATTCTGCCCCAAACAAAGTTATTTCACATTCCTTTATAGTTAAAACATGACTTAAAATAATGGGCCCTGAACACAAAACTGCAACGCTTGTAAGCATCCCCTCAATACAGTCAGGTAGCCAGCTGAGCACACTACATACTGCATTTTTAACAGTCATCTCAGTATATGGAGAAAAAGCCAGGTAGCAAATTGCTTCTCAGGTGCTTGTGCAGGCTCTGATCCAAAGTCCACTTACATAAACAGGAACATTTCCATTTACTTTAACAGGCTTTGGCTCACGCTCCAAGAAATGCACGTTTCACATTCCAAGTTAACACAGCTCCACTTAATTATTAAACATCAGAGAAGTAACCGGACATTTCTGTATAATAAAATTTCCAGTTACTGATAAGAAAATATTGATACATTTTTTTCAAGTGAAATTAATGCTCATGGCAGATGTGATATCAACAGCTCAAAATTCTATAATTTGATGCTGGAGGCTGTACTCAGGCTTGCTGGAGCTGACGGTCGAATTTCTCCTTAAGACAGTGACAAAATGAGGAAGGGTACTTAACTTCACATAACCTGAGTTATTGAGATTTTTCATTTGTTTAAATTTCCACTGTGCAAGTCTATTATTGTCAAAATGGGAGGTTTTATCAGACAAATTCAACCTATCATTTGATGCATGTTCTATGGCAAATCCACAAAGGATGTGAATCTGATACAAGCTGAGTCTCTACTGAGAGATATGGACATTTACAGATCTGGAAGCTCCCACTTCAGTCACCACCAAAGCAATCAATATTTAGACCAGACAGACTGTAAATGGAAACCACTGTACAAATGTTTGAGGCTTGATATGATTTTTTAGTTTCTGTTCACTTTAACAGTCATACGTTTTAAGATTTCCAATGGTTGTTTGTAAAACATCTCACATGTGAAGAGAAAACATTATTTTGATGCAAAATTACTCTTATTCTAAATTTAATTTAGGCTTCACAAGCTTTTGCAGTCTTTTCAAATACTAAAACTGAAGTGGAAAGCAAGATGTAATAAAGATGTCATCAACTACCTCACCACTTCCTCAGTTTTGAGGTCACTCCATGCAGCACCAATATGTAGCAGAAAAAAAAATTAAGCAGACTGTGGAATACTAGCCAGTTCTGGATATGGTTTGGGAAGACTGACATCCTGTCCCCTTCCATTCATCTTCTGTGTGTGTGCAATCTGTTTTGATGACAAATTGAAGACACCTTTTTGACTTCCTCTGAATTCTCTTCACACTATGGTGTTCTGTTTGTCTCACGTTTGTTATATCAATGCTCCACTAAGAATTTGCCAAAAAGCAAACACAAAAAACCAGTATCACATTAAAAGAACTTTTTAAGTCCTAAACACTTAAGTTTCTAGGTTTCGTTACACTAGGTAAAACCTTCTTCCTGCAAGAGATTGCTGTTGAAGACAGAATCACAGCCTAGGGCAGTATCAGCACATCCCTTCCAGGATCAAGCAAAAAAGACTCATCAAACTGTAAAATGGTGTCACATGGTTTAACCCCAGCCAGCAACTAAGCACCATGTGGCCGCTTGCTCACTCTTCCTTGTTCCCAGTGGGATGGCAAGGAGAATTGAAAAAAAAGAAGGAAAACACATGGGTTGAGATAAGAACAGTTTAATAACTAAAGCAAAATAAAATATAATAGTAACAATAATAATATAATTATAATGAAAAGAAAAAAAAAAAGAGAGAGAGAAATATAACCCCCAAAAAGACAAATGATGCACAGTGCAGTTGCTCACCACCCACTGACCGATGCTCAAGCAGCGATTGATCCCTCCCAGCCATCTCCCCCCAGTTTACATACTGAGCAAGACATCCTATGGTCTGGAATAGCCCTTTGGCTAGTTGGGGTCAGCTGTCCTGCTCATGATCCCTCCCAGCTTCTTGTGCACCTGCTTGCTGGCAGAGCATGGGAAACCAAAAAATCCTTAACTTCGGATAAGTGCTACTTAGCAACAACTAAAACATCAGTGTGTTATCAACAGTATTCCCACTCTAAATCCAAAAGACAACACTACCAGCTACTAGGAAGAAAATTAACTCTATCCCAGCTGAAACCTGGACAAGTGGACAGACATGTTATGTTCCAAGATGGGATCAATTCCCCAAACATTTCTAAAAGCAGGATGAGCAATTTACAGCTTTTAATATATGCACAAGACCTAATTCTCATCTCAGTTGGTATGAAATGTCTAATGCTTTTAACAACAGAGGATTTGATCACAGACGAGCTTCATTCTTCATTCATGTGGTGCAAACACAGTGTGCTAATTTTGGAAATGGTATGGCTGATTCAAAGGAAGTTCTCTATATCAACATCAGTATAAAATGAGGTCATAATTTGACTCCTTCACTGTAATAAGAACGGTAAACCCTCTACCGAAAAAAGCCCTATTAAAATAAACCTTAGAACTGAGAAATAGTCATAGTGATAGAATGTAATAATGTGACGGTCTTAATAAGGATTTTACCACTATGTGTTCAATTAACAATATAATAGCCTTACTTTCTGTAATTTGCATTGGACACTAAACATAAGGCTAAAAGCAAAAGGGAAAAAAAAAATTTCTTAGGATTCATGGTCTTTCTCAGCTGCTGGATTCATCAAGTGACTATTAGGCGTATTTCATGCTGCAGTTTATGCCTCAGTTTCCTTATTTGTAAACTGAGATAAATAATAAATTCCTTTCTAGAAATAGTTCTAAGCCTCTGTCATCTACATAAATTTAATTTGTAATGTTATTAGTTATCTACAAGAAATGATTACTTTTTTTACTTTGCCTATTGCCAACATGGTTCAAATTACACAGCCCATAATCCACGTATGTTTCATAAGTTTAATTTACTGATTTTAGTCAAAAACATCTTTTAAATTAAATGCTGCTATCCATTTTATTGCTCAGTTTGTACTTTGCTTATTGCTGAGTGCCTGCCAAATTCATCTAATCAACACAACAATCTAACTGCAATCAAAGACAGTGGGAGTATTTACAAATCCAATCTGCTGCAGCAAATATGAAAGAATACAGACATTACAGTATTCAGTAATAACAACCCAGAGGGAATTAGAGTATCTGCTGTTTTCAAAACTTTTTTTCTATTCCTCCCATAATTTCATTTGCACTTTTCTTATGGGCAAACATCCATGTTACCTTTAAAGGCATGTTGCATATAAAAATTTAAGCTAAATTAGCAAAGTAAAAAAAATCAGAAAGTCTGTATTTCCAATACGTTATGCCAACAGAGCTAACCTTTATACCAGAGAAGGCTATGTACTTTCTGCCCATAGCGAGGAAAGACCATATATTGTGGCTTAATTCTTGTCCAGATATACTGCACATCTCATCTCTTTGTTCTGCACTTGACAGTAGAGCACACGCTTCCTAGAAGCATGAGATTTATTGCAGAGATGCAGATCAGCTTTGGGGCAAGAGATTGGGCAGCAGCCTTCTTCTTGCCCAGTTTTAGGGAGTGCTCTGGCAGTAGGGCAGTCAGGGTTGGAATGCTAACTGTTAGAGCAGTTGTCACAGCTTTTCCTTTTGTCATGGCCTTTTATACAAACAGGCTGGGATTAACTGTGGACACAGCTACTCATCTCTCCTGAGCTTGGAAGTCCTCCAAACAAAGTTATGTTTGATCCTAGGGAACATAGAAATGAGGCAAGATGCCTCGACCAGAAATGACTATGGGGAATTGATGTACAGGATAGATGAATTGTCCTGGTAGGCTAAAAATAGACCTTTAATATCTAAACCATATCTATGGTCTTTACTGTCTTCAATGTTTTTGCCTTTTTTTTTCCCTCCACAGGACAGTGGAAGAGGACCACCAAATGAAATGTTAGCCTATACTACTTTTTACCTCCTTTTTCAACATATGAATTGATGCTTTATTTAATATGTACTCTGTAATTCCTGCTTGACAAGTGAGCTGCTAATTTCTCAACAGCTTTTCTATGACGACCCACTGTATTTTGAGTCCTTCCTAAGCATTCATGCATTTATTTTTATAATGAGGGTTTCAAATACATAGGTAATATTACACCTCTTTTAAAGATAGGAAACTGCAGCAGAGAAAGCTAAGGTCAAAAGTTTTCAGTAATTCCAAGTGCCCACTTTGGAAACCCTAAGACTTAACTCCTTCAAATAGCTTTGCAGTATACAGTACCGTGTGTGCCCATTGGCTCTAAGGAACAACAATGACATTCAGCATTCGATAGCACTGTGAAATCCTATGGCAAGATGCTTACACTAAATAATAAATGTTCATAAATTGAGTTGTCTAGCACTGTAGTATAATTCTGTGGCACTGCAGGCTGTGCCTATAGTACGACTATTAGTTTTGCCAAAATAGAACTCAAGTACACCACCTCATCTAGTTCAAGTTAATTGCCTTCAAACTGCCTGTATGACCAGATATTTAAACTTAAGTTAGTCCCCAAACGCACATCTAATTTTCTCCATCTGGCAAGCCATGAGACATAAAGTGAATGTGTAAAAGCTCGGGGAACAATCAATGAGTTTGGTTCTGAATATGGTCTTGAACATGATCTGACAGCATTATACAGACATGGCCATGTAGCCTGTATGGCAGATGCAGAAACGTATCCTAATTCTCCAGGGCAACATAAAACCATTTTCTTCCTACAGGTGATACATCTACTTTCTAGCCTTCTTAACCAGTCTACTGTAGCCTGCTGCATTTCATTCCTACTTTGCTGTCAACCCACTTATGGTCTGTTTCTGATCTCAGTCTCATCTGTACTAAGCAGAAGTGACTCCTGTGACTACATGGGTATAAGTGAGATCTGAAACCATCTTAAAGTGTGATAGAAGTGAGGTATCAGATGCAGGGTAGTTACAAATATGTTTTTATTGTATATGGAGCTGTGTTCAGGAATGTTTTCCATTTTTAACATGTTGCAGTTTTAGTATGTTGGGCCAGCTTCAGCCAGTGTTAATTAAACAGAGTGATTTCAAGGGATGATATTGGATAATTCTGGCTCATAGCACAAAGTAATGGTGACTTACCCAATTTCTGCCCTATCAGTAACATTTCCCAAATATTACATTTTGGTGCTTTTCTAAAAAATTATGGCACTGTCAGTACATTACTGAGAGAGATCGAACCATCTTTTGGCACCATTTCATTTAAATTTTGTGGAGTAGCCTCCTAATTTACACAGAAGAGCTCATGTTTCTCAGCAAGCTTGAGTTGCTTTTAAGTGGACCTGACAAAGAGCAGAGTTTTGCCAAGGCAACTGAAGTTTTAAGGAAAAAAAAAAAGGCTATTTGTTGATTTGTTTGTTTCATACCAGTTGAATGTTTTAGATTGAAAACCACTTCTAGGTTTCTTGGGTTCATGGAAAGAATTAACTCAACCATACTTTAGAGTCAATTGTCAAGTATTACCACACTGAAGAAAACAAAGCTGTCCTGATTCACACTACCAGCAGAGCTGTCCTTAAAAGTTATTTGTGTTAACCAATATTTGAGTAAACTGCTATTTTTCAGGCACTTTTCTGTCATTTTAAGGTTTGTGTTAATAAGATTTGCAGTACTTGAACTTTGCAAGAAATTAATGAAACAATGAGACTTGTTCATGTGAAAGGAGAAAGTACTATTCTTTGAAACAGAGAAAGTTAGAAGAGGGGAAGAAATTTAATTCAGCAAATAAACTTTTTAGAAAAAACTGAATCTGCATTCTGATAAAGATCTGATAAATACTGAGTAAATAAGTTCAAGTTCATAGCAGCTGAATAACAGTTTGACTTCAACCATATCATTGTCAGGAAAAACAAATACAAACTTGCCCCAGAGCAAAACAACATTAGAGAAATCAGGAAGAGGACAGATAGACAGACAGTAAGTTATGGACATAAAACTCTTTGTACCAAAACCAATTAACCCTAACCTAAGGCAAGCCTTTTTCTTCTAGCCCTTCATTTAAAGGTTTTACAATTTATAGCCTGTATTTCTCAGGGGAGGTCTAGCTCTGCTCTGATTTCACATTTCACAGCAGCACATGTGTAATTCTGCTGCAGCACAAAGCACATGATCTAGCTGATATCAGGAAATCCACTTTTCACAAGTTGGAAATACACTGGAACTGAGTTGTAACCAGAATCCACTTCTATTGCAACAGGCCATCCACGTATGTTTGCAGAAGTGACAGAGTGGAGTGATACTCATCAGAAGTCTGTCAGTCTCATGCTGCATCTGATGTCCTTGGAGGGGAAAAAAAAACCCCAGCCAAAACCAACCTGCTACATTATTGTTTGAAAGACAACTAAATTTTTTAAATTGGATTTTTAAAGTTAAGTTCAGGCTTTCAATAGGCTTTTATAACTGCCATTAGTATCGAGATTGGAAAATGCAATATGACAACCATTTCATTTATTTACTGCCTTCAAGTACCCAGAGAAATGCATGCTTGAAAGTTCCCATATGGTAGGAGCAAGACACCAACTTCATAAAGAACACCCCCCCCAACTTGCATAAACTTGCATGTTTAATGATCTTTTAAATTTTGTATGATCTCAAATCAAAAGTAAAATACACTTGTACCCAATCTGACTTCAAGACAGAGCTGCTCCAACAAAAGAATTCAGAAGAGGATATACTTCACTATGTATCTGTAGAAGCAGGCAGAGAGGAAAATAAATCTGTTCCACAGTAATTATTTGCAAATACACAAAACTTAATTCATGCCATGGAATTCATTAAGTCAGTTTAATAATTCCACAGAAATGCTTACTAAATTCTACAGTACTTAGAGCAAAACAACATAATGAGAAATTGTTTCTTTGTGTTTTTTTTTAATCATACAAAAGTTTTATGTACATGTTTAGTATCATACATTTCTATAGCTTCATAACATAAATATATATTGATGTAGATGACATGCATCTGCAAAGGTGCTCTCACTTTGCATTTGTATTCTTAAATAAAGTGCAGCTTCCTTATGAAAAATTATATAAGAACTAATTTACAACTTACACAACTTTTAAAATATGTCTATCTGATCTATACTCATCTTTTGGAGTCTTGTCTTTGCTGAGCTTTATCTTGGCAGACAGCTTTTCTAAAATTTCCACCAGCTTTCTATTAATTATATAGTTATTTTTACAACACAGTGTTTGGGTAGGGAAAGAAGTTCTCCGTCGTAAGTCCAGAAACATATATATATATATATACACACATACATGAACAAAGGAGCACCAATAATGTCACAACCACCCCCAGCATTTTAGAACAGCTTCAGCCAGGCACGTATACTGTTTTGTGTTGTATCCCAAAGCTACATTGTAAGCAGGTGGAAGTGCAGTTTTCAAGGCTATTTATTCCTCCCTTCCATCAAAACCATAGAAACACCTGTGCTAAGCAACTTTTGATTGCCCGTTGTGAAAATAGCTTCTAAAATTATCTTACTTTGTGGGAAGCAATACTGGTCCCATGATGGACTGGAGTAAAACAAACAGGGACAATGGTTCAAAGCCACTTAAAGATTTTATTTTATTGTATTATGCATACAAAGTGCAGCTGTGCTGCTTATACATTCATACATGTTTACTTTTGAGTATACACTACATATCTTAAAAGTGACTAAAAACTCAGAAAAGAAACAATATATTTTTCTAGTGATCATCTAATTATTTGCAGAATTTGAAATCCAGCTCATTTCAGGCAATAAAATGAAAAGCTAGTTTATAAGCTGTTTCATGGTATAAATGAACAGCCCACCAGCAAGCCATAACCACAAAATACAGAGATGAAACCACCAAAAATGCAGTTTGAGAGTATCAAAAGCATACGTACAGTACCCTTCTCAAAAGAGATATTTTATTTCTGTTGCTTATTCAAGTTTATGTTTTCTTATTAGGTAAAATTAGATTCTATATCCTTTGAAACCCTAAGTCCTAATACAGAAAATTATTCATTGTATGAGTATGTGTAGTCACTTCAGTCAAAAGAATGTGTCTGCTTACAGAAGACGACTTCTTACGTGCAGAAAGAAAGGCTACCCAAAAGTATAAGCTGTTCCACCAAATTATTTTTCTGCAACTAATCTATAATACAGCTGCATATGAAGACCTAAAACAATTATTTCTATACAACTAATGAACTCAAACCAGTAATATGCTCTGAAAGCCCATCATTCCCTTTAGAAAGGGTTCTGATATACCAGAGATGATACAGAGACAATGAGTGGAAAGCTGACTTCTTACCATCCAAAGATCTCACTATATTAAAGAAATTAAGGGAACATTCAATCTAGCCTTATTTAGCTAACGCAACCTTATTCTGGCTGTGACCCCACTATGAATATCACTGAGCTTCTAGTGTGCAGTATGTTGTCCCTGTACTTTCACCAAAAGTTACTTTTCACTTTATTTAAACAGGGAGGTGGACTGAAATTGAATGCCCACTTCCTCATCTGTCCCTTCCCTACCCCTGCTACTTCTAGCTGAATCCAGTCTGATTTTCACTACTTTCCTTTCTGTAGTACTCATCCCCAGCCCAATATCCTCCCACAGACCTGTTACCTATTTGTCTGGGCACGTGACAGCACAACTGTACTTAACCACAAGCTATACATGTACTGGTGAGTTGGCCAGTAAATGCACAATGAAAGACCAAAATACTCACAGACTCAGAAATGGTAAGATGCTCCGTCTGCCCACCTTTCCCTCTGTGGAGCTGCTAATTCACCAACCTGCCAATTTTCACTAAACCAGTATCTTTGTAATCTTCAATCCAGTCAAATTTAGGAGCAAGACAGAGACAGACTGAACTAAGAATATTTATCAGTAGTGAAATCATACAAGCCTTGTTTCCTCAGAATAAATCTAAGGATTTTTCCAAACATTCATTCTCCCTACATGACATAATACCTGCATGACTAAAAACCACAAAGATGTTACTCTGGGCAAAAAGATGTCAGTGTAAGTAAATATAATAAATTTATCCTTGTCTGACAGACAACATCAACATGGGGAACAAATAGTGATATTTTTTCCTGCTATAGTAGTAGTATTAGAAGCAAACATCTGTGTCACCAAAATGCAAAGAAACGTTATCCAAATTGAAGATCTCAATGTAAGTATGTATAAATACAACAAACTTGAATCTTTTAGGATTTAAAATTTGTAACAAGAAATGACCAGGCATTTCACAGAATGTTGATTCTTAGAGACACCTGAGAGGAAAAAAAAAAAAAAAGAGGAAAAAGAGAGACAGAGAGAGAGAAAAAGCAGCAATTATGAATCCAGAACACTTCCATGTGACAAAAACAAATGCTTGTCTTGGAGAGTTCATGATTATGCCTTCTGTTTTAAGCTAAGACTTTCAAACCAACATGAGCGAGAAGATGGCTTTTCTTCTCCCTCATTCTCCAATGGGACACAGGGCACTTGAAAATACCTTATTACTTTTCAGTTTTTAGAATCAGTGGTATTTCTGTAGAACCAAATGAAAAAAAAAAACAACAAACAACTCTTTAGCTCATGTTACACAGTTCATTATGTATGATTCACAAACGTTCCTGCTAGCACTTCACTGAGAAGTGTGCGAGGTTAATAATTAGATCACAATTGTTTTCAATGACATTTGTGAGCAATAAACATGGATCTGGCAAGCTTCTCAAGGTCCCAAAGACCTCAATCTGTTAAGGGATGCTTATGTGCCAATCTTTACCCAAGTTCTCATATATGAGCAGCACAATGCAAATTATTCCCTTCTGGGTAGCAGTGATCTATGCAAACAGATACTGCTGAAGAAAAAACAAGCTCAAGGCACTTGTGTTACTTTGATCTTGTGCCTTAGAGAGCATTTCAAAATTTATTTTCATAAATTTATTTTTGTAAATAATTTATCACTTTGTAGTTATCTGTTTCCCAATGTAAACAATTTAAATTACTAGAACATCACTTAAAAACCTGCTCATCGGGTAAAGAATCCATAACAGTAATAAATTTTTGTACAAAGAGTACACAGTCTTAAGATTACATTTAACATGTACGAGAGTACTGTTTGTCATCTAGAGCCTATTTAGAAAGACATCTCCCTTTTTATGGTAATATCACCATCATACACTTTTTAAATGTATAACAGGAACAATCAGTCTCTTGCTTTCCACGCTTAAATAACTTTATTAGCCTAATCCCTCCTTTGTTGATGGGTGATTATGTATGATGATACTATGTTCATGTATCTATGTTCCTGCAACATACTCCAGGTCCAAATAACTCCTCTATGCACTTTTGCAGAAAACAGAAACTTGGAAGATCTCTACAGGTTCATCCAATTTGTCCTCCTGCCTAAATAAGTATCAGTTATGCTCTAAGCCATTGACTTTAAAAACCTCCAGCAATGATGTAACAGCATAAGACTTTTTTGAAGCATTTTCATGTTAATATTCATGGTAATATTCATGCCTCAGTAAGCCTACTTCATAAGTTGTTTCTGAATGAATGAGTTAAAATCTTGTCTTAATTTCAGAGATGAATGTCTGGAAGTGTTTCCTTTTAGTGGCCTTGAGTCTGTTCAGTGACTTATCTGAGGAAAATATTTCTGGCAAACAAAGGGAGCAAAAAGTACTGGACATAAACTCTAAAAAATGAGCTTCCTCTTCTTCTCCCCAGCCTCTCAGGAGAAATAGAGAAACTAGGTAAGATAGGTGCCACCTACGGTAAGCATACTGATCAACTCTTAATGAATTTCAGGTAAGATCCTCAATATTTTTGCTCTGTGCAAAGGACAAAAATCGTGACAGATAGTTACCTTGCCTAACTACAAAAACCACTGGAATTGTCTAAACATCCTACAAAGATGTAAATTCTAGTCCCGAACTAAAATTATACATGATAGCATCCTATCCCAAGGATGCTGGGACTTCCCAAACTATTTGTGGAGGGTAAGATCAGTAGGGCTTATTCAGGTCAGCTGTTTCAAAACGGAGAAAAGAGAGCAAGACCTTCTTTGATGCAAGTCTGTAGAGTTGGATACTCCACAGCTTCTCTGAGTAATCCATTGTGTTACTCAACCATTTTTGTTCTATACCTGCTTGCTAAATAGCTTGTTTGCTGCTGTTGAATTGTGCTGAAATCTAGCATAGATCAGGACTGGGCCCAGCTTTGCCATTTTGCATTTCTGCTTTAGAACTTTTATTTTTGTACTTCACCCATTAACTGTAAACTATGCTGTAGCTGGAACTATAAATAACCAGTATACTAGAAATGTGAAGAAATCTAGTTGTAAAAAGGCATAGAGGGAGTGCCAAAATAAAGTAAGTTGGCAGAAAATAATTTAGCAAATCTCATTAACACATTGTGCTACAATCTTGTAAGTTAACAAAGATAGATATTTAAAGCATGTTTAATCGACATACAATTTTTCAGCATATACCAAGGAAAAGTTTATAGTATAAAAGTACTGACAACTGGAAGTTATCTACAGAATTTTATAAGTAAGTACTTGCAGATGGAAATGTAAATTACTTTTCAGGCAAAACAGCCAGTGCAATGAAAGTGGCTTTTAATAAAACATGAGCGCAGTTGGGTTTTGCCAGTTAGTTTCGGAAAAAACATAATTATTCTTTTTCTAGCTAATATGTATCACTGAACAACTGCACTTTGCTATTGCACATTCTAATTATTTTGATTAGTTACATTTTTTTTGTTTTAAAAATGTTTTATTAATTAGATTCTCTTGAAATTACGATATATGGTTCTTTCAGCTACACATTATGACCTAAAAGTATAAAAACTGTTTTTGCAGAATTACTCTTACATATCCTTGGCGACAAGATTAAAACAAATTATAGAGCTCACTTCTTAGAATATCCAAAATACCACTTATCACCACAAAACAACAACACTTTGCAAAAGCATTAGCTGTCAAATAATATTTAATCAATCTTATTTTGGAAAACAGGAGACACTTGAATCTTGACAGGAAGAGGCATCAGAGGAGGTACCTATTTGCAGATAAAACAAACCATTCCAACTTTTGCAGACAAACCCTAAACAGATGTCATGTTTTCACCCTGTTTCTGTAGCTGGAAATGTGAATAGGGTACATGAAAAAACTATGGAGGGCATACAATACACTCTTACTACTATATTGCAGGGAAAAATCATGTATTCACATGCTTAAAGTCAGTAAATAACATGAAATCACTGGAATTATTTGAGCACTTAAGGTAGATGCATTCTTAGAAGTAAGATTACAAAGGTCACTTGTTCTCTGTCATGATTAGCAATGTAATACCAACCCTCAGAGGAAACAGTTTCTCAGCCTACAAGAAGTCAGCTTGAAGAAATATACGTGATACTGAATTTGAGAAAGACTACAAATCTGGCAAATAAATTGCTAATGGATAAGATATGTCTAATATTTGACTGTTTCAGTTCAATGGTAGTTTAGGGTGGCATATGAAAAGCAATCTAGGCTACAAAGGTTATTTTGTGCAACAAAATAAACAAGCTTATCACCATTCAAAGTATTTCAATGAAACATGTGACTTTTTTGGTAAAAAAAAATTATATATTGTATCAATCTAGGAATTCTCAGTAATGGTGGGTTTTTTTTGATACACTGACAAAGAACACTGAAGACAAAGTGAAGCACAGTTCTGGAAAGAAGAACACTAGATATAGCAGCCAAGCAGATCAAATAACTTCCTTAAGAACTTTTTAAGGGTGCAAGATGATACCAAGAAAATCCCTCAACCTCTATATCTGACTGCCTGTGTTCAAGCAAAAATTGGATTGCATAAAAACTTGCTTTGAATTGATTGAAAGTGACATTGGAAATAACAAGTAAAGGTAAGGTAGGATCAAGATGAAAGGAAAAACCCACCTACGATAAAAGCCTTTTGAAGATTTGTCTACTACAGCAAGAAATAAAGATTATACACTGAACTCTTCTTGTAATGACAACAATAATATTAAGGTAAATGACAGTACAAGTATAAGAAGTGGCTGCCACTAAACTTTGAAGGCAATAATATATATTTTTATTCATATAAAAAACGCAAACTATTTGCTCCTAATCATCGTGACATTGATCCACTGAAGAATAGTGTAGACCTTGCTGTGAATTTCCAACATATAAGTGGGCATTAAGGAAATGTGTAATATTATATATCAAATACAAAGGATACGATGATGTCCTCAGGAACACTGTTGAAGAGGAAAGGACTCTGATAAGAGTGATGTTGAAACTCTGAAAATTTTTATAAGAGTCTCTTCTTTTTGTCTATTGTTTTGAATGCCTTTCTTGCCTAATGTATTCACCTCATTTTGAGGTAGAATCAGTCATTTTGAAATTATATACATATTTAATATAAGCACCGTTACTTTTGATTTCTTTTAGACTTTAAATTTGAATCATTAGAGCTAATTTCTACTGTGCTTGAGAACTAATATTCTACTGCTCAACTATTTAGTACTTTTACAATCATTAAAAAGTCATCATAAGATAAGGAGAAATGACTAGTTCAAAAGCCACAGAACCTGGGCAACAGAAAAAAGCAATAAATAGTTTTAGTTTTGTAACTCTTGGCAGGAGAATATGACGGAGTTTAGCTCTTAAAAAAGCCTGTATTAAAAATGTTGTTGTTTACTCTTTTTTTCTTTTTTCTTTTTTAAAAAAATCCTTATCCTCAAATAGGAACCGCCCCCCCCCCCCAAACCCAACTTGAAGCTGCATTCGTATTTAAACTAAATGTACTGCAACATTTCAAAAAACAATGTAGTTAACATAGTGCAAAATAAAAGCAAACTAACAATTCAAAGCAGAGGATATTCTTCTATCAACTCTTACAGAAAATATAGCCTTCCAAATATACTACTAACCAACCATTTTTTTTCACTGTAGCAATAGTAACTCAGAACTAACTCAAATTGTCTTTAAGCAGTATAGCTTAAACATGAGCTAAAACTCATCCTGGAAAGCATCCAGAAAAGTTGAAACTGGTCAGGATAATTACAGCTTGGACTCAGGGGTTTCTCCTGGAACCTCCAATTCCCCGCCCCCTCCCACCCCCCACCCTCCAACATCTTTTGGTCCAGAGAAATATTTCCAAATAAATATTTTTTAAGTCCTCTTGCTCTGCACTTTTCTCAGATACATTAATCATCCCAAGACCATCCCTCCTGCCCAGAAAAATCTAAACTGGCCCAAACCTGCTACTGATTTTTTATGAGATTTACTATAAATTGCTCAGCCTGTTAATGTCAACAGATTCTTTCTCTCAGAAGTATACTTGAAAGAAACAATAAGAACTTTGTTACTTTGCTTTAGTCAATGTGCTGTCCTAGCTTTTACATGCTTTGAAATGTACTCTAGCTATGCCTCCAAAATGTCAACATCCCATTGTGCGCATAGAGATGCGAACAGATGCCACTGATATGCACAAACCCAACCAACACAAATGAAAAAACCTCTTGAGACATGCCCCAAAATGTTGTCTAATTTAGCAAACCTTTAGTAAACAAGCACATGTAATCCCACTGAATAACTTCCAATAGCCCAGTTCAAAACAAACCTCTGGAAAATCTGAACTTTTATATACAGTTAGTACATAACATATAGAAATGTCCCCAAACCCTTCTGTATAAAAGTTTTCTTTGTGATATGTTTCAATACAAAATAAAAATGGGTTAAGTTTCCTATTCGTTCACAGCCTGCTGCTTCTGTTATTGAACCAGTGAGCTACATCTTTGGTTTATACAGGAATTTTGTTTAACTGCTATGGAAAAGACATACTACTGTCAACTCAAAAGATAATAATTAATCAGACCTCCAAAATTATGAAATCTGTTATAAATTGTTTTATTAGTTTGCTTTCTATATTTGAGCACTTAGGGTCCGTTCTGGTCACAACTCTTTCTTTGTAATCATATGGATCAACAAGACCATTCTTTGTTTCTCCTCAAATGAAAGCTTGTAAGGTCCCATGATCACTTGCCTTATTAAACTGGAACTTAGGAGGCACATCAGCTAACATGGGACACAGTAAAACTGCAAAATTGGCTTCAGTCAGATTGCTTTTACTCAAATACAGGTCAGATTTAGTACAATGGATTTACCTAGGTCTCAATATTGATAGCAACGTGCGCATTGCTTTTACTACAGGACCTTTTCTAATGAGTTAACATAGCTTCAAAATGCCATTTACAAACCAAACAAGACAAAGCTGAAAAAAACCCCAAAACACTGCTGGACAGAGCCACAGTAACTGATGTTACTGTGATTTCTGATGTATAAGTAAATTTCCTTTTGCTCTTTGAACTCCTTTGCTAACTCTGTGCATGTAATACTATTAACATATTAAGATGTTTGTGGTGGGTTGACCCTGGTTGGACGCCAGGTGCCCACCAAAGCCGCTCTATCACTCCCCCTCCTCAGCTGGGGGGGAGAAAATATAACAAAAGGCTCGTGGGTCAAGATAAGGACAGTTTAATACAGTGATAGCAAAGGTCGCGCGTGCGAAAGCAAAGGAAAAAAAAAAAACCAAATGATGTTATTCTCTACTTCCCATCAGCAGGCGATGTCTAGCTGCTTCTCGGGAAGTAGGGCTTCAGTACGCGTAGTGGTTGCTCCGGAAGACAAAATGTCCCCCCCCGTCTCCCTTTATTTAGCTTTTATATCTGAGCTGACGTCATATGGTATGGAATATCTGTTTGGTTAGTTTAGGTCAGCTGTCCTGATTGTGTCCCCTCCCAAGATCTTGCCCTGCCCCAGCCTGCCATTGAGGGGAGGGCAAAAATGTTGGGGAGACAGCCTTGATGCTGTGCCAGCACTGCTCAGCAGTAGCCAAAACACTGGTGTGCTATCAACACCTTTCTAGCTACCGATGCAGGGCACAGTGCTATGAGGGCTGCTGTGGGGAGTATTAACTCCATCTCAGCCAGACCCAATACAATGTTCTCAATGTTTCTTTTTCTAAGCTTTAGCAGTAAATGCAGAAAACAGGACTTGCAGATATCACTGTCTAGACTCCAGGCCTAAACACAACACCAGTGAACAGCAACATAATAATCAACACAGCAAACTAGGGTAAAGAATTTTACCTGTAATAATACATTTTGCATAAAAACCTCCAGCCAAGTGTGTCGTAAGATATCCAGCAGAATTCAGACATAGATACTGCGGAATTAGGAAATTCTTCCTAGCACAATCCTTCCCTCTGTGTATGGAGAATGGAACAGTGACAGACCTTTTTATTAGGACTGCAGGAACAAAACAAAGCTGCATGAATTGCCAGGATGGGATCTACCAATCACCAAACTGCCTCTTTTGCTTGCACTTCTTTGCAGTTGCAATACATCTTCTCTTTCTCTTCTTTGTCAGAGTACAATTACATTACATTATATTGACTTTGTTTTGAGAAATATTAATAAACTGTATTGTTTAAAAGCACTGACTTGTTGGGTCTAACTGCTTTCTTATACAGTTTCATCTGACTAAATACCATCAAATCACACATAATTTAAAAAAAAAAAGTAATAATTGCACTTCACATTTTGTTTATTGAACAAATAGACCAGGCTACAAAAACAGGTAAATATAAACATCAAATCTCCTTGTTGATTTGCACCCTATTTTAATTAACCACATTGCTACTGTTCCTTTACACAATTTTTTTTTAAATACCACTGCAACTAGAGTTTGTTGATCCCACATTTGCTCTCCTATACATTCCTTTAGAAATTATTTCATCCTTCCATTTTGATAATTGCACCCTCTTGAATGCGTAAATGGTGACTTTATCTGGTATATTGATGATTTAGTCTAACATGGTATTAATAAAAATTTTATATATATACTGAAAATCTGCACCCTTTTAAAACCTATCCCTATGATCTCTGTAATATCACAAATTAGAAAATGATTTCTCTTAAAGCAGGAAGACTTGTAGACCAGTACAATGATTTGCAGATGCAGTAAGTCTTAACAAAGCACAGTTGTAAGCAGTCATCTGAAATGGACTTAGATTCATCTCTCTTGAGACTCAATGTCAGCATCAGTGATGAAGGTTTCATCTACATTCATTAAACTGACAGTGATAAAAGGAATTCACAATGATCATGCTTACTCATCTTCTCAGAGGTCAGTCAACTTAAAAACATATTGCCTTGAAGCACTCAGTACCAAATGGCCTTATCTTCAAGAATCAACTTGCAGCCAACAAGTAATGCTGAAATTTACTATATGCATCTATCAGCTGCTATGAATAACAATATATTGTGCTGCCAAGCAATAAGCTAATGGCTCAAATCCTATTTTATGACAACATGAACAACATTTACTGGCTGTTAGATATTCTAGAATTGTACTGTAATCTAAAGGAATGTAAATGAAATAATAGAGGAATAGCAGAGATGATGTGATAAAAATGTTCAATGGAAATAGAATTAAACAATATTTTAAAAGAAATAATTATACCCTCTTATTAAAAGCCTAGTACGGTGGTGATGAGAGGGTTCATAAAAATATCTCTTATGCTTCCTCCTACAAGCATCTAAGAAGGATCATTCCTTCTCTGTTTCTATCAGCAGTTAAATCTCTTCCATGTTCTTTATATTAAACTCTGTGTGACAACACAGATGCCAAAGCTACCGGCCAGAAAAGCCAGCAAGTTCACACAGTGTAGTACTTTGAGGTTGTACCAGTATAGAACCATAGCACGCCAACACACAACCTTAAATTACTGTTTTGAGCCAGCAAGGACCTTCTCTGCTCAGCTGTATTATGCAATACAAGAAATACACCACTAGCCGCAAAAGCAGACATTATGGAAGTCTTGATTTCTCAAATGACATTGTCAGGTGAGTTCTAGTAAGCTGTGCTGGATGCTTTTGAATTTACCAACCCAGCTAAACAGCCTACCTCTGGCCTGTGGTACAGCCCATAGAAACAAATCTACATTTCCCAGTACATAAATTGCATTGGTGCAAACCAAAACTGGTGATTTACACCCATACATATTTGCTTCCTGCCTTCACACTTTTCATTTCCTTCGCACCTTGAGATTTGAGTAATCTCAGGCAGAAGTCTGGAATAGACAGTTTGGGGCAGCATTTTCTAAGACCATCAAAACGTAAATGGCCAGCTGAGATTGACTTTGCTCAGATAATGGGAAACAGTGAATCAAGGCTCTGAGCCCCAACACCACCTTCAGTTGCACACTAACATATTACATATTGTAATGCCTTCCTCTGGCCAGCAATTTCTTTTTGTCTGCCCCAAGAGTTGGTGGCTTGATTCCAGAATGAGCTCCAGTAATTTAAGAACATTCAAGTTATAGTAATTTAAGGAGATTGTGTACCGCCTTTGATGAAGAATCTAGTGCTTATGGAGTCAAAGTCACATTAAAATAATATCACTGTGCTCTTCTAGGTGAGAAATAATTAAAGGACTCTCCAAAACAGGTGTCAGTGATATTAAGAAACCATTATTACTACTGCATTTCTCCTACAGTCCAAATACTAATATCCCTGTTGTAACTGGGTCCCAAAATTTAGATCTCTCCCACTCTAATCAGCAAAGATCACAATCAAATCCCTTTTTCCTTGGCCTCATTGATTTACATGCTGACCATAAAGTCTCTCTTGTTGTCATTTCACAGAAATAGACTATCTCAGCCTCCAGAAATAAAGAGAATGCTTCACAACCCTCTCCCAAGGAAAGCAAGGTGTTTTTTTGGTTTGGGTTTGTTGTTGTTTTTGTTTGTTTGGTTTTTTTTTTTTGACACTTAGAAGCAATATAAAATAATGTTTAAAGGTTTCCAGATGACCACCCTTTCTATCTGGCACAATACACAGAACCTGAATGAATGTTTGAAACCAAAATCAATTCCCTGACTCAGTTTTTCACCAGCGGTCTTCAGATTTCCTTGAGTTTCCCTCAGAATCACTAAGGAGCCCTTGTCCCTTCTGTATGCCCTCCTGCTGTGAAAGAAAGAGACTTCAGCTCTCTGCTTCTGATCTCATTCAGTTATTCTTTCCTTTCTTTTAGTCAAAAGGCTAGCGAGAGATCTGTTTGCTTGGGTTTTTTTAATGAATCTCCAAATGTCTTCATCAGGTGATCGTGGTAGTATTTCCTAGCAATGTGTTACTTAGTCATTGTTTTGCTCTGAGCAGCAGCATGCCTTTGTCCAATCGTGCCACATATATATGGATTATTGTCAATAATTCATTCTGTCAGCTGTAAAAGTTTCTTCTGCAAGCTCCTCAAAGTATTATTTCAACACGGAAAACAAAAGACAGAGGAGGTGGTAAACAATGCTTTATCTGAAAAAGAGTTTACAATCTAACAGATGCAAAGAAAAAACCTATCAAACATAATTCATAAATTAATGAAAAAATATGCTTCAAATTTCCACAACATACTTCTACAAAGAAAAACAAATTAAATTTCCAGCTATTAATCTGCCATTCATAAACGTTAACTAGTCAGAAATTAATATGCAGATCAAATATATTTTTGTTGCATTTCAGTCCAAAGCAACACAACGGATTTTAAATCCAACAGTGAAAGAGAATTCTTTTTAATGCCTGAGTTTTGAGTACATGAGCAAATGCAGTAGTCACAAATGTCTGCTGGGGTTACTCTCTGCATATATCTAAACCTTAGCACCCCAACCTTCTAAACACAGAAGCATTAATAGGCTTTTGAGATCTATACAACGAATCTTATCATTACATTGCAGATGGAATTATAAAGAAAGATAAAAAAATTATTTTGGTTTAATTATTAGAATACTTAAATGGGTCAAAAAGTGAGAAACATGAGAAATCAGGTTACAACAAACTACTATATTCACTGACAAAACACCATTATTGAGATATTTCCTATTAAACACAGTAAGGTGGATTGCCTCTGCCTATGAAAAAAAAAAAAAAGCATCTTTTGTATATCCTTAATGGTTTCTGTACAGGAAGGTGAGACACTATGCAGTGAATACTGATTGTTTGCATGGAGAAATTAGGAGTTTTGTTAATATCAGCAGGATTAGATCCTTAGTGTTACAATTAACTATTTCAGCTGTGGAACGGAAGACGAAATACCTTTGTTTCACCCACTTGAGCTCCTCAGAAAGGTAAATGGGTTTTTCAGATGTGTACTTCAGAAGAACTATAGTATTTGAGGTGCTTGAAATGTTCTCCTCCACGTCGTCTTCTTTTCTTGCAAACCAGGGCATGAACAACTGTTAACACCACACTTAGAAGGAGGGGTATGACTGCTGTCCCACTGGAAGCACTAGCAGCATTGTATGTTAACTCTTGGCCTACACCATCTGTTTATGCCAGTTTCCATTCTGCAGCTTTTCAAAAAAACTTGAAATTTAGACATCTAGGGTTGAAAGGGGAGGGACTCATGAATCATCTAAAACCAAGATAAATCTCTATTTTTTAAATTTCAGTAATACACAGAGCACCGAAACTTGAATGGGTTAATTACAGGTATTTCAAAGCAAACTTCAGTTCATGGAACATGTGTGTACCTCCACTCAGCACGTTAACAATATACTCAGAAGACAGCACAGACGGTAGTCTGAACATGACTGTATTTTCTGAAGAGACAACAATTTCTGTAAATTGAAATCATAATTAAAAAGCAATGAATACTTTATCTCAAGGTATAATTTTAATTCATAGTGAAGGCTTATTAAGCACCTGTAGGCTGTTTTCAGCACCATCTAACTTTCTTGATAGAACAAAACACGCCTTCCTACAAAGTGCTATAGTACTACAAATGGACTAAAAGTGCAGAGAATAAGAAATTATATATATAACATGATATATCTGAGGGTTTTCAGATAATTTCATTTCATCCTAGGTTTCCTTTTCATATATCTGTGATTCAAAAAAATATCCACCTTAATAAAAAAATCAGTTCCATCTCCATGCACCCCCATATTTATAAAACCTAAACACTTTTCTTTTTATATTCTTTATCCTCCTACAGGAATGAAGCAGGCACATAAAAGGTTAATTACGATGAACTGTAAAGGATATAGCACCATGAAAAAAATACACTGATAGTGTGTTCCACTCTCTGACACTCTTTCCAATGTTATATTGAATTAACCTGAAAAATTGTTTGGCTTCATTATCATTTATTTAGCAGATGTTCAACCAAATTACTAAGCTACAGTGTCTTATGTCTTCTATACCCTTTTCTCTGCAGACATACCTAAAAGAGCAAGACTTCATCTCTGTTCAAAGCCCACCAGAACTCCCCAAAAGAACTGATGTGTTTTAAGAAATGCACCTTTAAAGAAACATGACATTTGCCTCCCCTGAAAAAGAGTAGCATTGATGACTCAACAAATTGATATGTGCCATGAATACATACCTGCCCATTGCCTTTCTCTGCAGCATAAATACATAAGTAATGCAGGTTTCTGTGGGTAAGATCCTAAGGTGGTGTCTTTCTGCAAATTTCAAAAGCGAATAGAGCCATACAAATTCATCTCAGTAGAACCTGCCTCAAAATCTCAAATTTGGGTCTGGATTTTGCTGAGTGAGGACAGGAAAAGACATTTCATGTAAATCACCTAGATTATCCAACATAAAGGAAATACAGTAGAGAGCCAAGTGTTAAGGTGGAAAACTACTGCTTCATGGAACAAAACAGTGATTGAAAAAAATCTATGTACATGAAATATATTTTTCATACTAGTAGCTAAAAGTCTACCACAAGTATGCATCCAGATTGGCAAGTATGTGTTGCAACTGCCATGAGCCTCTGAGTTGATAGGATTTTAGAACAAATCCATATTCTAGTGAAACAAATTGAATCATAACCTACTACCCTCATCTGAAAGTTCATATTACACAAAAAACCCAAGGTGGAGGGAAAAAAAGGAAGTAGGAGGAAGAGAACAGAAGTCACACACAAAAATGAAATGCAAGACAGTGTAATTACTAACATTTTTCACAATTCTTCACTTGTTAAATTTATAGTTGTAAGGTAGGTTGGGGAACATCTGGAGGGAGTGAATATAGGAAAGTATAAGGTTAGCATTAGACACTTAAAGATACTGTGATTTTCTCCTCTGTGTATGATACATTAAGAAAAATCCAAGAAAAAGCAGGAAATGCTTGCAAGTTGAGTTACAGTCATTGCTGCACTATTAATATTTCAGTACTAAAAAGAATTTTCCTTTCTGAACCTCAAATTAGATGACAGTCACTGCAAAATAATCATACACAGATATGCTCTAAATAAAGAGCAGAAAGCAGCCAGACAGCCTGTATTCAGCAGTCTCCTGGGACTTTACCACAGACAGTGATACCATGATTAAAGAGCCCTGTTGGTTATGTTGGTAGTAAAACTTGGCAACAGTGAAAAAAGTAGAATAAAATTATGCTTTGAAATTAATTTGTCCTTCCTTTTCCATGGAGAACAATAAGAAATATTTCTCCTTCCAATCTGAATTCTGATTTATCAACTCTGCTAAACAGCTTATTTATTTTGAAGTAAATCCTAGTGACTGTCAGAAGTCCCTCAAACCATTAAAAAGTATTTCCAAAATAGGATCTGGATCCTGCTGATCATAAACTACCCAAATATTTAGAGGAGCTCTACATTTCCTTGGAATGGTTATGTCTATCAAGTACAAGACAGTACTGAGCAGAGATACTTGAGCTAGCCTGGATACAAGCAGCAGTATAAACCACAATGCGTGTGCTTTTATCCTCAAGGAAAACATAGTGCTACAGTATACTGCAGTTGGTCTCCAGACCTAAGCTTGCTTATTCAGAACTCTACATTACATATGTATTCTATGTTATTTCCTTCCTACTATGCAGAGGCAGAAGCTGCTAAAACAAAGCCTATGGATAGATTGACAAAGAGCAATTTTTTCCTCTTTCACTGTTGCTAGAGCAATTTGTTATGATACTGGCATTAGAAATATAACATAATCGCTCTATTCTGGAAGTCCCTTCACTGAGAAACTTTGATAGCTGAATACAAATCTGTTACTGCATGTGCTGCTTCACACCTTGGTTTACTTTGTTTTATATCAAAACACTTAAATGACAGTGAGAGAACCCACTTCTTTATCTGAAAAATATTCTAAACTTCCACTATTAATAGTTATACTGCAATGACAGAAGCTTCCACAAGTCCAAATACGGAGTCCCAAAGTCTTTAGGTTAATGTTTCACTGCAGTGAATTAAACAATGAAAACCATGAAACAGGGAGGTTACAACCAGTCCACTACATTATGGAATAATATTCTGATGCAATTTTGTAGATTTTCTTTTACAGACAGAAATAAACAAAAGAAAAAAATGGCCATTGGGAATGGCTTATTCATGGTCTTCTATCAAGCAGTTTGCTGAATTACAATTGTTCAGGATTGTCAGAAGACAATCTAAAGACTAACTAAATTCTTGCACAATATTTCAGAAGTATTACTGCTGAGCAAAATCCAGGGCAAGCACAAACAACTGAGTCAAGAGAATAGTTTGCCTTCCCCCCCCAGCTCCAAAAGATGATGTTGATCTTAGCTTTAACTTTACTATGAGAGAGAGAAAAAAATTCAAGATGATTTTATTTAAAATTAAAGACTTTGTTTCACCTAAATCTGTCCAGCATTTCCCAGGCCCACTCACTACACAAGAAAAAGTTAAACATGGCTCAACAAAAAAGAAAAGAAAAAAAAAGGCACAAAGATGCCCATTGTTCACTACTTTGCCCACAGATTTGGGCTAGTTCCCAGTGTATACTAGCGAAGCCATCAATCACAGTATCATTACAGCAGGCTACCGTGATTGAGATGCAGGGAGGATCTCATCACACACTTTCCTTAGTAGTGGTACTGTCTGTGCCATCACCATGTGCATTAAACACAGGAGCACTCCTCACTGGGTATAGTGGGAGGTAAATTGTTTTAATCATTCAGTTACAGCAACAGTAGGAAGTAATGCTATGCAAAGCAGCTTTGACTTAGAGAAGAATTAAGACATTAATCTGTTCCTATGATTTACATCTACGTAAATGTATGTTTTTCTTTAAGCTATGTAAAGGAGTTGTTCATATTTACAACAAAATCCCTACAGCTTGTTCTATGAACATTTCTGTATGTTCTTTTTTATGCCAAGACTACTTTTATATGTGCACACACAGAGAATGAGTATGCACACATCACATGCTAGAAGTAAAGAACATTCTGTGAAACAGAAATCTTGCAAGCTATTAATCAAGTTATAATCTCTCTGAACAGGCTAAATTTTTTTTATGAAAGCAGACATGCAAGTACAGTTCTTTATTAAAACCCCAGTTTCCACCTATAACATGGTGAAGTCCTTAGTTATATGACCACAACCAGGTTCTTAGCTGTAAAATACAAATGGATACACAAATATAGAAGTTATAAACTAATCCAGGTTGGTTATGGATTAAGGCTCAAACTGACTTTGACATAAAAAATACTTGAAAAATTATTTTACAACATTATAATGTTAGACTTACAAACATATTATGCATTTGCCTGGGAAAAAAAACCAAACCAAAACAACAAACCCTAAGCATCTGTTAAAACAGGGTCTGGTCTCTTATATAGGAATGTTTGATTAGCCTTTTCACCTGACTGAATTTTTAATCCTAATACTTTTGGAGGTTTAAGGCATTTATAGAACAATTTGTTATTGTTATTTCTGTTTTGCTCCTTTAACAGAGCATAATACCTGCATTAATATAAATTCAAGCAACATGAGAGGCATGGGATGTTTTTACCAATAAAGTGGTTTTTTTCATCAATAGGCTATGCTGGTATGCTGGTATAATACTATGACAATTAAAAAGAAGTTTGTGTGCAAGTGCAATATTAGGAACTAACTTTAAACTAGACTTACTTAAGAACGGATTATTTACTTAGAAAGCATTTTTTTAAAAAAGTAATTTTTTTTCTGTCAAAATAGACCAAATTTCATTATTTTACAGTGTATTTTTGTAAACAAAACTAGAGCCAAAATGACATTTTCCCTCCTATCACTATTCCTGATGCATGCCATATCTTCAAGAAGCTATCATTTTTTAATGAAGGAAAAATGGTAGCTATTTAGCACTATTTCACGGAAATACAGGCTGCTTTTTTAAGGGAACAAAATTATTAACACAAAAACATAATAAATGATGACTCAAGCTCATTGTGATTAAAACCACAGCTAACTACTTGAATATCTTTATCTAAGATGCATGCTATTTAAAGAGCTGTGCTTACTTCCAGCTGACTGTGATTCTGTATGAAAATAGCTCCTACAGTGATTGAGGTTGGAAAAAAAAAAAAGTTCTACAAGTAAAAGTTCTAAAATACAATGTATGCTGTGTATAATTTGCTCTAAAATGTGTTAATCTTAAGAATACAGCTTGGTTGTAAGTGAAATCTTATAATAAGATTTTATTTCACTGTGTGACTAGCAACTTTTTTCTAAACTACAATGTAAACTGTTTTAGGTTAGGGTATGTCTGTAGTCACTTAAAAAACCACCATGTACTTCCTTCTCCTCTTTTTTTCTACATAACAGACTCATCTCATCTTGCACATATCTTCTCCAGTGAACCTAAGCAGCTTTTAAAAATTATGGAAAATACACTACAGCAAAAGTAAAGAAATTTCAAAATTTGAAATCCATTCAAGTAGCATTTTAAGAAAATACATGCCTTAATTGGCTTAAAAAAAAGAAAGAAATTATTAAAGAAAGCAGTAAAAATCAAAATTGTTTTTTCAGGTTTCTCAGTTTGCCAGCAAGATTCCAAACTTTTTAATTTTTCTAAGTTCCTCATCAACAGCTCATGTTTTGAACCTCTGCCCTAGGAAAAGGGGAAATTATTCTGAAGCCCATCCAGTTTCTTTCCTCTCATTTTCTTCACCCTCTGGCAGGTTATCATCTAGCATTGTTAAAGTTTAGCATCCCTTCTATATGTTTTTGTACAGTGCACAATGCAGTCTGTCTCAAAGACTGTTTCTTCTTATGAAAAAAGAAAGGTAAAAGTACATGCTAAGAGTTTCACCTTTGCGGTTTTCATCATTGACCAAACACTTCAGTCTACCTTTTCAGTATGGCCATATCCCAGCTTCCCTTTTACTGGTACAGTTTTGCTGCATTGCTTTCTGCTTAAGCAAATTGTAGTCATCAGGTTCTGCAGTTGCAAAATTGAAGAATAGATCTGTTTGCACTCACACTTCAAGAAGATATCAAAGACTCAATGAAAATTTGCCAGAGGCAGTTTTGGGGATTAGTCTTCAAAAATCACCTGTTCTATAGCAAACTCTAATTATAATGCTCAGGGCAGCATGCTAATAATTAGCTTTGAAGACCAACTTGTTTTAAGTTCTTAAAACGGTTTCCCACATTGAAGAACCAGAAAGGCAGGTGCAGAGTAAAATTTTACTATAAATCCATTTGAATGAACATTGGATTTTATATAAGCCAATATGCCTGCCAAATCTGTGCCTGAGAAACTCTAATACCTTACCTGTCAGATCAAGACAGAGAGTTTTCCCAAGGCTGTATTTGGCCAACATCTTAGTCTGTCCCTTTACTTGAGCTTCCATCTGTCTGAATAAAGATAGAAAGTAACAACTTCTGTCTCTGAGGTTTGTTCTGTGGCACATAGCTCTCACACAGAAGGCTTTTGGGGAGAAAAAACAATCCAAAAAGCACACCTGTAATGCAAAGCTTTAGGTCACCTGATTAGTTTCCAGGTGATCTAGAATACTATACTAAAAAAAGGGGAGCCAGGTATTGTTTCTAATTAGAGAGGTGAAAGCATTGTAAACTACTGGTTCAGCACTCCTTCACTGATAAATTTTCATCAGGAAAGGAGGTGTTCTTTAATTAGTCAAACAAAAGAGGATTAATGACTACTTGGGAATCCTAACATTCATTCTTTTTTCTGCCTTATTCTAATAACAGAACATTTCACAAGTCTTAGAGTGTCTAGCTAGAGTGCTAGTTGTGTCCTAGCATCATAAATGCAAATTTCAAGAATTTTATTAAAAGTATACCTGCTCTTTTTTTGCTGTAGAGTTGCAATTTTACTGTTAGCAAAGCCAAGACTGCAAAGCATTAAAATTTTGTCTATGTGCACATTGCATATAAAAAATGTAAGATGAAGAATCTTCTCATCATTCAAATAAAGTTATTAAATCAATTATTATATTTAATACTCTGCTTATAAAGAGAAAATAAATTGGACAGAAAAAACTTTATTCATACAAAAATTTAAAAGCTGCATCTGTTTAACAGAAATGCTTTGCATTCAACACTTGTTAAAATCAGTAGGAACTTCAGATATTCAGCCCATCTGAACTTCTGGCCCTGAGAACATTGAGAGAGGCTATATTCATTATTTATTGTACTTTTATAGCACATACTGTCATTTACAGGGACACAAAATCTTATAGATTTATTTTTATTTACTATATTTTTCCCAAATGTGTAGGCAAGGTTAGAGTACCTATCCAATTCTTTTGTATTCTGCAAATTAATGAAGGAATAATTAATTTTTTAGGGGAAAATAAAATCAAGCTTAGAAGTAAAAAAGGAGAGCTGAGTGGAAAGTAGGAAAGCACCTGGATTTCTGCTTTGTTAGATGTTTGCTGTGGAAACAATCTGCTCAATTTTAACGAGAGTTGACATCATCAAGAACATTCCCTGCCATCATTTCACAACTTACTATTTAAAAAAAAAGAAAAATCAGCAAAGAACAGAGAGTTAAAATTTTTATGCAAAGAAAAATTAAAAAAAAAAAAAAGAAAAACTTCTAAGCAATTATAAAGGAAGCAGAAAAATCCTCAAAATGGAAATACTGAGAAGCTGTAATTGGGCTACAGAGATACCCTATTATCTATGCTGCTTTTTTTTTTTTTTAATTTCTGAATGGCAAGTTTCAGTTCCATTGAATGCCAGCCAAAAATCCAAGGTGGTATAAAACATTTAAAAAACATTACTTTTTAACAATGCCGAGAAACAGAATGGTACCATTTTAATAGCCATATGTCATAAAGACTATTTTTATTTAGGAAAATCTATTTTAATTTAAACATCATAAGCCCATGAGCTATAACAAACAATACTTTTTTACCATATGCTCTGAATTATTGCAAAGAAAACTTACTTCTCCTCCCCTTCCTTTAGAAGTCTGAATATACATGTGTCTTTATGCGTGTGTGTCTGTTTACGGTGAAGGAAGGAAACCACTAAACTCCATTAGTTAATGTAATGGCAAAATACCAAAAAGGAGGTCTTCCCTTGGGGTTGCTTTTTATCCCATATCTTTCCTAGTCCATTTTCCATATAATCCCTTTCTTGCAACAGTTCTCCACAGCAAGCTGCTAGTGGTAACAGCCATCAACCCAGATGATGTGGAAAGTTGCTATAATTTCTTTCATCTGCTCTATTCCTGAATTCATGCACTGTATGGTTTGAAGAAAAGTTCCCTTTACCAGGTGCTAAGAAAGGGAAATGTGTACATGCATTTGTGACCACTTACCTGCTTGGTACTGGAAGGAGAATTACAGACTTCCTTCCTCTAAGTCTTTGAGCAGCATCACTAAGAATGAGTTTTGAAGACCAACTTTTCTCTACATCTTTTCCAGGGCAGAATATCAATGAAACAAATGTATCGATGAGGCTCTTAGGGTTTTTTTTCAGTTTTTTTAATTTAATTATTTATTAAAGTCTGACAACAGCTATTGATAATGAAATTGTTTTCAATTCCTTGAGGGTTTTTAAAAACTTATATTTTTTTAATGTAACATTTAGAAGTTTGGGGGCTGATTTAATCATTACTTCAGGTGCTCATAACCGTGACTATGCACATCTGATACTTTACAAGACTTCAGTGTTAAATTGCAGATGGCAAACATTGCTCACATTGGACTGCCCTGTGAGCTGCAAAGGATCACAGTGAAAGAAAAAGGATTTTAAAAATTAAGGCTTTTCCATAACTGCTAAACATAAAGCAAACCTGTCATACGCTCACCAACACTTTATTTAAAGCAAACAGAAAACCACCGTAAGCTTAAGATGGAATTTTCTTATTTAAAGAGGTTTTACAAATAAATTAGCCTGACCCTTGAAATAGTAAAAATCATATATGCAACTATCACATCATGCAATTTAGAGAAATCTGAGATGAAACAGAGTAATTTACCTTAAAGTGAAAAACATTTAATAAACCAGTAACAAAAAACAATATAATTATTCATCTGCTGTTTTATAGAATTCAACTAAAAATCACATAGTTTTCTATGTTCAGAGTTGGGGTATAGTCTAAACTAAAAGTCTTATAGCAAAATTACCTATTCTGTAAAAAAAACAACCAAACTAAAAAACCCAGACAACCCCACCCCCCCAAAACCCACCAAAACTCACCAAACAAACAAAACCCCCAAGGTTTATATTGCTAATTAACTTTGCTTCACAGCAGTACACTAAAGAAGATGGGAAACAAAGCAAATTCATAGGTCAACACCTATTTATCTGTCCTTAAAATTGTCCTAGATTCCTACTTAAAGTAGGAAGCTTTTAGGAAGAAGAGTATTTAAAAGCACAAAGGCCTCTTCACCCTTATCACCAACTCAATCTGTGGCTTGGAACAGTTCACAAAATTCTGTTTTCTACAAAATATAGATAGGTACGTGGCTCATTGGTGGCTCCTGTGAGCTAGAATTATGCACCCCCAGTGCAAAGACATCTTCTTCAATACAGCTCCTAGTACAATTGTTATAAGCAGGGGACAAGCCCGTCATGTGCCTCAGCACTGGGCTGTACCAGTTGTATGCCCGTGGGACCAGAGGATCCCCAACTTTCCAGCAGCAGGTGAAGCTCACAGCCCTTCCCCAAACAGGCATTGTACTTGCCACAAGCAGACCACTATCATCTAATATACCAAACTTGGCATCATTTGGTACAGCTCTTGTCTCGTAAAAACATTGTTACCTTACAAGCAAGTTGTGAAATTCAACAAGTATTATATGAATTGTTGTGACTTATTTATCTTCCGGTTACATGTGTCTTTTACTCACTAATTTCTAAAATCCACTGTTCCTTTCAAAATATTCTGCACTTGATTTTCTGAAAACACCTTGGTCTCTAAATCTTTGTAGGTACTCAACATTTGCAGATGCTATTTGCAGGATTCATCCAGTTAAAGATTCACGATATTTAAAAGACCGACAAAATTGCAAAATGTACTACTTATCTATGTAAGAAAATAAACACTGTTAGTATCATCTAACTAGGATTTTAACTTATGACACCTAAATATGGCCACTGGCAGATTCAAACAGATGTTGTCCATGAAAGGTTAAATTTTGCTGTTACTTGTATTGATGGTTTCTACTGAAATACACATTTAGATCCGTACCAATCAAAATAAGTAACACCGAGTCAAACCCTAACCACATTCCTAAACAGAATGGACCAAACTGTAAATTCTTCCTCTGTGTTTAGCTCTTGGTAAACTTCTGGTCAGGGACCATGTACAGAATTCCAGAAAGACTGAAGTCTGTTCCTTTCTGAGGTAGGTAGTAGCACTTCTAACACTCTGCAAGCACAATTGCAATGGCTCCAGGTTCTTCCCACAAAAGACCCATATGTTAATCTCTTCAGAGGGATACCTGTTTTGGGGTAAATGGAAGTTCAAAGGTCACATTTTTCTTCTTACTATTAGTTTCTGCAGCATGCAAAAATATTAAGCTTATTAGCAAGGATATCTTCCTAATCTCTCTCTGTATCCAGTTTGGTACTGCTTACATGAAACTCCTCAGAATTATTATTAAACATAAACTAAACCTGCTCCTCTAAAACAAACATCTTTGAACTTCAGTCAGTCCCCCTCAAACAAATAAGCTGTTTTGAAAATTATTTCCAGGGTGATGCCTGTTGCCATAGAGATGACATTAAATGAGAAGGACAAAAAATATAGAGGGTGATAAACTGCATGGTTGGATGACACACTTGACTTCCAAGTCTGTGTTCAAATGAGGCATACATGCCAAGATTTTTTATGAAAGACAAAATTAAAATGTATCACTATCAAGCTGTAACTGACAAGGTATTGTGTGGTGGCTGTTAACATAATGCTCCATATATTTATTGTTTGTCATTTTTCTGGCCCTGATAAAGGTCTTTTAGAGCTGTAAATCATACCATTAAATCTGCCACTAGAAACAGAGGCTGTTTGGAGAATGAAAAGAAAACACAGAACTGAATCACTACTTACAGGTTTCCGCTTCATGACAGACCTTAACTATCACATCAGAGATGACATTTATTCTTTGAATTTGGCACATTTTCAAAAGTCAGACTGTTGGCTTATGACCTAACTTGAGAAAAAATTATCTTGAAGACTAGGCTCTTTACCATGGCAATGGATTGTACATACAAAATATACAATTAAGTACATATGTCTTAGGACAATATGAACTTATTCACAGGTTTAAAAATATTGATTCACTCTCAACAAACATTCCTATTTAGAAAATTAGCCTTCTCTCCAGATTTTGTTTATGAAGGGTCTACAATATTACTGTGATGATCTTGATTGGTATTAGTTGTAATAAAATGCAGTAAAGCATCTGCTTAGGTTCCTGCATGCATACTTTGATCAACACCTTTCAAATACAGGTTTAGAGACACCTAAAACTAACAACTGACAGGAGCAATACAAAATGATACAAAACTTGATAGAGATCTGATGGGAAAAATATGGCGTATGGCACACAGAGGAAAATGCCTTCTTGATACTGTCAACATGGAAACTGTCTTACTAATCCGGATTGTAACACAGATCACAATCCATATCACCTAGGCACATCCTGTCTCAACACTGGCTTGTAGCAAATGATAGAAATAAACAAAAAAATTACAACACCCCCCCCCCCCCGTATAAAACAATACAAGTACAAAATACTCTTTCAACTTCAAGAAAGATTAACATGATACAGATTCTTAGAATCTGTCAGGGTAACTTTTTAAGACATGCTTCAGAATTTGGGACTAAGAGACTATCTAGAGCATCAGCCCTTTAAATGGCAATTTTGTCTATACAGGAGTTCAAGTTAAATTAACTGAAGTATTACTGGACTTCACACAACTGTATTTGATAGTAGGCACATAAGAAGAAAGGCAGACCTGGAGAATAGCCAGACACCATTCGAGTCCCTGGCGTAAGCAATAACATTGAAAAGATGGCTACATTTAGAACCAGATAACTAAAGGAGACAATTCTGCAGACAGGAGACAGTTAATAGTCCTCTTACACATTAGAAAGATGTTGCACACCTTGTACCCACCCAAAACTGCACCTTTTAAAAACATATCTTTTCAAAATTCTTGCTAAGATCACACCTGTTTTCACTCTACTCCATTAAAAATTCACTATGCGTTTCATGTGATCTGAAAGAAAAGTACTTGATATAAATGCAATGCATAGAGCAAGACCACAGAGAAGCACAAGTCAATGATAAAGCATAGTGTCTGGGTATAATACACACTTCATACTAACCAGAAACAAAAGATATGTTCAATTAATGTAATTCTACCTGTATCTCATTCTGAGAGCTCCACAGAAAGTTACTACTAAAATCCCAGTTCTACTCTTGCTGAAAACAAAATCGGTAGTTAACACAATGTCAGTTATGCATAATTTAACTAAGATGATGCCTTTGATATTGTACATACTGCCAAAATGCTGCACGGGCAATAACAAGAACTGCTGCAAACTTAGTAGGATAGACAGCCGTGTGCTTAGTAATCAGAAACTTTTTTAATATCTGACTATAGCTAGGTACCCTTTATGGCCTACTCTTATTAATGAAACTTTCAAATTTTTTTATTGGATTTGTCAGTTAAAATTAAACAAATAAACAGCCTATTGCAGCATAAAACCACCTGATTTTATCCCCCTTGTGACTCAATGACCTTCAATGAATAAGCAGAAAGAAGGTGTAGATTACATAATTTGGAGTATCTCAGGTTCATTTGTTTGCACACAAAATTGAATGTTCATATTTCATTCAAAATTCTCTTTAGAGAAAACTATTTTCTTCATAGTATAATATTCAATAGTTTTCAATGAATTGGTGAAATATGATCACTCAATCACCTGCATTTCCTTTACTTTCCCAGGCTATTAGAAAGGATCTTCTGTTAGTCCTTAAAATTCTTCTGGAATATAATACTAGAGTCAGTTTAAGTGTAATTAATACTAAGTTTTTATTTTAAACACAAGCAACAAGGGAAAAAACACGGCTATTGAACCATTTCTGCTGATGTTTGTAGGTATCAGATATTTTTCCCAAAATTATTTTCCTGGTTTAGTGAAGGAAAAGCATTACAATTTATTGCAAAATTAAGATATACATCAGAGCTGTGCATAGCAAAGTGTGGAGAGAAATACATTACTAAAAATACACTTCAAATCTCTGAGGAAATCTAATTTATATGGAAGATTAAGCAACTTAATGATAACTGTACCTAAAGAAAGGTACATTACAACAACTGTATCTCAGCAGTCAAACAAAAGCACCATGAAGATTCTGCTATGTCACTTATCTAGCCATTTATTCTAAACACTATTATAATGCTTATTCTATAAAACAGCAGGTACTTTGAGGTACTTTATCACTAAAATTGAAGAAAGGGACTGAACTAGCCAAAGGTAAAATCTCTTACAAGTGCAAAGCCTAGAGAGAAGAAACTGCCACTTTTAGGAAACAGAGTTTCTCTCGCTCGCTTGTTAGGGATGACACTGAACTACATTATGTTACCTTCATACATTTTAAAATGTGATATAGCTGAAAGATGCACTAGAAGATTTTAACATAAGTGACATGTGCAATTACTTCATGAAGTTGATAATCAGTAATCAATGATATAAAGGAAAAAACTGAAAATGATCACTGGAATTAAATATTCCAGACCCTGAAGTGTTATCCAACTGACTATTTCATCAACAAAATGTCTTCCTACTATGTAACTATAGAGAGAATCTACATATTTATTTACTGTTTTAAGGCAAATACTAGTGTGAGTGAAATTCAGTTCTCAAAAAGTCTAGGCAAAACATCTATGTACATCCTGAGCTGCACTTAAACTCTCATCTTGGAATAAATTACTGCAAATGAAATTAATTTTAACCAAACTTTTAAACAACATAGAAAAAAAAATTAATTAAAATTTTAAATAAGCTTCCTTTGCTGTAGATCTGAAAGGGGCCAGTAATTCTCAAACAGCTTCTGAAATCTCACCTCTTTTGTAGTCTAATTGGTTACATCAGTAAATTGCTGGGTGAGTGCTTTAAAAGGATGCAGAACAGGAATAGAAATACAACTTTATGGGAAGTGAGGTGTGAGGCCATTAAATGCATTCACTACATCAGAATGTTTTTAATCCTGCTGACCAATTAAGTAAAAGGCATCTTGGAGCAAGTATATGTAGTAGTCCTGTTGCTGAATATAATAACAGATACGGCCAATGTGATAAAATGTGAACATTAATTATTAACTCGATGAAAATATTTCTTTAGTGACAAATTCTTGAATGCTTCTCCAAATCACATTAGAGGAAAGAAGAAGAATGAGCAGTCCAGTTCAAAACAGAGCAATCTGAATATTAAGTTTTAAAATCCCAGTCAAGCGGAATTAGTAGATTTATTTCAAGAAAAACTACAGCGTTGACTTTACTGCCTATTTCTGAACAAAAGGATTCTCTACTTTGGATACTATATGACCTTATTTCCCACTAAAATTACATTAACTTAGACTCTATTTAAATGTCAGAAATTCCAGCTTGCCTACAATTGATGCCATGCACTGGGTCTTTCAGAATCATTATAAGCATGTTTAACTTGGTTGAAATACCTACCTTGTTTATGCCTACTTTAAAGAGCATTTCTTGTCACTAATTAAACTTCCTACAGTATTTCTAAGTTCCTAATTTAACTGTGTGAATTAATTAGAACTCAGCGTTACTCCCAAATTCCTTTAATAGCACTTCCTCTCACTTCAGTTGCTCCACATGGAAGAAGAAAGAATATGTACTTCCCTTTATAGAGCAGTCTGAGATCTATTAAAACACTACATAACATCTCCTTATATTCAGAAATAAAAATCAGTTTTAGTGATTAAATAAAATACTTGGTAAGTAAGGTTAATATATTTGTGGTAGTTTTAAAAAACAGAAACAGCAAAACAGCACATTCAGGATATGTAAACACCAAATTCAGAGTATAAATGAAGCATAACAAGCTTCCAAAGATGCTTACAGAATAGAGACTAGGCCTAGTTTACATAGTATCAACTGCCTAGCTAGTTTGTTTTTAAGATGAGAATTAACTCAGGAATTCAACTAAAGAAGCAGCAAGGGATTCCCTTCAGAGATGAACTATGAAATAATTCAGTTCCCATTGCTCAATAATCTAAATCTGGTGTTATTGGTCAGCGTGAGATGTTTGGATAAACATGAGATGGATCAATGCCAAACACCAAGTCCAACAACTCCAAACTTTGTGATGCTAATCTGGTACAGTTAAAAAATTTAACTTTAAACTTTTAACCTCACCACACCAGTAGTCATAGTGTTCTGGCTCTGCTATTTAATAGTCATTTGTATAAGTGAATAAATATTTATTGTCTTATGTATATGTGGAACATATACTGGTGACTTTCAGCCTTAAACTAGAAATTGATCACATGTGCTCTTCACCAAATTTGTAGTCGTTATTAATATAGGTAACCTTAATAATGAAAAACATTAATTTGAATTTTATGTGAACAGCAAGTGTATTGCTTTTAAGGTTTGGGCACTTAAACAAAATATTTCTCCAAAACTGATTGAATGAATAGTCCCCGATTAACTCATGTTAACTATCATTAATGTTGCCCAGAGGTAAGGAACATAATCTTAAACTCTATCTGAAATACATGAAGTAATAGCGAGATGTAGGAAAATGTGAGAGAAAACAAAACAAAGGGAAAGTTAATTCATTCTTTTCTATTATCATACTTGTTTGTGCTTTCTCTGCTGACATTATACCACCTCTATTCTTAGTCAGTATAAACTGAAGTTGAAATAGAACATGCAATAGGCCAAAAGAAGTAATTTATTTTTATAGTTTGAATGACACACGGCTGTCCTAATTCTCATATAAGTGAATTTTAACAACAAAATCATCATTTGCACTGATGACCAGGTATGACACAAGTATAATGAAGTAAAATGTCTTTGCTTTATATGGTATTTCATGCAAGATCTAGTATACACTTATAAATATAAAAAATTTTAATTTATGAAAATGTTCCTATGGAAGTTTAATAGAGCTATTTACTTTGTAAAAACCTTGTCAGAATTTGTAGTGTAGATGGAACTGCAGACAAGGTACCTGCGAAAACTAATTTTTACACTTGTAAAAACCAGATTAATGCAAATTTCAAAAATTATAATGATGAAAGAAGTGGTTATTAATTTCCTGCTCAGTCTCTTTACATATCACGTTTTGTAAAAAAAAGCAGTTTTGTCTGAAAATTATAAAGTATTTGTAGTACAGAAAATTACATTCTGGCAGATCCCTAGTAATGATCCTGTAGATGGTCCACAATAATTTCCCAAATAACACTCAGGAATCTGAATGTAAAAGCAAGGGAGCATGCTTCTCAATTTTATCGAAATCTGAAAATTTTAGGATATCTTTTAAAGTAATAGTTAACATATCCGTAGCCAAGTGGTATGAAAACCGCTATAAATAGCTCTCTTCTTGTAATTCAAGAGCTAGATAATATGAAAAAAAAAAAAAAAAAATGACGGTTAGAGAAAGGAACAACTCAGGCCTATCTTGAGATATTTTCTCTCTGTTTGCATCACACTATTACATCAACTCTCACAGAGATTCATGGTAGTGGTGAAAGATCATAAACATATATTAGTCTAAGTAGTCTAGGTATTTAAAAGAATACACTTACTTACAAAGCATGTGTCTTGAGGTACAAAGAAAGAAAATAAGGAGGATGCCTAGAAACCAAAATTAAAAATATTCTCTGTATGAGAGCTTCGAAAGTAACATCCCCTTGGTTTATGATACCTTTGACTACTTAAAACTAGCTGAATGGAAACAATTTGCCATGACTTACAGAGTTATAGGTAGAAACCTCAATGTCTTACTAATCCCTAAAAACTGGCTTCGTCACTATTGCTATTACATGTATGCATACAAAAAGAACACACATTTATAGCTATATACATATATCTGAAGATGGATGTATTCTTTTGAACTAGAAAAGAAGAATATATATTTACATATATATTAATTTGTCAGTTCATATTGATTGGAAGATGTCAAATAAAATGTTATGGTCAGAACATTGTTACTTTTTTTATTTTGTTTATTATTTGGATAGATTTCACCATACTTAAGTCCAACAAGAGAAAGTATTATGGTCACGTCTAAAGACAGTACAAATTTAGGAACCTCTAAAGCTAATGAAAGAACAATTGTAATTCTGTTTTTTAGAACAAGTTATAATACTCAGCAATGTTTTGTCAGACTAAATAATAAAACACATAATAAATATTACAGAAATGTTTTTAAACTGAAATTACAAACTGCACTTGCTGCCTGCTTAGTTATGCTTAGATTCAGCTACATGTCTCTTGCCATCAATAGGAACAATATACATTTAGTTTTCTTCAGAAGAGAGGAAAAATTATACAGTTGAAGGAAATGTACTGGACTACCACTAGCTTTTGAATTGGAGAGGTCTTTGGCCATCAAAGCCATTAAAAAGTAATGTTAAAGCCTACTGGAGACTGGAACTTTCAGGTCTATGTTCTGTCTCATATCAAACACAGATAAGTGGTCCCCTGTAATTTTTATGACTATGGTGTCAAAAGTCTTCCATCCAAATCGCAATAAATATTGTAATGAAGTCTGGAAGCAAGGCCATTTATACTTGCTCGGGGCTGAGAATTAAGATAGCCTGTTTCTAGTTAGACAGTCATTAGAAAGATCTAACATCCGTGGCAAATGGTTTCCTGTTCTGAGTACTTAAAACTAGTTTTAGTAAAATTGACTTCCTGAACATTTTCTTATATCTTCTCCAATAGATGAATTTGAATTTTACACTTATTTTTACTGGTGGGTTCTTCACAGGCTGTCCCCTAAGTAAGTATGCTTACTTCAAATGAATTAAGAGCCCCATCCTGCAGGTAGCTCTCTATACTCACATATTTTTATGTTGATCTAAAGCCCATTATATCAATAATAGAGCACAATGCAGAAACACATTACCAAAGACCTTGGGGAAAGAAAATGTGAGATATCCTGCTTTACCTTCTCTAAAATACAACTGGTGCAGATTTATACCCCCCCCCCTTCAATTTCAGTAATTATTTCAACTCACAGAGATAAATTAACATTACATTTGTTAAAAAAAAGAAAAGCATTTGGCTCAAGGGGATTTACAGATGCACTTTCATTAAGGTTTCAAACCTAGGCTCTCTGGCTATGACTTGCATTTAAACTTTTAGCTCAAACATTGACAAAAAATGTGAAAGTCAGCTATATCTAATACAATTAATTCAGAATTCAAACATATGCTGTTCCCATAATACTGTGTGTTGATTCTTATGAAAGATAAAGTGTAGCAAATTTTTTTCAATGAACTAAGCTTATTATTACTTTACAGAAAAACATAAAACAAGATTAGTTGAGAATATAGTTACAGAGACTAAAACTCTCTATACAAAAATGTATATTATAATTATTTGAAGACAAATTGACAGTCTTTGCTATTCAGGTTGGTCAGATTGGCCAAATAAAGTGAATTACTTTGGAAACACTTCTCCATCATCCTCTTTAAGACCCTGCTAAGGATTGCAAGACTTTGCGTAGATGGCATACAAGTGTTTTGATACCTAAATCCCACTGAGTGCCTATGATCTCCCATTAAGACAGATTCTGAGAAACTATTTTGTATAGGTATGCACAAAACTATTTAAGAAAACAAAAGCAGACACATTTGATTGCAAGCAATGCCCAAAGGCAGGAGTCAGATGTCTAAAAATGTTTATGGGTCTGCACCCAGGCATCTACTGGGAATAAAAAATGCTAATCAAAATCAGAAATTTAATATTAGAGTGAGTATTCTAAGGAATTTTATGTTTAAAAAATTCTTATTTTAGGTAAAAATACCTTGATTTGGACAACTGATAGTGAAAAAGTGGACACTTAGTAATCTTTGAGCTATTTATTAGTCTGATCATAACTTTTTTCCTGTTCTACAATGCATGGTTTGTCCATACTTTCCCATAAATCGCATATTCAGACTGCAATCTTCTGTTTTGTGTGTGCCTCCTGATATTTCAGAATTTGACCTTTCATCATGAACAATATAGTAATGCTTTCTCTCACCTGTTTATTTGTCTATGAAAAAATATCAAACGAGTTAGATCTCAGGAAACTAGATACAAATTTACACCACCTACAGTGATATACTTGTTGGAAGGTTGTTCCAACAACTCCCCTGGCCATCCCCAAATTCCTAAAAAAATCTGTACCAGCTTTCTACAAAATAAATCTTAAACTGAATATTTCATGCATGTTAAGTCAGAAAACCTGAATGTGAACTTTTCATTCATGTGCTCTGAACATATTGGTGGACAATGCACTCAGGTCTAGACTTTGCATTCATGTGTATAGCACTCATCCAATACAGTAAAAAAACCCCAAACAAACAAACAGAGTAAACAGACCCCACTACTTATACTTGTTCAACTAAAAATGATGCATTTAAATCTGTATTTGATAGAATAAATATCCCTTTTTGTATTCCTTCACAAAAGCCATGAATTATTAATTTCTGCCATTGTATTCACTGAACAACTGTAATTGCAAGTAAATGCTGAAGTTAATGAAAAAATTAAGGAAAAGGGTTTCTTTATAAGAATTAATGAAACATTTCCACAAAATCTTTTCATATACCAATAATGTCTTATAATTCTTTATGAAGCTGCACCTTCAACTTCAAAGGTCAATAATTATAAAAAACGAACACTCATCTATGAAAGGTTTTGGGTGCTATTTAAAGTCTGAACACTAGTTCAGATAAGTACTTGGGAACATCCTTCATTAAACATGAATAGCTCATTGATGTCACTTTCAGCTTAATCTCAATCTAACCTTTTATCAACAGATTGGTATATACTAGTGCTTGGGCAGTTAATTGTTTCTTTTCAGGTTTGGGGTGTGGTGGGGAATTTTTTGTTTGTTTTGGGTTTTTTTTTGGGGGGGTGGTTTGTTTTGGGTTTTAATTTTAATTGCTGAAACTGCTGCTAAGATTTTAGTCTAAACTGTAAAGCGGCTGGAGTCCCTTGTCACTGACAGTTGGCAATGTACATGAAAGTTCTATAAGCACATATGCAGCAGCTCATCTTTGACCGCCTTCTGATCTCAGAGGCTGTAACTGTGCCCAACAATAAAAATTGAAATACTTGAATACTTGAAAGTTTTTACCAAGATAACCAGCAGACTTGAACTCTATATCATACTGCACTAACAGGAAGAATCACCCTCCCTCTTTCCAAAGTTTTTGTCTTTGTAGAATAGTTGAAGCATTCTGACCTGCTGATCTGCTCTACCAAGGCACCTTTGTGAAATGAAATAACATAATATTACTTTCAATAAAACTGACATGTTATTTGGGAAGTTTTTATTCTATGTAGCCACGATTGGATTTACAGCATGTGAAGGATTATTTTATCCCTTCATTTCTATTGTTAGTGGTATCTTTTCAAATATTCCTTGAATTATGTTAGTCTCTTTTTCATCCCTGTGTTTCCATGACTTACCATCCAGTACAGTACTACAGCATTTTCTTCTTCAGAACCTTCTAAAAAAGCTGTTTTATCTTGGCTTGAGGTCTCTATATACAAAGTGGAAAAATACATCAACCTTGCTATCAGCGCTCTCTCATTCTGTAATTTTACATGTGCACAATTATAAGAAAGTAATAGCTATGAATGTGCACAGGATCATTGCTAAATTCTTCAGAGTTGTAGGTATTAAAATACTGTGTTATAAATAATTATTTTAAGAAATACCTATCTCTCATATAGATTTGTCTTTCTATATTGAGATAGACATATTTTGTGTACTTACATATTAATAAATGCTAATAAATTATTAATAGTGACAGCAAGGAACTTGAATATTAGTCTGCTTGAAAATGCATAAATTACTCAGGGAATCGTCTTCTACTGGAACTATGAAAAATATAACAACACCCCCCTCCAAATTGTTTACAGTTATGCAACTGCAGAGAGATTGGTTTAATCTGAAGAAAGGTAATATAAGCCTTTATTTGTCAGTGAGTGAATTCATATGGAATTCATGTACTTTTATTTCAGAGAAATACACCTGCTGTGGGATAGTTCCAGTTATGTTAGTCATCTATGATGAAGACTAGACGTAATTATGTTGGTACGATATGCTGTAAATGACAATTAGTAAGCATGCCAGTTTTCTTCTAGATGACTATTAGTCATAGATTAAGAAAGCCACAGAACTGTAAACAGTGCCCTCATTTTAGTTTGTGATTCTGTGGTTTGTATTTTAGGATCCTTTCCATTTTTGCATCATGTAATCACATCAACTCCCATTACCAAATAGGGAAATGCATTGACAAACTAGCAAAGATCTGTCTCCTGCTTTTCTAGTTATTTCAGGGTAAATACTATACAAAATATGATTAAATTGCTTCAAGAAATGTGTGTTGTAAAGAATAAGTAAATAGGCAACTCTCTTAAAAGCTCTGTGTCTAAACCAAGTTTAATCCATCCCTGACAAATGAAACAGCTTTATTCAAGAATACTTAGCCACTACCCTCAAAGTTATCATAAATCCTTCTAAAATACACTTTAACCATTTGTTGGTACTTGAATCATGGGGAAGACATCACACATTAAATTATTACCAATAAAAATTATGCTTTTTTTCTAAGTGTTTAATAAAAAAAAAAAGCAACAAAAGTTTCCACTCTTTTGTAGGCCACTGTTTTACTTTAGTACACACTAATTAAAATAAGGAATATAGAATACAGCTTCTGTATTAGTAAGAGGAAATGTGTAGTTTTTCACATCAACACAGTTGTATATATCTTCAACTGTCTGTAGATCTGAACTCACATATTAGACTACTACCTATATAGAATCACAGAATCATTTAGGTTGGAAAAGACCTTTAAGATCTTCAAGTACAACTGTAAATATGAAATCATTTGGTTGTAACTTCAAACTTCAGGTGCATGTTAGAAATTAATTTTAATAGTGTATCTGTTTGAATCAGAAAGGCCACTGTAGAACACATGCAGGATGAAAATATTCTCTGTGGTTTTGTTTCCAAGTCAGATTCAATTTTTGTTCTGGTTTGTAGAGAAGAGTGGTTTACAGTGATTCTAGCTGATGCTGGTTTAAAGCCAGGACTCTCTCTCCAGACACTCTCTCCCACAGCAGCAGTGCATGAAGGCTAGATTTCGTTAGGCCAGCAAAGAGGAGACACAAATTGTTCCACGTGAAGGAAAGCATTTCTATATGCTTTCAATGCACTGCATTTTAATCCCAGTTGTAGAAGGGATACTTCCTGGCTCTTGAATAGGTAAGAAGTTGACAGTAGACACAGAATTTCACCTAAGTAGAAATGTAAGACTGTGTTAACAGCAACAAATTTTATAGGCAGAAAGCTATCTTACACAGAAAGGTAACTGGTATCACTGTTATCCTACATGCCTGTCTCTTTCTAAGATGACAAAGATCCCTTTTCAAGAAGAGCTATTAGGGCAACAAGGTATCTCATTAGATGCTATACTTACTATTAACCCTTGACAGAGACAGAAACTATACACCTTTTAGTAACACTGACAGAAGTGACATTTTCCCCTCAACCTTGATTTCTACATCTCTAAGAGTTTGAACACATCTCACTTCAGAAAGAAGGCACTTGAAAAATTTCAATTAAAGGTCAGACTTAAAGTGTTTCTCTTCCAGCTTCCCATTTACCTGATCATGGGGTTTACCTTTGATTATTGATAACTGTAACTGTGCAAACTGTCTTAATCCATCTTGGCATTACTTAAGCAATTGCACATTGAGAGGGAGAGCCCTTAACTGCTAAATATTAACAAAACCTACTTATTGTCCCTGTCACCCCATGCCTGTCTTTCTTACAGGTTTAGATAGACTCAATAATTTATTAGCATTTTTCTGATGTCAAAATTTATAAGGAACCAACATGGAATAGTGTTAGCAAACAAGGACCAGTTCTTCAGGATTCCAATGAAGCACTTGGCCAGGAAGCATTGATACCCATGAGATGAACAGGAATAAATTAACTGTCTCAGATGTAAGCCCATTCTGTAGCCTCAATTCATAGGTTCTAAGGATGACTAGGATTTAAACTACCAAAGACTCCATTGGATATGAGAACACTTCTTTCGTGCTATGTAATGTTTGAAGCATTTTAGGGTTTCACTGGATGTTTTCATACCTGACTGCAACAAGTTAAATTAAAGGTGTTTCCAGGAGAAAGCGTGCACTGAGTCAGATCAGACATCCCTCACTTGACATGCCGTCTCCAACACTAATCATAGGGAAAGTATACAAAAAAGGTAAGCAGACATGTTAACTCCCCTTCTATTCTTGCAACACACATCCCCAAAGAATGAACATCTTAATCTTCCCCAGACATATGGAGGTTACACTGAGCCCTAAAACTAAAATGCAGGCCTCAAGAAATTTAAATGTCAAAGAAGGTAGGTAGAAAATGGATTCATGGCAAACTCACTTTGAAGCTCTTCCAGGGACAGAAGAAAAATACCCTGAACAATGAACTACGTTACCTAGTTAAAAGCTTTGAAAACCAGAGCAGACTGATTTGGATAGCCATGGAGAAGTTAAGTTTATGTGTATGTCCCACATCACAGATTAATTATCCCTTTCAAAACAGATACTGGATAGCGTTGGCTACAGGGAGACTTTTCTCCCTGTTTTGAAACTTCAAAATGCACCAAACAACTATCAAAAATTACTAGGAAATACAGTCCATATTCTGAGGATTTCCAATCCTACTACATAAATTTGTCAACATCACCTCTTCTGTTGGATTTGTAAATACTTGACAAGTAACACGTTTGTTCATCCAAATTTGGATATGATTTAATAGCAGACTAGCTTCAAGAAGAAATCAAATTTATCCTACTGAGAAATTTAAAACACTGATGCCATTCTATGGCATCTGCCCATCTATGGCCACCGATGCCATATTTAAGCAATAACATGATTTCTTCTAGCACGTTAACAACATGAGGACCAAGTTCTTTTACATCTTAATACCATGTTCTGAGTTTCTCAGAACTTCTGCTCTCAACTACCTTTCTCCCCTGTTAGTACCCTTATGTCTTCTGATCTTCATTGGTTCTATTGATTGTTTTACAGAAAAGGAATACAGCTCTATTAAGACAGAGATCTTTACTAAACATAGTTGTGCTGATTTTAGTTTGCTTTCCATATTTTTAGTTAGACTACTAATAGTACGTCTTTCCCCCTTATTCCAGTTGTAGGATGGATACCTGTCATTATAGCATGTAATGGCTCAACCTATCCTCCAAGGTCATTTGCATCATTAAAAGAATAATAAATCTTTCCTTTCACATTTTCATTTGCCTTTGACATATGAAGAGGCATTTGGTTTTGCTACTTAAAAAAAAAATAATAATAAAAGGAGGCTTTCATTGATCTGGAACGTTTTTAAAGCTAGCTTCCTGTGACTTTCCTCAATATTGTGTGAAAAGTTTGATAATATTCAACTAGATTGTTCTGAAACAGAAGATTTTGTTAAGATATTCAGAAGAACACTGACTAAAGTCTAAGTTACATAAACATAACAAAATATAATTTAATCTAATCAGAAGTACTCAAAAGCAATATGGTATATATGACATGTATAGCTTAAAATAAAAATGTACATTATTTTTTGTGTTTTAGAAGGACATAACTAAGGAATTGCTGAGGTCTTTTCTTTAAGATATTTTTAATATCTTTTCTGACAAGGCAAATAAACTGCTAGAAAGGATTTGCTTTCTAAAAGTGATTCTTTGATTTTAAGTGTGAAAGAACGTAGAAAATTTTTCCCTGCTAAAGTAAACCTGCTCATGCAACCAGCCAAATCTAGGGAAACCAGCAAGTGTTAACTGGGTCCAGTCTAATCTCAGTTTAATCAGATAAGAATCCTAATAAAATTTGTCATAAAACATTCTCACAACTCAATGGAGATTAATAAAATAAGTCACAAGAAGCAAAATACGTATTTCTCCTTTGAAATTTTTTAATTTCATAAGGATTAGTTCAAAGAAATGGAAAATTCCTCCCATGTATCACTTTTTCTTTTCCTGATTCGACTCCTACATACTTCTGGCAGTTGCTGAGCTGGACTTTTCAAAATATACTGAAAAGGGTGCAGTCTTCATATTTGCAGCCTGTCTACAAACAAAAGCTGTCATGAATACTAGAATTTAAAAGGCTTTAGCAAGAGAGATAAGCTTGTGTGGAAGTCTACAAAAAATCAAAGGTTGAATGGGTCTGAACATGAAAGTAGGATTAAGAACTATATTTGGACCTAATTTAAGTAAATAGGCACTAATACACAAATCTATTTGCCTGCTTAGAAAGGCTACAGTTCTGTTTAGAAAGTCTACCCTGAAAGTTACTTTAAGCATCCATTATAAAACCCAAGCACCTAATACATTCTGTACAGAAACAAGAATTTATTTTTCTAAGAGCAGTTCCAACTGAAGTAAACATCTGCTAAAAAACTTCAATAGCTTTTATAATACTGTTTGCATAGATACAAATTCTAAATAAACTAATCAAGTAGAAAGTTTATGTTGCATTTACACATCAACAACAGGCATCATTGCTTGCTATTATAATTCAAGGACACTCAATGTTATGCTACTGTCATTAATAAAAACTTTGTCAATAGGCACAAACTTTTAATATAAGCCTAATTATGAGTGTCTCTTTGCATGAAACTAAAGATATTGAAAATGTTGACATTGGAGATGTGCCCTTGAACCAAAAGCCAAGTATAAGTCAATAATCTATTATGATTTTCATTTTGCAGAAGTAGTGCCATTATTTCAAAAGGTCTCAAAAATCAATTTAGCATTTAGTATATCTGTGTAATAAAGACATCCTAATTAAAAATCCCAATCTGAATAGCACAAAGGATAATGTTTAATCTCTAATCAATGAGCACTGAGAGAAGAAGTTATAGGTGCAATAACCTTTCTAAATGAGGTTTACTGTTTTTTCACAGATTACATATTCCTTCATATTTCTTATACTCTGGAAAGATATGCATGCAGACATTCTCCAACTAAAATCAGTAAATATGATCACAGGTTACTTAAAGCAAAATAATGAAGAAAAAGATAGCTTTGGCTCTTTATGGATTAAGCTGCTGGTAGTACATAAGGAACTTGACTAGTAATTTTTTTAACACACAAGATGTCCAAATTGACAAGCCACCTCAAAGTTAATGTGATTACTTATACATCCCTACACCCCTGTCAAGCTATTTATAGGACAAAATGTATATGAGATTCTTTCTATTCATCATGTAGGGTGGCATTATATTTGAGGATTATTTCTCAAACTTTAAAAAATAATCTTTTCATTTCCCAATTACCCTTATTAATTTGAACTACCAAAAAATAAATTCTGCATAAAATATCTCACATGGTAATGAATGCATTTCCTTACAAGTGTTTGTCAGTGCACTGGATAGCTGCTCAATTACCTGTGTGTCAAATGATTATTGGAGAGCTCAATTTCATCTCCATTACCCTTCCCCCACCAAATATTTCAGATATATATGTTACTGAAGTGTTAACACATCTTTGAACCTGCTATTTCTTCAGTTAATTTCTGACTAAGAGTTGCTGGAGTAACAGATGTCATAATTATTCAGTTATTATGCCTGTTTTCCATTCATTCTTTCAAGGCTTTGTACAAGATAGGCCTACTGGACATTAATTTCAGAAGTGCAATCTTATACCACTACAATCTGCTGTAGTTCTCATGTGTGAGTAAACGAAGTCTAATACATGAGACTATTGCAGAGGTCTGTCAACTTTTTGTCTTGTAAATGCTCAGGTTGTTTCAAACAGGAAATTTAAGTATATGATCGCATTTTCTATTCTGTGGCTTTCTGTTACTTTGTAAGACTGCCCTGATCACTGTATCAAGCAATATAGTTTTTTAAAAAATAATAAAAAAAACAACCAAACAAAATACACCCCCCAAAAAAACAACCAAGAGTTGTAATGTACTCTGTTTTGAATGTTTTTAACAAACTTTATTAGCTGGTTTCTTAGGGGCTCATAGCACTGTCCATACAAGCTGAAAGATCATTCATGATAACCTCTCCATGCAACTAAAATAGCAAGAAATTGTTCCCAACAGTTTAAAATTATTTTAAAAACAGATCTGCACTACTGAACACACCAGTAAAAGGGTAAAACAGTTAATGGGGCTCACAGAACCCTACAACTGAGAATACTTTCATGCTATATCCCATAAGTACTACAGCACAACTTTTCACTAGGATTGCATGGAGATACATATGGAGATAAAAGAAGAAAAAAAAAAGGTAACCAGTTAGCATAAGACCTTTTCTGTATTAAACACTGAGAAAGATGTAATGTTTTTGGACATCTGAGAACTTCGGGAGAAAAATAAAAACATGCTTAATGCAACATGCAAAATATATCTGTATGGTAATCCTTTCAATCAAAACAAACAAAACCCTCACTTTGTAACAATGCATATGTTTTAAATTCAATGTAGCACTGATCTGCGTATTTAATTTTCTGCTTTAAATGTTCACGAGATCCCTGACCCTATCCTCAAGGTCACTGAAAATCTTAGAAAAATGTTAGGATTTTTGTTAACATTCTAAAACATGGGAAGTCATATTTAGTAAACAACAGGAATAAGGGATTTGTTATAGAAAAGGAAAGCAACATTAGTCCCCCGACTGCAGATGCAAAAGGATGCCAGGTAGACCAAAAAGCTACTAGTTGAGGTTTGGAACAGATCTTCTCCCTCCTTCCTTCACCTCTATCAATTTGGGACACTAGAACTATTCTTAATATGTGCATACATACGAATTGTATCTTGTTCTTATTTTCTAAAATACTGATTAACTTCTATATGCAAGAAGCTTTTATGCATCAGATGACTATTTTTATACACTATACCCTCAGGGTGTAGTACAGTATAATCTGCTTACATGGTTTTTCATGTAATGTGCTTGTAGCCAAAATGTGAACGCAGCTATGAGAAAATTAAATAGAACAAGAGCTGCCATGTGCTCCACAATTAAAGGAAACACTAAGTAGCAGCAATGGGAATTAAACAGGACACTGTGTTATGCCAAATACCAAATGTGAAACCAAAATATCTGCCAAGCCTACCTTATTTGTTACAATTTTTCCATATTTAGGTAAATTCATGTAATTATGTACCCTGCAGTGGTAACGGGACTGTACTTTAGTCCTTCTGCAGCATATGCTGTTGGCACAAATATCCTCTTTGAGGGGGGAAAAAACCCAACTTGGCCAAGATTGCATATGTTGATTTTATATTGGCATCATGACTGTGCCTAACAGCTGTTCTTAAATGTAATGAAACTGGGTTGGCATTATTCAGTTAAACAACTTTGCAGACTCTTTAAACATATGTATTTCTTATAGCTCCTTATGTTTTTGAATCCACTTTGATTACAGCACCAACAGTTGCACTACTTTTCTTAACATTTGAAATGTATCTGTAAGCCAAACAATAAGTCTATTTAAGATTTATTTTCTTATACTCTATCACCCCAGTTTTAAACAACAGTGATCACACCCACAAATCTCTTATGACTTTTTCGTATATGTGCTTAACAGAAGGTGTGAAATGAGCATGTTCCTGCCTGGTATTCTTTCCACAATCACTAAGGTGTTCAACAGTTTTACAATCATGAAGATGTTCAAAGCTTTTCTTTTTTTGTGTGTGTGTGAAAGACACTGTGGAAAAGGCACCACTTGTTGGGTTTTTTTGGTTGGTTGGTTTTTTTATAGCTGTACACTGGGCGATTTTGATGGAAATACTACAACATGTATGTGAAATATATTCCATGACATGACAGCTCTAAATGCATAAAAATGATACTCAAGAACACAACAATATCTCCATCTCATTCTAAAATAGAAGTTATTGAAACATCAATAGAAGGTGGTGCTAGATCCCATTTTAAGGATAGAAATCTCACTTTTTAAAAGGTCCTAATGATCCAGTTATCTATCAACACTGTCTTATTTGTACATTCAGCATAAGATTTCAGGTCCTTTAAAAGGATGGGGATAGGCTGAGAATTATCACTGCTCAAATAAAACAGACTGAGAAGCTTGCTAGTGCTTCTCAAGGGAATTGCCATTGTCTGTACAGGTGTGCCTCCATTACATATGTAGCAGTGTCTCACATTTCTAAGAAAGAAAATATCTTGATAAGGTTTGATCTCCTATATAATGCAGACCACCTAACCTTACTGTATATGATTTTTAGTAGAAGACTTTTTTTTAATTATTATTATTTTATGAAAGACTAATCTTCATGGTAGGTCCTGACAAAAATTTGTTATACCTTGTTGGCTTCCCCTAATACTTTTAGACAACAGTGTTATTCAATCTCACATTCTAGTCTCCTGAACAATTTAAAGGAAGGAACCAGTTTAACAATATCATACAAATATTTGTTTTCCTCAAAACAGTGAGACTAAAGTGCATTAACCATCTCCTCCTGTCACCACTCCATAAAAGAAGTGAGCTGGTGCAAAGACTGAGAAAACCTACATTCACCTTTGCACCATAGAGAGCTTTACATGATTTGGAGTGTTAAGACAGAAGTCAGCCTTTATTTCATGTAAGGCAAGCCCATGCTTCCAAAAGTCTGATGTTCTTCACTGATGTTCTTCAAAGGACAATGACATTCATAGAAATCCTATCTTCTAAAATGATTTTATGTTACAGGTTCCTCTTTATAAACACTGCAGCTGCCTTATAACTAGCTGAGCAGTTTTAGAGCATTTTACAATAGTTACGATAGCAGTAGATGATCACTGGTAGGGAACATATAGAATCTACCAATCATCTGCTACAAAGCTTTCAGATTTAATAGATGACTAAAGTCTTTAAGCCCCTCCACCAAATTCAACAACCTCCAGATCAGAGATTACACACTGTATAAAATGAGTTTCAGTGACTCAAGATACTGATCTAAGCAACACCAGCTGATTTACACTATGCCCCTTCTCCTTAAATGTCTGTAATAGTTAAAATATACCAAAACCATAGGTAAAAGAAACAAATATTTGCTTTCCCAAGTAGTTACAGAAATTAGTCTGGGTTTTTTTTTTTTTCTTTTCTTTTTTTCTGTGAATCACTCAAGGATGTAACTTCAGCTAGTACAGGTTCTTTTATCTGATGAGTAAGTAAGAGTAACTACAGGAATACTTTGTCTTGTTTCAAAGCAAAATAAACTTGCTTAGAAGTCTTTCATCAGTGCTTTTAAAGACAAATATAGTGTGAACTTCATTTAGGAATAATAGAATCAGAAAATAAGTCTTCAAAGAAATAAAAAAACAAAAGTTTTGAAAGATTTATCAGAAGTAACTACAGGAGGTCTTCACCTCTTGCACTAGCAAGTGACACTAATATAACATTTATTTTAGGAGAAATATCAAACAAGTTATATGTTCATAAAGATTTTTATTTATATATTTTAAAAATATATATATGTGTGTGTCTGTGCATTTATTTATGTATGCAGACTACATTGTAAATGAGCAAAGTCTGTACCTACCTAAGCAGAAATGCTTATGCTCCCCATCTTTATGACTGGACGGTGAAAGTACTATTATTCCTTACATAACTACTGTATTATAGTTGTGTCTGGTAATACAATATAAAATTCATTTTTCTGTATCTAATAGTATATTACCTCATATTTGAGACAAGTGTTGTATACCTTTTTATAAACATTCATAATTTTATCTTACTCTGTAGATTGTTTGGCTTTGAACAGGTTTTTTCTTTGGTTAGGTATTTTTCACCATTTTTTCAAAAGCTGCTTCTATTATTCATCTTCAGTAGAAATATTTTATATCTGATTTCTGATAGGAGCAACTATGCATTTAAATTTATATGGCATATCTACCTATACACTGCACTCAAAGAAGGTATCTGACAAACTCTTTTAATTGTGCCAGAAATTTGAGTGAGGGTGGGGGTAAAGGAAGTAAGCAGGTAAGAGAATTTTCACAAAACATTTTAGTGAAACTATGAATCATTTAGGGAAAAGGAATGACTTTGTGAATTGTAACATAATCCTATAATACTTGAGCAGGCCAAGGCACTGATCGTTTTTGTATAAGAAATTAAATTCAGGACTATTGCAATTTTACTTTATCTTTTCTGCATAAACATAAATATCAAATTCCTGTTCTTGTTTTAGTTCAACAGTCTTCTATGCATGGCCAAAAAAATAAATCCAGATATTACCACTGGCCTTAAAATTTGATCCAACTTTTTAGTAGCAATTACTATTCCCATGACACCTAACCAAGTTTAACATTTCATAGTAGCAAGCAAGCTACAGATGCTTCTCGTCATGAGAATATTAAAAACAGGAGAAAAGATCATGGAATTTATTCATTAAGAAAATAGGTTGGCAATGAATTAAAGTGTTTCCAAACTCGTTTTGGAGTTTTGGTTTAAACATGAAGAACACATGGCAATTATACACCTATTCAAATAACGCTCTTCCGTACCCATTCAGAATACCAATACTGGAGACAGAGAACTTCTAAAACACTTAGCTTGTGTCCTTAACCTGAGTAAAAAAAACATCATATGTTTTCACCAGTGAACAGTTGGCTGTCTGTAAAATAACTACTCAAGTTGAAAGGTAACAGCATATCACAACCTAGTCATATCCAGTATACTGGATATCTATAACCAGATTTAGACGAATTTTTAAAAAGTATACAAATACCACCCCCAATACCCCAGTCATGTTTGTAGAACACTTTGAAAGTAATGCAGGAAAAATGAGATTTTGAAAGACTGTGTGGCTTAAGTAATCAGTACGAGGTCTTCTTCTGTTCCCAATTGATTAAAAAAATTGGAAATTAGTAATAGTTTGGATTAATCATGTAGCTTTCCTCCACTGTTTAGATTCAGAAATTCTGAGTTATTAGTTTTGTAGAATTTCTGTTAAAGATAGTCAGTTATCTGAAGATTTCACTTTTCCCAGCTAGAGTCCTGCGAACACTAAGACATCCTAATTACAGGGGAAAAGCATCAGTTTAGGGGGGATGTCCTGATCAGTGGCCAACTTTTATACATTAAATAAAAAAAAAAAAAAAAAAAAAATTCAGACCTCAACCTTCAGTTGTCCTTTAACCTAGCAAATCCTCTTAGTGACATTTTGAATAGACTTTAAGTGCATGCTGACCATTCTTCCAAAATGTAGACCATTATAACTCTGTTTGCAAATACAAACAGCCAAAGTGACTGATAAGTTTTGAAAATCTTAACTGTGTCATTTCAGCAAGCTTACAATCCTTTTTTCAGTTTTCAACTGCATCTATATTTAAACCCACTTACTCTTTGACAGCTTGTCTTAATGCATTCCTAAGTGTTCACAAAACTTATGCAAGAACATTCAAACAAGCAATATATAGTTCTGTGTATTAAGAATTTTGTAGGAACCAGAAAACATGCAGGTACATTTTTAAAGTGACCATAATATCCTTAACATCATATTTTCTTCCTTTATTATAAGCAGTGACAAAACATCTTAATGTAGTCCTGCCATATATACTAGCAATGCTTAGAGTGACTGCACCAGAAGCTCAACACACTCAAATCTTGCGAGTCTGTTAAAAACCCATGCTTGAATAACAAGGTAGTGCCTTATTCCACCACTCCTACTAATGAGGTAAATTCTTGTGTATATTGATTTTAATTAGTTCACTTGTGGAAAAAAAGTCTTACATAGCATGATTAAGAGCAGCAATATAGCCCTGGGTAAGGACCAGACCTACTTTAAAGTCTAACATAATGCACGAATTGTCAGTGTCATAAAATCTAATTTTACATACGTATACAAATGCATATTTTACTAGGGGATTTTTTTTGTTTTAATTTCAATGGTCTGCTTGAAAGTTTAAAAGACTACACTGAATGTATTATACTGACTCCTATATAAAAAAAAAATGATACTAAATATTAACATAGGACGGACCACCAAAATACTAATTGGAGAATGGAACACAGCAACAAAGAAATTCATAAAAGTATTTACAACTGAGAAGTTTGTAAGATTGCCTGTAGCTGGGAAGAATTCAGTAATACATATAATAGGAATTATCTGCACTGAATATAAAATTAGACCTTCATTTCATGTACTTAGATGAACACGTAATACTGCGATTCTTCTGATTGTGTAGCTATTGCACATATATATTATTCTAAGCTGCATTTAATAGCATATGATTGTTGTATCCACATAAATTACTGAAAGGACATATCACCAGAGATTAGTTATGTACATTAACAACCAAGCATTTCTAGAGTAAATATCACCTAAAACAGATTTACACTTATGCAGTAAAAGTTATTTTGTTTGATAAATAACAAGTACTTTTTTTTGATTACTTAAGTAATTTTGACTTTTTAGTTCTTAAGTGAATTATTTCTTCATTCTGTTCTACAAGGCTCTAATCATTCAACCTTGTAGGTGCACTTCAAAAGCTTTAAGAATCTTACATTTGATTTCTGGGAAGTATTTTCTCGTTAACATCTAACATATGTACCCTGTAGGCATGATTCACACAAGTCTCAGGAATTCTAAGGAAATGATGATCAGTCACAGAAATGTGTAAAGATTCAAGAACTCTGGCAATTTTCACTTTGAATGTTGTCAGCAAGTTACTAGTATAAAAGTACTTTTCTCACCATATTGCTGAAAAAATGCTATGCACTGTGCAGCTATGGGAAAAGTTACACATTTAATGAACTCTACCACCTGAAGGTATATTTCCTCAAAGTTGATAATGGAATCTGTTACATTCAGAGAAATGCTAATTATAGGTAAGAGATGCTTGGCATGTCCTGAATAAAGTTTATACTTTGATGGAAGAAGCAGGGTGGAAAAGGGAACAGCTAGCCAATCAGCAGACAAAACGTGTGCCTAAATGTTCTTGGTCCTAATTAATCACAAAAAACTATGCTCCAACAATAGTCTAAATGTCAACAATATATTTTTGTTTAATACCATCCTTGGAAAGGCCAACTCACACATTTAATAATAACGCATATATTTAAGTGATTGAATGGTTGTTTTTCAAAACTGAAAACTGTCCCTTGAATCACTAAAGAGATGGTAAATTTAAAAGTAATGAGCTCATTTCAATAAAAATTTATGACACTGTTTCATGCTGACAAAGCGGGTTCTGCAGGCAGTACCCCTCCACCTGCCTGCCAGAGAAAGAAAAATCCTCTATTTCAAAGTATTTTAAAATCTTTTAATGAGATATTAAAATATAGCTACAGCTGTATAGGTAAACTGAAAGGATTCTGTGTGTCTTTGAGATCACCAATAAGTCTTTTACAGAACAAAACAATTTTCTGAAGAAACCAAAAATAATATTTTTCAGCAGTAATTACGACAGATGGAATATTCTCTTGAGGATGTATTAATAATATGCATGATGAGCAATGTCACAATATCAACTGAATCCTCCCAAATAATTTTTATTAAACTATTATTTAAGTACATTATAAGATGCAACAATAAAGCACAAAGAAACTAAGACAAAGAGTCCAAATCACATGGACCAATGTAAGAATACTTGCTCATTTTCCTCATGTTTGGACAAAAGCAGTCTTAAAATGGAGAAGTGCAGCAGGCTGAGCTCTGATAAAGGACTATCATATTCATAAACATTATGCACTGTTACATGCAAAATATTTGCTTCACACACAGACAATTATCTAAGAATGTAAGAAACAAAACGAAGCAATAAAACAGACAAAAACAAATGAGTCACTTTAAATCTGTGCTCCTAGAAGTATCCACCAGGACAAATCCAATTACTAATTCTAACTATTTTCCAAGTAGTACAAACGTCTGTTTACATATTGTAATGGTATGCATTACATATGAAAAACAAACAGTAGCATTCTTAATTAGATGTTTGTAACAGAATTTCATTAGCCTGAAATTGTCAATATGAGACACTGGAAATTTAAAAAATAAACTACTTAGACTCAGTTTTAGGTTTAACTATCATTTAAAATATGATACATTGTGCAAATTATTGTACAAAAAGTGACCTGAACTCAGCAAACCTAATTTCTGCATTTACAGATGAAAGGTACAGTAAAAGAAAAATATCAATCTCTGTTTTGACAATATAGTATGACAAACAGACAGTATATAGTAGGAATCAGATACCCTTAATAACCATACTCTGTGTTTGTCACGATACCATTAACCAGTTAATAATCAGTTCAAGTAGGGAGAAAAAGAGAGAAGTCAAGGTGGACTTCCCCATAAGGATGGCCCACAAGGGAACAAGATAAATTCTGTCCCATCGATAAACTCCAGACAAGAGATGGGCAGAGAGGAAGAGATGTCTGCAAAGTTGAAAGATGATATAATCCTTGGAGGAGGAACTTGGAGGTAGCTTTAGGTAGCCAGTTGTATTGAAGTTGGTTTTAGTGTGGCTCTGACCTATATTGCCACTTCCTACAACTTTTATATGTCAGAACTAGAAACCCTGACGAATTTCCTCTAGCAATCATGAACAAAAGTTTGTAACTGAAATGTTTGTAGAAGGCATCAAAAGAACCCTTCAGAAGCTTTAACACGAATATTTTATTACAACAGTGCTTCTTTTTCAAACTGTCTTTATATTCCCACCACCATTGATGCAGATACCAATACTAAACTAGCAAAGGGATGTTTCACTAGTGTAGGTATTGTGTGAGAAAGCTGAAATATTTATACAGTTTTGGAAAAAAAAAAAAAAAAGGCATTTCAGCCATTCTCTAAAATAGTTCCCCCTCCACATAAACATATTTTCATATGCAAAGAGTGTATGTACGATACATACAGAAATATTTTTACAACAAAAGATCAGTTAAATAATTTTCAAAAGTTATTAATATGAAAAATGAGCAATATCACAGAGCTGTGGTATTCCTGACTACACTATTACTAAGCAAAGTGATTAAAAAAAAGGGGGGGGGGTAAGGTACCTGATAAATAAGCCATCTCCATTTCCAGGAATTACTTTAGATATGAATATAAAATTAATACGTGCTAATGTTTAGAAAACTGATGGATATTTAATGTCCTTTAAAACTTGCAGTGTAAATCTCAGAAGGACATGGAAAAATAAATGTTACTTTAAAAGGCATTAGAAAAAAAAAATCAGAAGCATAATGTGAAATTGCAGTAGGATAGATATAGTTTATATTCATGTCCTTGCAGAAGTAATATATGTATTAAAAATGTGCCTGCTGTTAAACCTTAGGTTTTTAGAGATCTTAGCATTACAGCCATGCTACCAATAAACCAGAAGCTATTGTTAAACCAACTTGCACATTAAGAATGTTACATTCTTCATCACTTTCCTCATATTCTTCTTTCTAAAGAGTTTTGATTTCTTCTAAATTCAGTATCAGGCTTTCAAAGCACAGAAGGTTGCAAACTGATTAATGGAACTCATATTCACTTATATGTTCACAGTAGGAAATGCAGTAAAAGATGGATTAAACCAACTGAGAGGTAATATGGAATTGAGATTTTGGGGGGGGGGGGGGGGGTCGGGGGGGTCTGAAAACCTGGCTATAAGTTAAGCTTCTTATTCTTCTGTGAGATAAAGTAGGTATTTAAACAGGTTTAAACACAATATATATTGAAATATGTATTCCCATATAAAAGAAATATTCAGAAAAAGTAGAGAAATATTGTCATCTCAAGTAAAATAAAACTTGATCTACTCCACTACCAATCAATTTTTTTTTTTTAGTAAGTGGGACTTTTAGTATTACACTGTTTTTCTTTTGTACTGTTGTTGACACTCTCAGTACCATCTTCAAAGCACCGTACTCTTTTGTGTGGTGTAAAACCAGTATGCTTCCAATTTTGCCATCAATCATCTTTAATAGCATATGCTATTAATGTAATTTTGTTATTGAAGATTCCTAAATCTATTCAGTGGTTTGCACAAGACAATTACGTTTTTTGTTATATGCATGCAGGCAATCAGATAGCGCCTTTTTGAATTAGAGCAATTAAACATGGTCATTATAAATGGTAGATTATTAAAAAAAATCATGAAATGTCAATATGACATTCTTTGATTTAAAATAAAATGGTAACAGAATGGAGAGATGCATTTTAATTATTTCATTTCAAAAGTGTACTTGAAAAAATCTGCTCTATGAAAGCTTGCTGATGTTGGGAAATGTTTTCCATAGCTTTTACAGTACTATTGCTGGTTTTACAAATATTTCCTAATGTCTTGAAAATCCGCTGGGAATTTTTTCTAGTACAGAAAAGTCCTCTATATATTACCTAGAAAAATAATTAGGAAATACAGTCACTTTCCAGGTATAAGTGTGTTGGGCTTTTGCAGGGGGAGTGGGGGATGGGGGTGGGGGTTTAGGGGCTTGGGGGGGGGGTTATTTTGGGGTTTGGTTGTGGGTTTTTTTGTTTTTTGTTTCTTTTTGGGGGTTTGTTTGGTTTGTTGTTTTTTTTTTTGCTAATCACACTAAAATGCAAAAAAATTCAGCACTGGTACAGTAAGATCTGTTTAGTCAAGATTAAGCAAATTTCTACATCTTTGTATACCAATGAAAATTCAACAAATTCTGCAACTTTTTGCCATAAGTTAAACAGCTACATTATTTTGACAGACCACTTCTTTCTCTGTCTTCTTTCTTCTTGCTGTAACTGGTAACTCCCTGTCTACCTTTGCAATATCAAAACCACTCATTCAGGGAGGAACTTGAGTATATGCATAATGCATACACAGTCCTACTGGTACCAAAATTAATTTAAATCAAAGTTAATAAGTTGCTATGCCATGCTTCCAGTCTTACTGTAACTGTAGTTGATGAGTGTCAGAAAGAACTCTAAACTTGCTGAGTGTTCCTCCTTCCATGTCTTACCTGGCAGAAGTACAAGGAATCTGAATAGGCTTATATGGATCATCTCCATGTCTGATAAGTTTGAAATATGAACATGAAATATGAACTATGAAGTTTGATAGCTTTTTATGCCCAGATGTTAAACAATTACAATGAAACATCTAGAGATTTTGACATTGCACAAATATCCTCCATAGTATGAAAGGCCTATTAAAACCGCTTATAACATGGTCCAGAATGTCAAGTATAGGACTTCGCTCTCCCAGTCCAGAATTCATGGCTGTATCCTCTCAACACTCAGGTAGAGTTTAAGGGAAGTTATTAGTAAGCATGGTGCTTCCTTCCTTATGTTCCTTAGAGGCTTTTAGAATGCATTAAGCTGAGTAAAATAAAAAGCAGCAGTTTTTAACCTACAGCTAAATTCAACATGGAAACATTAGCTTGGTATAACTGGAGTCTGAGATTCTCCTGTTTACATCTTTGTGTTTAGGGAGGAATATTTTCTGCAGGAAGTCTACCTTACGTACTTGAATAAAATAGTGCCAACAGATTCAATTTAGAAGCATTGGACAAACCTCAAGAAGTTTCCTACCAAATGAAGCTTTATACCTAGAAATATACTAAGAAAACCATAAAACAATGAAAGAAGTATATGTTTGAGTGTGATGTTATTTACCATGCAACTGAATAAGACACGGCTCTTAGCTCTAAAAGAACTGCTAGCTCTGGTTACTAAGAACAGCAGTTAAGAGTAATAAAGATTGCCCTACATGTTTGTTGTTGTTGTTGTTTGGTTTTTGGTTTTGTGAGTTTTTTTGTTGTTGGTTGGGGTTTTTTTTTGTTTGTTTTTTTGGTTTGGTTTTTGTTTTTTTTTTTTTTTTTTTTTGAACTTAACTGTGGCTGATAAGCACAACCTGCCTGGGGTTGATAAAAGCATATTCCTTCTCCCATCTTGATTTCCACCCATTAAGCGTGGAAGTTATTAAGATCCAAAGAATGCTCCTTACAGTATCTCTCTGTGTTCTACTACTGATGCTTGAACCATAACACTATAATCAAAACAAGCAGGGCTAAAGGTATCAATAGAAAAATACCCTTAGCAGAAAATATTATTGCCTTTACTTCACTTTCATTGTACCCATTTTTTTCTTCAGATATTGACAGAGCTCTTGTTCACAGCTAGTACAAAATTCTTCCAAGACTGATAGTTATTAGGAATATTTCTCAGTTTCTCATATCTAATTTACATTCAGCAAAAAACAAAGCCACCTACAGAACTGAACCTAGAACAGGCAAATTACATATAAAAGTAGACACTGAAAAGGAGTTGTTCAAAGAATCCCTTTTTAGAAATCTGTACCTCAAATACAGACATGCTGGACAGTATATAGACATACTTGTATATAACACTAATACCATACATTTTACATACTCACTATATCTTACTGCCTCATCTTTCTGTGCCATTTCATTGAGACAACTTCTTGTGGGGAGCAAAATAAATGACCAATATAGCTTTAACAATAGCTTAAAAATAAAAATGAAAACCCCAAATAACCATTTTGCAAAGAACAAAATGAAGCATATGAAATGTAAGACTTGCATCCCCATGTGAAAGAGCTAAGCTTGTCTTGTATCTCAGGACAGCATGATTGTTTTGAATTGTTTCTTTGAGGAAAGCAGGTAAGGAGCAGAACAAGAGTTCAGTGAAAGGGCAGAGTAAGAAATCTGCTCTGGGAAAATGGTGAACTTCAAAACTGCTTTCAGCTGTAAAAATGAGAGTATTTGAAGATTCTCAACCACACAAACTCAAGATTGAAGATTCTCAACTACACAAAGTAGTTTTAGCTGGCACAAATTATATGGATAAGTAACAGTATAAGAAATAAATCTATGTGGGATATCAAAAAGGATGAGAAGGGGATGAGAAGAAATATCCCCTTCCATCCAAGCACCTCTCTGCAGTTTGGGGTCATTAATTCTCTAGACATAGTTGTGACTATATTCTGGTACATTTTGGTAAGTAATGTATAATCCATTTTATAGATGGATGATGTCAACTGTACCCAACCTTACTAGCAGCAAGCCTAATACAGACTTGTATCTATGTGTCACCGTAGATCTCCAGTCCTATTTTCAGAAAAAAATTTATCACAGAAAAATATTCAGTACAATTAGCTTTTTCTGCATTGCTTAATTTGAGATATCAAGGAAGTGAAACAAAAAAACATGGAATCTATCACCTATATTAATGGATGTTTCAGATCAATTTAACCTGAACTAATATATTTTCTTAATGACAAATCAATGTCAAAAATAATGAAACAAGATTCTGTGTGCTTTCCCAAAATCTTTGCTGTTAAACAGGGTAGTACAGCCTGCCACTCTTGCATTATTTATTGGCTGTGAATATTATTAGACCCTGTTGTGGTTTACAGTACAGAATAGATACAAGCCAATTATTTCTTCTGCATTCCTTCAGGAGTTACACATTTGAAAAGGGAAAAAAAAAAGTCTTTACATCAACTACATAAAATTAAGAACTTCAAAGAAAGCTAGAAATAAACTGCAAATGAATATACTACCAGTTTAATTTTCTGTTATTGGTACAACTTTACAGGTATGCCTACATTTTCTCCGTATGGTTTTTCTCTTGAGACCATGCCTAGATGTTAAGGTCAAGAATCCATCCAAATAACTCACATTTATTATAGCTTATTTTACAGCCGTTTTGCAACAAATAAAACTCCAAATGAATAAAAACTTAGCATGAAGTATTAAAGCAGAATCTATAGGCAAGAACTCGCATGCGCTTAGCACTGTAGAAACAAGCAAAGAGAAGTTCCCCTTCTTATGAGGGCTTTCAAACTTCAGGATGACAGGTGTGTACTGTGGATAAGAGCACAAAAGGTAACAGGATGATCATTAAAATTTATCTCAAAATATCATTTTCAGAGGTGGTTCCATAGTTTTATTCAGTGAGCCAAGGACAGAAATACTTACTTTCCAGTGCATTTAGCTGAACCGAGTCTCCCCTAATGTCTTTATCTATCATTTAATTTCCAACCAAGCAATACACTTTTGACTGTCCCTCAATCTCATAATAGAAGAAAAAGCTTCAAAGCTTCCTTTTTTTTCTGCATGTAGGAGGAAAGTCGGACAACATAGTAGTTAGCATTTGGAGATTTTTGTGAGAAAAACAGAAAGTATGAAAAGAAGAATTAAGGGAAAGGATAAAAGAACTTATTGGCATCAAGTTTGCAACAAAACAGGGTATCACCATTCCCTGATAAAGTCAGGGATGCACAACTCTACAAGAAACCACTGGTAAAGCAGAAAAACTTAAGGGGTCCTTCAACAGAAAAACAAGACATTTCTGTTGAACACAACAGTTATTGGTGTGTGAATACTGTTAAACACAAGTGCAGGCAAACACAATGTTAAGGCTATGAGCCAGAAAAATGATGCTTATAGCAGTATTTTGAATGACTTGAAGCAGGGCAAGTTGTAATTTACCAAGCACAGACAGGAGGTTGGCTAGTCAACATTTGTTATTATTAGAACCCATATGAAGGATTTACATGCTTGTGTGTATGTTTGCTTGTGTGTATGTATATGTATTTATAGAAGGTATTTGGGGAAAAAACCCAACACTCACAGAAAAAAAAACCCAACAAACAAAAAACCAAAAAACCCTTACTTGACTACACCAACATAAACCCAAAATGGAAAAAAAAAAATTACCACTGAAAATAATCAAACGGGAAATTACAAAATTGATCAGAGAGTTTAAACAGCAGTAGTGCAGAAAGTATAAAGACTGAAAGCTTAAAATAAATCAAAAGAATACATGTAGAGTAAACTGCTAATATAGGAAAAAAACCTCACTGAAGTCTTCAAAAACATATGAATTACTAAAGTTACTTTTTCCAGATGGGTGAGTTTTGATCATTTAAAATATACCTGCAATAATGTAAAAAAAGAAGAAAAAAGGGCAAAATTATATAGCTTTCTGCATAGGATTTTCTTTTTAATTTAGATTTGAATAATTAAAGTTTATCTGCCCAGAAGTATAGGAAACTTAAAAAATTAAAAACTAATAGAGGTTGATTGCAATGATACTCTGCCCTATGCTATCATCAGACTGAAGAGATTTGCAGTCTGCTACAAAGACTGAGAATTCTATCAGAATAAATAAGGCTATGAGCAGAACATGGATGACTACAAGATTTTGCAAAATTTTCAAGTCTGTTTTTGTTTTTAAAAAAGCCTGTATAAAAATTGGATCCTTAAGACAGAACATACAATTACAGAATTATCTTTAATGCCAAAACATGTCTGTGCCTTGCAAACCCAATGTCTTTTTAAGTGCTGGGTAAAGATGAAACCACTGATTTTTTTTTTTTTTTATTGGGGGTGAGAATTGCAAGGAGCAGTTTGTCCATCCACAAGGGGCTGTGCTAGGGTTACCAAGCTAATTTACCTTGTGACCTGAGCTAGATTTTTGAACCCATTCCTTCAAAGGTGAAGAACTAGGGTATTAAGACTAATTCATTTAAAAGTGCCCTACCAACATAACAAATGTTTTTAATAAGATCTACAATTCTACGGGGAAAACAGTATAAGAAAAGCCCAAGTGCTCCTTTAATGTTTAAAACTTGATTAAATATTTACAGTAACACAAGACTGAAAATCAGAAAGCTCCACCCTGACTTGATTGCATCAAATGATGTTTATGGTAGCTTATGAAAACTCACAAATTTTACCATTATTAGAAACAAATACAAAGGCTAAATTCAGATATACAAGTTTTTGTAATCTTTATCTCGTGTGTGTGCATGATTCCACCTACTTATCATGGAAAAAACAGGACTAAATATGCTTCTGCTTCCTAAAAACAAAATTTTCATTTTAAGGACTGAGACAGTTGAGAGATAATATGTATTTTTTTTCCCCCATTCTCCTTATATTTCTTCTGGAGTTTAAAGGCTTCTTTTGGACATCTACCTATCAATCAAGAATTTTCACTTTTGTTTTAGATTCTCAGACTTCTTTTATTGTCCTTCAGTGTAATGAACATAAGCCCATTAGAAAAAAAAGTTTGCTTTCCTCAGCTGCCTCCTTATAAATAATCCATACAGTACATTCATAGCTTTCAAATTACTTCAGGTACTAAATGAGCATTCAGATGATCACTCCTTATTAGAATGGCTTTAGAAAGAAAATTTTTCCATGGAAGTCCATGGACCTGAGAACAGAATTTTGGTTCTAGAAAAGTTCCTATAATGCAGAAAAGTAGACTGACCAATTAGAAGTCCCAGTCAAGAACAGAGTTCAAATGAGTTCATTATGCTTGAAGGAGTTTATAATCTCACTATAGAACATTGAAGATAGTAAGAGGAAAGAGACAGACAGGAAGTTATTTGACCAAAGTCATACCATAATCCAGTGTCATTCTCTGCAAATCAATCACTTATTCAAATATCTTAACAGTTGTTAGACATCTAGCAAAGCTGTTGAAGCTACAAAAACCTTACAAAACCCAATTCTCAGGAATGGATTTGTGTACTAAAATAAATACTGTGGTCAGCTCTATGCAAGTAAAGTCACAGTACATACAATGAAAGAATTTGAAGTGAAATCACTGTAAGAAAACAATTTTATTCTATTTTTGACAACAACATCTTGTATTCCTGGGGAGTTAGGTCTTTAATAAAATGACTGCCTATAGGTGCTTTTAAGAAGCTAATCGTTACCTTGAAGCACTTTGGAAACCTGCATGTTCCCAAGTAGTGATACAGTATATGAATATATGCACCAAAGCCTATTTCATTATTGACACACTACAACAAAGACACAAGAAATTCTGAGAACACAGAAAACAGAAATCCCACATCTTCAATGCCTAAAGGCACTCCTCAAGGAAAAGGCAGATAAGCTGATGCTTCCTTCACCCTCCAAATCAGCTGCTGGAAAACCACAAAGGTTTTCCTGTAGTCAGCCAAAAGTACATGGAAGCCAGTATGTTTTTGTAAAATACAAATCAGCCAAACTAGTTCTTCCAGCCAGTGGTACTCCTTAATAAAGATATGAAACACAAAAATATAAATTTATTTCTCAGTTATATGCTTTACAAAACCAGAAGCAAGCAATGTGATTGATTAACCAGAGCAAACCACTAAGACTATGAAATCAAGACGTCTAATCTAAGTCAAGCTATCATTTCATGTGAGTTGCTAACTTCCTTGTGCCTCAAGCTTCCCAGATGTACAATTTGGCAAAAATACATTTTCAATGAAAAACAGATGCTCTTTCAAAAACGTGAGCTCTCAAGGATAAATAAATAGTTTATATTTTACTATGCAAAAGATTTCTACATCTCCTTTAAAGAAATAATTATACTACTTTCCTTTAGCTTTAGAATTTGGGTATGAGTAGGATTCCTATAAAGAAACCTATCATTGCTAGCCACCTTTCATTCATTCATATAAACACAAAGAGCATGTATATGGCAGTGCAAAGCAAGCAAACTGCTTTTCATGGACTACACTACTTTGCTGTAGTTTTCAGCTTTATGTACTTGGTTACAAATTGCCATCTGTACCATGTATGTTAATAGCTAGATGATAGTATTCATACTATCACCACATTCCATCTGCCATGCAGTTAGGCCACACATAACTCAGTCCCACCTTTAGACAAAACAACTGCTGTTTACTCAGACTGACAATGAAATTAAATGATTGATGTCACAGGCAGCTACCATCTAACATTCAACCAAATGTGCACTTAGCTTTTAGGCATCACCTGTTCCAGGCATAAAACAAAACAGGCTTTTTTCCACAGTAATTATTTGTAGAGGAAAAAGTCTGACACTTCATCCAAACCTCAGCACAGAAGAGACTTCAAGTAACCACCAGAGAAAAGTTGCCCTCCAACCCTCACCCCCTCATTTGACACACTACTTCTAGTTGTGTGTTTAGTAGGTATATTACATTTTCAGAAAAACTTGCCTCTGGTGCACTAACAATGTTAAAACATTGAGCATTTGACCTGAAATATTGACCTGAAAATTATTCAGGTTTATCAGAGTATGATAAACTCCCATTTGTAAACAATACTGATTCCAATATTAAAATAAAAGCTTATTTTTTAATAATTATGAGATATCTGATATTGATACACACCAACTAGCACTCAACTCCTGGAATCAAATAAAGTCCTTCTAAGGTTTCAATGCATTCTTGGAAAGCAATCAAAGGCCTCTTTTTCCATAAGTTTGTTATTTATAGAAAAGCATTTGATTGTTGCATTGAAGTGTGCACTCTATGTGTAAAAAGGTGTTTATGGGTTTTAGTACAGTATAGTTAATACCCAAGCAATACCTAGCCCTTTTATAATAAAGAACCCTTACTGAGAGGATATATATTGTACTTTTCATCAAGTGTACAGCATACAATTACATTTGCTGGTGGTCTATAATGTAAACCCCAGTTGAGCCAGCTTACAGCTTATAGATTTGTTGTTCTGCATGCAACAATTAAGAACAGTTACAATTTTGTACTCAACTAAAAGTAAAGAGTAAGATTTGAGAAAAACATTCACAGTTTATTTCAAAGCAAACTATGAAAACTTACAGAATAATTTAAAATCAAAGCTACACTGCTTAGGAATTAATATATTCTTTCTGCTAGTTATGGATTGGTAATTACACATTTTCCCACAAAAAAAAAAAGAAAATGTGCAAAGAACATACAAACCAGACCTTTGTGCACAGAAAAGATATGGTCACATTAAGTATAAATGTGGTAAACACAAACCTAGCAAAACTCCTACTCACAGCATAACTTTAAGCATCCATTGGACTGTGCAGTTGACAATATTTCAAAACATGAGAGAAAAAAAGGCACACAAGAAAATTAAAACCTCTCCCATCACAATGAAGACATAAGCATTACCTCCTCCCAAACATTCAGAATCCAAAATTTAGTCTCAATCCACAGTTTCCCATATGTGAATATGAATAGGTATCCAATCATGTAACATTTAAATATTAATGTTACTTTTAAGGTTAGAAGGCAAATTAAAACTCAAACTTTCACAGCTTGACCTATTTCAACCCCAATGCATGATTTAAATACGTGCACCTTTTTGTTGGGTGGGTGGGTTGTTCATTTGTTTGGTTTTGGGTTTTTTTGTTGATTGGGTTTGTTTGGTTTGTGTTTTTGTTTTTTGTTTTTTTTTTTAAGAGCATAGCAGAAGAGAGAAAATAAAGTTTAAGATCACAAAACTTGCAGTCCTGAGAAGCTTCCTTTTGATACTTACTGGAATTTTGCATGGGTACAGGCTGAGGGACAAGGTCTTAGAAGTGACAAGACTTTTTAAAACATGCATAAGCATAAGTAGATAACTGAGTTGTGCACCAATGTCATGAAAAATTAAATTCAAATATGATCTACATCTTGCACAAATTATGTCAAAGTTTACCTTCAAAAATTAGGCACCTTTCACTTCGCAGACTTCAATTCTGTCCATCGTACTATAGACACAATTGAGCAAAATACTTAAGCACATTAAATGTATCAGATGGGAAGTCCCTCTCCAACCCTCCACAGCTAGAAACTCCATGTCAGAGATTATGTCAGTGCTAATCCCAAACTCTCCTGACAAGCATTAACTACATGAGGTGCCTACTGTGATTGAAAAATCTTGATGCAATTTTGTTCCAAAAAAAGCCATCCACATATCCATAAAACACAGTTCCTTTGGAATTGTTTTATAGTTGAGATTTAGTAACACATATTTAAGCACTTTCCTTAAATCAGGCCTTCCACAGGAGCTTTAAATAAAAACAAAGTAATTCAGAAAAGAAAGTTACTAGTACAATCCTGGGTATTCTCCTTCTGAAAGGCATTTTGGTGCATTCAAAGTTAATTCACTAAACCAACTTGAGATCAGGAATAACAGAAGTTCCATAAACTCTGATTCTTTAGGCTACATAGGCAAAATTCTTACCTACCGTTCTTTAATCATCATCTAAGTAACAAAATAATATCTGTACATACAGATTTTTAAGGATACTGGAAGAAGGTCAAGTTTTTATATATATGAGAACTTTTCTTCCTGTAAAATAAACCACACTAAGTTTAATGTAAAATAAGTGAATATCTGGGTGGACACCGAGATATATTAAATTGAAATGCAAATATAAACAGCCTCACACAATCCAACAATTAAGTCAAAGTGAAATGCAGATTTAACATCTAATTACAAGAACAAACTGTGAAGTACGTTATAAAGTCAAGTGTTCGCAGAAATATATTTTGCTAGAAAGCAAAGTGGTAGTTCATTTGCATATTTCTTTTTGTTAGCACACAAAAGAGTCAAACTGCTAAAGTTAAGATAGCAAACTGTTTGAAAACCTCATTTTTAGGCAAAATAAATGAGGCTGAAAACAGCCATTTTATATAGTCCCAATTTTTGCAAAGTTGATCTAGAACACATCTTTTTGAAAAAATCAGACTAGATTAATTATTATTTTAGATTACACAAACCTTCTGATGATTTCAATAGATGCTGACTGCTCTGATCACAAACTTGTTCAGTACTTCATTAACATTAAACAGACAAGCAGTTAGGCAGGTAGTTTAAATGTCTGGCTGGATCACAGCCAGAATTTTCAGCACCATAGGAATGCCCCCCCCCCCCCCCCCCCACTCTCAAGTAGGAAAATTCTTTTCATATTTACAGAACTTAACAGATCACCTTCTAGAAGGTAGCAGTCATTTAAAATGCTCTGCCCATGGTAAAACTAAAAAATGGGGCAAATTCAAGAATCAGAGATTTTATTGGTTTTTTTCCTATGCAGAAATAAAGCAAGCTACAGTATGACTCTACACATTGATATTTTTAAATTAAGAGAGCATCTACCCCATGTTTTAAGATGAAGTGCAGTAGGGAGGCATAGACACCTTTTCTTGTGTTCCACTGCTGATCTCAAAGTTTGCTTAGAACTATTAAATATATTAATAGCTCTCCAACATTATAAGCCACAAAATTATATGGGTGGAATGTTCATAAAAATATAGGTGAATGTTGTTATCTTAATGGCTGGAAAGATTATTTGAATTTGATTTCATAACATCTACTTTTTTCCCTTTATCTCTGACAGCAGCCTTCACTCAGACTAATAGATGATGAATCTCCTCATTCCAACATTTTGTGAGCTGTTAGGAAAACCATGCATTCAAGGAGTCGAAGTTGAGGAGAACAGTAAGGTGCATAGGCACACATGGAATTTGCACCAAATTAGTTTTGTGAACTAGCCACACCTTTTAACATATTCCTACTCCCTAGTGACGGATATGGGCTTTCAAACTGATACACTATTGTTCATTTCAAGACAAATTTCAGCTCAGCATTTAATCAGATCAGGCAATGTTGGGTTTAAGAAGTTCCTACAATCCAGTTAATACAAAATACCATCAAAGAAATATTTGCAACTTGATCAAAGTTATCTTCTAGCATTAATTCAATCATAAACCAATTTGCTTATGCAGATGATTAATGATTACACTACACTACGTGCAAATTCATCTTTATGACAGTTAACAGATTACCTTTACAAAAAAATGCTTGCTAGTAGTTAAACATTGTTCTTGTAGAGAAACTCAGAATAAACGGATGAAGTGAAATCTGATAGAGTATGCATAATCCAACACGCTGATATTGTACACAACTTAAGCCATGTGTTTGTACAGGGGAATATATTAAACCCCATCTGTTTTAACAGTTTTTAATGTTATAAATTAGGAAAACATCAAAAATGTCAGGAGACAGCAAACACTTATTTGTTGTCTTTCAGCCCTATATTTATTAGACAAGTTTGTTATCAAACTATTCCTCCAAACATGAAAAGAACAGCAGGCCTTCTGGAAAACCAGATGGCTGCTGTGGTTTTGAAACATGTTCTGGAAGGGTTATATAGTTTACATTTTTTCTTTTTCATAAAGGACTGTGTGGGATGTGGCATGATTCTCAGACACAAAACCCCTGCAAAAAAAAAAACCAAAAAAACCCCAAGGGGTATGTGGGTGGGAGAGTGAGGGACTACTTGAAGATACAAAAAGAAAACAAAATTAGCCATGTCACTGAATCTAGGAGACCTTCATATAAGAGAAGAGAAACATTTTGGCTACAACAACAACAATAAAAGTTACCACTATAAAGTAAAAAAATGCTTTCAGACTGCAGAGTCTTCGGCATTTCACTGCTGTTCTCTGAAACAGAAGGGGGCCCTAGACACTGAAATTAAATAGGGGAACAGAAAGAATAGTGAAACATCAGAAGAAATATGTTTGATGGGATGAATTACATGCATGTCAAGAGGAAAAAAAAAGGTCAGTCTATCAAACTGAACATAATCATATTCCAAAAGGAAAAGTGTTTAATAACATTTGGCTAGTCATTAAATCAATGCACAGTAGGAGGAAAGCCCAAATATAAGAAGGGCTCAACGCCCAATTACAGGAAAGATTAGAAAATGCAAGAAAAATAACCCATTACTAACTCCAGTATTTTGTATTTTTGCTGTTTGTCATGCCATTTTCTATCATGATCTTTTGGTTTGGAGCAGAAAAAAAGATAATTTTAAAGTATTTCATTCCTAGGACACTGTTTTCATAGAGAAAAAGAAGCAATTGGGAACTTGGATAGCCTCTGGGTTTGGGATGGCCAATCATCCCGACCTAGCAAGAGGGACATGCTAGCCAGGTGCCAGCATTCTTTTATAACCACAGCCCAGTATGCCTCCCTGTCTCTCCCTCACCTGGGGATTCCGGTTATACACCACCGCACCTTAAAAAAACCCAGTGCCAGTACTGTGGTATACCCCTACTTATACAGTCTGCTTCTAAGCTGCTAATAACCCACGTGACACTGACACGAATTTATACCAAGTCTGACACTGGAGGTTGCTGAGATTACAAGCCAGGCACTTAGCCAGCACATGTGGTGGAAGAACAAGAGACAGTGAACATGCATTGAAACAAGGGTGCTTCTGACTGAATATAAGGAAAATATTGTTCCCATGAGGACAATGCCTAGAGGGGTTGTGCAGTCTCCACCCTTGAAAGTTTAAGATTCGTAGGACAAAGCCCAGAGTAACCTGGCCTGACCTTGTAGTTGATTCTCCTTTGAACAAGAGGTTGGAATAGAGACCCTGAAGGTCCCTTCCAACCTGGATGATCCTGTGATTACTCAGACACCATAAAAGTTCTCAAGAACACTAATTTCTTAAGCCAGTCTATTTTTGTGACACCATCAGCGGATGGCCTACTGGACAGCTAACAAACGTGGATGAAACAATTTGATTAAAATAAACTGAAACACAGTGTGGTGTTTGGGTTGGGTTTTTTTGTTGGTTTTTTTTTTTTTCTTTAATCAGAGCATGAATATTTGGCAGATATTTTGACAAATTTTTAGCTAAAAAGGTTCATGGCACAGACAGAATGACACACCAAGAAGCTGGTCAGACGTGAGCAACGTTTAAATATTTTTCAATCCAATTCTGTAACAGAGACTTTTGCTCTAGAAAAGCAAACCTTGAGCTTGGCTTCCACCATCTCTAAAGCACAAATCCTTTACTTTCTCAAAAGGTTAGTTTTTATTTTAGTGTATATAAATCCAATTAAAAAAAAAAGTTTTGACTTTTTTTTTCCATCACAGAACATGGACAAATCTCAACACTCCAAATCTGCCACCAAAGGAAAATTTCTGAACAACTCTAGTTCAAAATTTCTTTTAAAATAAGAGCTAAGAAACATTTTTATATTGATGATATGATATGAAATAAAAAAAACCCTCCCATCAGGTTTCTTTAGCAAGTTTTAGTGAGTTACTTTAATGTTTATATGACAATGTTTAATGTCAAAGATGAAAACTTAAAGAGCCAATTAAAAAAATTCTTCTTATAAAAAAAAGTTTAAAACATTTTCACATTTTTTTTCCTAGCAAAATCTACCTTTTTCCCCCTTCACCTTTGGTAAAATTAACCATTTCGCTAAGCTTTATAAATATTTTATTTCACTGAAAAAAGCATTACTATTCTTTTGTCTCGGCTGTACTAGAAAGAAATACGTAATTCCAGTAAGGCTGTTGCACATCATACATCTTAGTTATAAGACATTACAATAGAGACAATGCTCCACACAAGTAAACCACAAATGCATAGCAAGTGTAGGGCATCCAAGGATGTGTACAATGGAGAGCTAAGTGTATGCATGCCAGGATTTGCAGATAGAGACCATCCAATTGAACATAGTGAGAACTATTACATCAGCTCTGGTTTGGTCAAGTGATCAAATCTGGACCAATCTAAAACACCTTAAATCTTGCTCAGACAAAAGTTCCAAGTGGAGACAAAAAGGACACATTTGGGAAACTGCAGTGCTTTACTGCTGCCAGAAAAATGTTCAGTTAGATATTCTTTTTGCCAAGACCTAAGCAGAAAGACACAAACTCCGTTTCCATGCATGAGGTATGACAGTTGGTTGATACAAATACAGAACATGTGAAGCTATTCTCATACTCACAAGTTCTGATGCTTAAGTTTGTGAACATTAATTTTATTGCGCTGACTAGATTTACTTGTTTGATACTTAATATAGAACAACCCAGAAGTGTCACATGTAAACTTAATTCACATTACTCAAAATAAGAATCAAAATAACCAAATTAATCGGGTATTTGCCACATACGCATGGAAGATGTGAAGATTAAATGGTTTCCCTTCTTTGAAGTGAATTTCAGTTTTTAGAAGATATAAGAAAATCTAATAGCCATAGGAATAATATTTTAGGCAAACATGTTTCTTGAAGAAACTCTTGAAGAAAATGATCAAATAACAAAGCACAATTAATACTATATAAATTAACCGAATGATATAGTATTTGAGAATCCCACTTAAAGACTTAGCAAAAAGGATGAGTTTGTTAACCTTTGCTCCAAAATCCTTTTTCAAGGAATGTTGTGCAAAATCTTACATTTTGAATGAATGCTGTACAAATCTCAGTGTATACATCTCAGTATTTGAGCTAAACCAAAATTAACATGCATGGAGAATAGTCACAGCTACACTACATGAATAAGACTGATTCAAACACTTGCATTGTAAACTGTATATTTTCACTAATTTTTTTTTTAATCTGAGAAACTCATTTAAATACCAAACAAAAAAAGTTTTGAAATTTGTTATTTTCTTATCTCTTCTCCTTTTAGAAAAGCTGTTATAAAAAAAGTATTATTTTTTCCAAGCTATTATTAAGTAACTCTTGAATTACAGTGCTGTATTTTAGTTTTCATCACTCATCACATTTAACCACAAATACTAGTACTTTTTCTTCATTCAAAACAAATCTTTTATTGATACTGTGTCTGTGATAATGATGCAGGTGAATTTTATCATTCCTTTCACCCTACTAGTAATGAACAAATTCACTGCTTATTACTTTGGACTTGATCTCTAGCAAAACACTACTGGAACAAACAATTTGATTTGTCAACACCTTTACAAGGACTCCTCAATCAATGTCACAAATCCAAATTTAAACAGCAAAATACATTTGACTGCAGGACCCCAGACTGATTAGAGCTCCGAGTTCAGTGAATTGCACCAGACAGGACAGCAATCAGATTATTAACTCCACTTGAAAATACTCTCTGCTGCCTGGGATTAGCATGCATATTTTGATATAGATCGATAAGCAATCTCCTTTCTATAAGAAATGCCTGCAACATTCATTTGGCTGATCAAAGGTATATATCAGCTTGTTGTGACAGCTAGCTATTGTTTCCCTCTTTCTTTACAGGAGAGTCTCTATTAAAAAAAAAAAATCCCTGGCTCCCTTTCACCTAATAGTGGAAGTCAACAGAGAGCCACAAAATTCCATCTCCTCAATACCCAAACACAATTAGTACAGAAAAGACGTTTGCCTTTTTTGAGGTAACTTCACTTACTTTCACTTCTTCATTCTTTCTGTTCCTGCTCTGTCCCCCATTCTGAAACTGAACATTCTTCTCTAGCGTTCCAAACATTTTCATGGTATTATTCTCTACTTCATCCACAATTTAATTAGAAAAAACCTGCAATTTTGGTGACCATATTTTGTAGTTTGGATAACGTTTTCCATATCAACAACATATTCCTGACTTTGGATTAAAAATAAAGCAACCCTTTGAATGCTAAGGTGTTCACACAACAAAATCTATTTTCAGTTAACTCAGAGAAAGAAGACAAGATATTTTCTCCATAAGGTAACACGAACTCTTAACTGAGCTCTGGATTTCATTGTATCTGCAAAATAGCTGAAAAACCAAAAAATTATCTGCTAATTTTTTTCAAGATAAAAGCACAGGCCTTTCATCCCTCCTCTCATTACACATGAAATAACCACTGTCTCATCTGAGCTTTTTATCTCTTTAATAAAAAAGACATACTTTAAAAAAGACAAGCACAGCTTGTGAAGCGAACGGTCAAAAGTGAGATTCGCCCAAAAGAAACTAGATTACATGCCTCAAGAATGAGGCCATTGGAAAGTCAATGTGCATTTTGATGTTCTGGGAAGGAGACACTCTCTCAGAACAACATGAGAAGACAATTCCAAAATTAAAGCTCTTTTGCAGCAGCACTTGCAATAAATTCTTGGAGGAAAACAAACCAACCCAGGTTGAGTTGTGGTACTGAAGTCCTGAAGCATAGGAGAGAAGATTCTTCCTTCATACCCACGTTTCAAGTATAGATAAAAGAACCAGGCAGCTTTCACTGCTGATTTTACAATGTTTTTCAGTTGTTTACAATTTTAATTGACGAGCTTCCTAACCAATTTTTTTTTAAGTATTATTCAGTAACACTGTACTGAATTCCCATACCATTGAATTCAGTGAGCCTTTCCCACTGCCAAAAGCTTTGCTCCTATGCCTTGCCTCAGAACAGCCTGGTGTGAGTACAACCTATGCTCTAGGACTTCTGGAGAGAGTAAACACTTTTATTCTTAACCTGCCCTTAGCTCCATGCCGGTACAGCCCCTTCACACTTGAGAGCAGTACATGAGAACTGGACCCATAGTCTGAACCTGGTCCAGTGCATATAACTTCTCTACATTTATCAGCATAAATTTTAGTCTCTTCTTATTTTCCCAATACTTTGTCCCACAATATTGCTTTTCTTCTACTCTTAAGCCTTTTCCTAGCAGAAGTGGGGCATTATTTTCTAACATTGTATACATAAAATGGCTCCTTCACCACTGAATCCTTATGGAAACCCCCGAGCTAATCATATTAAGTCTTCCAGTTAACAAGCAATAAAACAGGATTAGGATCATCAACATCTTTTTAACCCTGTGAGTATATACTGTTTGATGTGCAAAATAAGCCTAGGTTTCCCAACACAGAGACATAAATTCATACAGAGCAATTTCATCCATGTATGTATACCTAAGGTAGACAACATTAACTAAGACAAGAGAATTTATCATTCTAATCCTGGTCAGATTCCCCTCCCCCACCCCCCCCCAGCAATTTTCAAACATTTATAATTTCTGGCATCATAGAAAAGCAATGGAAGCTGCTATGAATAATATATCAACTCTTTTATTATTATTTCTAGATAATGAATTTATTTAAATTGGACAATCTGTAGGCTAGAAGATACAGTAGGAGCAATCTGGGTATTCCTTTCAGCTAAAGATACAAATAAAACGTATTTTAGATAGAAGTAATTTCATCCATTAAATACAAATTGAATATTTTTAAAAAATATTTCCTAATTGCACCTTTTAAAAAAATATATATAACAACAATGAAGTATTTATGGAAAGATAAGCAGTTCTTCATTTTAGCACCATGACTAAGACTGCATATGGTAATGTATAGCATAACAGGGGGGTTTGTTGTTGTTGACTGTTTTCTTTGTATTTTAAGTTCCAAAGGTTTTTTTTTAATGGTATGTAGAGGGATGAGGGGAAAGAAAAAGAATCCTACAAATACCCAGCAGCAAGTCCTAATTATTTTCCAAGGTGATTTTGTTGTTGTTGTTGTTTTGCAAAATAATCCTTTTGGTTATGCAAGATCAACATCCATCTCCCGTTGCATCTTATGTCAGTATATCAGAGAAAAACCTTGTATACTGATATTACCTGGAAAGCCTAGACAACTCTTTATGACATGAAAGATTAAATTTAAAATTATTATCCAGATTATTGAATCGCTAAGAGGATCAATGGATTTCATAATATTCTTAATGCAGAACAAGATAATTGCTTATTCTTGCTGAAACTAGCAGGAAGAACAGGTACTGCTTCATCTCCTTTTGCAAACCCAGGAAGTTAAAATTGATACCAAAGTTATTTTCCTTTAATGGCTCTTCAGCAACTAGCAACCTAAATCTAGTTAGCTGCAGATAGCAACTTCATATTTGATTAAGAAATTTTAGACGGAAAACAAAGGATCTCAAGATACAGGTTCTAAACCTTTAAGCTTCTTAACATACACATCATTTCTTTAATGTAGTAAGTCAAATTCAGTAATACATTGACTGATTTTTGTTGTGAAATTCTATGGAGTACTGTTGTGCAAGAATGGGAAGCAGGTCATCTTATTAGACATACTCTTCCTTTTGCAGCTATTAATAGTGACAAAAGATAAATTAAAAAGGTATAATTTAAAGTACCAACTTGCATAGTGTGACTGTCTCTTCAAAAAATAATCTCAAAATGTTTATAAAAGGGTTTATAAACATGTTCGATAAATGTTTAGTATCTTCTACTTAATCTAATAATCGGTTAGGTTTTCTTAATTAAAGGTTAATATCATCGACTCAAAAAGTTTGCAAGACCCTTATGGAAGAATTTTTTTACTATATAATTATATGATAAACTACAATAAGAAATTAAAATTTAAAAATAAGATAAAGTATTTATAAAGTTCTTTTTATAAACATTTGCTGTATTTTACTTGGCACAAATATGTGTTTTATAGAAACATTTGCTCAAATACCTTCATAGCACAATACACTGAGGCAAATAACTTAGGTCCATTTCCTATCATTTATGTTACGCATAAAACATAAATCAGTCTTCTCACTGCTTTCTCAACAACATCTCAGCCTAACTGATAATACACTTTGAAATCAGTCTGTAGTGGTAGAATAGCTCTTTTTAGCAATGGAACACACTGTTGGTTGCCTTCCCAAAAGCATGCAGAGTGTTCTGACAAGGAGCATACATTTGTGTTCACAAACAGGAAGAGATGGGACATCCCTCCCATTTCATCAGTCATTTTTATCAGTCATTTCCTTCAATTACAGTGGAATAATTTGAGTAATAGCTTAATTCAGTCTTGCATACCTAGAACCACAGTTACAGCAGCCTATGCAGAAGGCCATTTAAAGGTACAACCTAAACCAAGTAGCAAAAATGTAAATAACAAATGACAATTTACACTTTCAAGTACTTTATTCAGACTGTATGTTGCTCTACAAAATCTGAATTTATTGATATTTTTCATCTTTGGTAAGAGAAGGCCGTTACATAGACTATTCATTCTGAAGGAAATTAATCTTCATTAATCACAATGGCTGTATCATTGACACGGTCCCTACATTAATTCAATTAGATATTTTATTTTTCCGTTCCACAGTAGTAATGTACTTGTTTCAAATTGAGAAATTATTTGTGCTAGCTACGATTTTGGATTAAATCTGTTCTTTGACTACATCATGGGAAATTATTAGGAGACACGAGATCTTAGCTAGCAGAAGAAAGGAAAAAAAATGGTGCATTTGAAAATAGCATTACACATTGCAGAATTGTTGTGGGTTTGTTTTTAAAATAGGCCCTGTCTAATGTCCTGTTTCAAAACATGACAATACATTACTTCTAGTTTTGATTGAGATCTTTTTTGACAATCTAGGTTCCATGCTATTAAAACTGAAGAAAAAGAGTTTCATGCATCCAGTGGAGCATCTTCAACTAGGGCTGTTTTTGATGTCTTACCTGTAACAGCTCTAAGCATGCCATTCCATCTTTAAAAATCAATATCTTCATCTGTGATATTTTCTACTTCTCAGTAGGAGAAACTCCCAGTAGTATCAAATCATTCAACTGTATTGAGGATCAACCGCAGTACTGCCTTTTATGAGCTTCTTTATGACCACTGAACACTACTTCCCCCCACAGTGCACGGAAAAAAATAAAGCTATACTGTAAACAGCCATGTACCCATATACAGCAGCTTACAGTTGTATACTCTAGCTCCATCTAACTAACTTTCAAGGTAAATGACAGAATCACAGAATGGCTGAGTTTGGAAAGGACCTCTGGAGGTCATCTGGTCCCCTAGCTCAAGCAGGGCCATGCAGATCTAGCTGCCCAGGACAATGTCTAGACTGCTTTTGAATATCTCCAAGGAGGCAGACTCCACAATCTCCAGCATTTGTCTCGTTCTGGGAAAGCTACAGAAACAACGTACTAAAATTACAATTTTAACACACACACACAAAAAAACCCCAATACAAGAGTAAGTAGAATTTAATTCGCCATATTACGTGTGGCAATTAGCAATATATTAGATAGCATGATACATGCAAGGTCTCAAAGAAGCATGACCTTCAATGGATAAATTAAAAAGTCTTTTCTCATCTTTTAGTTTTGTCTAGAGCTAACCTAGCCGAACAGTTGGGAATAATGACAAGTATTATGTGACTTGTATCACATAGTGGTTTTAACATTTATTCATCTGACAGAAATAACAAAACATTTTGGAAACCTTATGAACCAGGTTATGCACCTTCATGAAAAGCCTATCACACACATTTTGCAACGCTTCCTCCCACACCCCCCCAATTTAGACTGTACTCCACTTCATCTGGTGTCCACCTTGAAAAGAAGCGATTTAAGCAGATGCAATTGGTAGGATACCTTACACCACTTAAAAGGGAAACAGTCCCCCATTTTCATCTCTTTATTAAATTTACATTTCAGCTTGCAGGTTAAGCAGAGGCTTGTTTTAACATTGTCATTTCCCAGTTACTTGTAAGGACTGAGAAACAACACTTTTAAGAATATTTAAACACCAATGCTTCCAGCAATCATTTCACAATCTTTAAAAAAAAGGAGTGGAATCTAAACTATTGACTATTTCTCCATAAAGTCATCAATGCCTATGTTAAAAATCAGATTTCTTTTAGCAGTACAGGATTGCTGCCTCTCAGTATTCCTTCACCTGTCTAATGTAGGATGTAAAAAAGCAAGGAACACTAAATTGAACACAAATGTGTATGTGCAATCAGATGCAGAGTTTTGCCCTTAAGCACCTCTTAAAAATGGAAGCAACTACTTTTTCAGGCAGAGGAAAAGAAGCCATTACCCAGAAATAGGAAAAAAGAGTAGAAAAAACCCCAAACCCCATAGCTAACTCTTTCTCACAAAGTCAATGCAACAAGAATTCTCCAGAGCCTGCTTGGCTCAACTGAAAGTCTGTCCTGTAATAAATGCATGAACACAGCTAGGCGCAAAACATCAGAGCTGCACTGACACTGATCTGGGCTTGATCTTTTGACTTATACAAGAGTAAACCAAAATGAATTAGATGGAATGAAACAGAACTTCCTGGGTTTTAAACTAGTCTCAGTACTCTTTTAAATACAAATACTGATGGAATTATTCCATTGGTGAGACAGAGGCATTCAACAGTTTCAGTGATAATTTCTTTTAATTTCTTTGAACTAAAGATTTTGGATATAAGGAATGGGATACTATTGTTTTAAATAAATGCATATTTAGACTGTCATCCTGAAGAAACTGGATATACAGAAAGGAAAACAAGATAACAAGATTAAATAATGGTGATAATGTGGCATACAAATAATGGTAGGTGTTAAATTTTTATTTAAGAGAACAGAGAATGTAGTGTCTATTTGTTATACCCAGGGCACTATAAGTGTTCAAGGAATCCCCAGTGGTCTTAAAAGAAAAAAGCAGCAGAAGGGGGAAAGGAAAGACCAGCTTTCAAATGATCCCTGTTGAACTGTAGTATGTGAGAGGAAAAAAAATTTAATCTGCTCAGGACACTTACTCCTTATCATAGTGTGTCTTCAAAAAAAGATTTAATTACTTAAGCTTGGATATATTTGTCAGTATATGGCATGTTACTATATTGGGATTAATGCTCTGAAGCATCTTCCTTTGTCACCTGAGATTTTCCCTGAATGTGTCTCATGTATAACTAAATACTGTGTTTAGCAATGACTCTTATGTAAAAGTCCTTCTGTTTCTGTTTCCACAGAGCTTATGCTAAAAACAAGTGACTGATTTAAGTGACATTGGTAGGCCCTTTGAGTGTAATTCTCCTTATTATCTTATCAGCGGTCAAGTCACGGAAGTGTGAATCTTACCTAAGGAATACATCTGGAAAGGATCATGATTATAAAGACAGTATCTCAATCTATCTCAAATTGTTTATTGTATTCATGCTATTTATTACTTAACATATACTTAAAAGCCACATGCCTGACATACAGGGATGTAGTTTTGACTGCATGCTTATGTAAACAGTATTCCAGAATTCAGATCAAGTTCCCCTCAAGAATATAACAAAAAGTAAAACAGCAAACCCAAAAGACAAAAAAGAAAAAAATACTTGTCTGAGCAGAAAAAAAGTCAAAATAATCCAGAATGGAATGAAGCACAATATCTGTATATAGGGACAGAGAGAAGCAGCAATACATTCTTCCCGATATCAAAGAAATTCATCACGGAAGAAAAGTTAAGAGTTGGTCATACACAGCTCTCCTGTTGCTCTGAAAAATTCTCAGTTCAGAATAGCATTGAAGAATTGTCCCAGAAATGTAAACATAAATGTCTATATTTCTATAACACTTGAAAATCCGTATTATCTATAAACCATTTCAACTTTATCAAGCATCTGTTTTCTTCAGTCTGTTTGGAATCTACTTTTTAATCTAAATCTCTATAGATAGCACACTGCATCCCTGCAGAGCCCTAGCAATTTCTTTAGGGACTCTGCCTGCACCCAGGGGAGCAACAATGTAAATCACATGTGCAGATACTATCTGAGGAATTAATATATAAGCTAGATATCTTATTTATAGTATATTGTGAACTCCAGACCAATACAAATTACCTGCAAAGTACACCGAGGTAAACTCCATTTCTTAAACACCTGCAAAATTACAAGCAGTACAGTTACAATCCCAGGGCTCTGTGAACTGCCTTGGTGGCACACATGCCCACCAATTTTCTGGCATTCCCATAAAAAAACCCCAGACATTATGCATAAAGAGAAAAAACATCCAGTTACAAGCCAACCAAGACCTGAAGTCTTAGGAAATACTCTACATCTTTGCTCTGTTTAACCATAAGATCAACCCTGGTACTGATCAGAACAAACATTTAGATATGTGCTCCTGTCTGTCTTTTATCCAGGAAAGCAACAACTCCTAAACCAAAATATGCTGCATTATTCAGCTACAGAATGCTTTTTAGGACAATTACTTTACTCTTCATTTCAGTGGCAAAGATACTGTTGTCTTATCACAGGACATCTACATGCACTATACAGAGATGCTAGTGCACATGCTTCATGTACTTCTCAAAATTGTTGTTGACATTCAGTTTGCACTCAGACATATGTAAAAAAAAAAAAGACACAGTGGTAGTGTAAACATAACTATACACCATATGCGCCAGACTAGAGGAGGACAAAGCATAGTTGTAGGGGAATTCACATCTGATGGCTTCAGAGCCATCTTCCAATCCTATGCTGAACTCCCAAGTAAAAAGCTCATTTTTTTTAGCTTTGGAAGGACAAGTAGATTAGGATTTTGTTTACAGCAAGAGTAAACGGCACATTAATTCTGAAGTGGCCTTTGGCCATCTAACTGCCACTTCATCTAGTTACATGGTACTAAAACTTTTCCTGGTATGCAAACCTCGTTTATCCTTCCTTTACCACAGAAATAAAGTATTCATAAACTAAAAACAAAATGCCTTCCAACACCATCCAGCTTGTAAAATAACTCCCTGTAAAGAACAAATCTAACATAGTAAAACTGGCCAGTGGCTTTCCAACTTTAAATGGCTAATAGACAGCCAGCTGTTTGCCATGCCATTAAAGTACTCTGATAAACTCCTTACGGCAGGTGGGAGTTAGAATGCAATTTAATAACTGCCAAATGAATCATTTATGAGCAAATCTTATTTTAACTGGAATGTTTTACTTTATAATGCAAATCTTGCAACTGCACTGCAGACTACAGCTACAAATTATAATATTTTAGAATAAATGATTAAGAAATATATTGTGCTCTTCAACCATCAATGGTCATTTTTATTAAACAAGTTAAGCACTATTTCCTGAATGACAATAAGTTTCTATATCGTACAGTTGACAGCTCATTTCAAGATGGCATAGTACAACCCACAATTTACAGAAAACAGTCTTTCGATACAGAACAACACTAACTGTATTAGGTGGGCTGGAGGAAGTATCTTAAAAGCAAAGCCACAAGAATCCTCTGTCTCCAGAAAGCTTTAATACAGGACTACATTTTTGCATTCAATATATACCTATGCCTTATCTCCTGTAAGGTTGTTAGCTCACAAGCCACTGAAGCTGTTTTACTACTAAAATATCTCACCAATGAGCACCCATCAGCTTCCTATAATCTGTTCACTTTAAACTAAGCATATTAAAGAATCAATATTAAGACGGGTAAAGAAGTGTTATCCTGCAACATTGTCTCACGCTACAAGAGTCAGCTGAATTCAGTGTTTTACTCCTGCTAGCTTATAATGGGAAGAAAAAGTTTACTAGCAGAAAGAAAGGGCAAAGAACTATTAAAGGGTAAAAGAACATCTTCTATCTATATGTTAAGGTCTTAGAGGTGGGAGTGCTCAAAATAATTATAGTATTACTCCAGTAAACAAACATGCTTTTAAATATAATCCTGATTCACAGGTACGACACACTTATTGCTTCTTTCATAAATTCTGCACAATCCATACATCATAAGAAAACATCAAAAAAGGTTGTGCATAACAGCATTAAAGTGGAATGTTATGTTGTAATGACTGACCTGCTAAAGGTAAAGCCTCCCACTGCTTGTAACTAGAGCCAGATTCATCACCTATTTTGTAGGTAGATTAAACTTGTGAGAGCACAAGCAAAACATGTATGCATGAGAAGTAATGCAGTGCTGTCTTCTATTCCTGCTGTCAGTTAAAAATCTTCTTGGTGAGTGTTAGGAATGGGGCACATAGCTTCTCAAGATCTGAATCTAAAGACTTATTTCCCTTCATCTAATTTCTCTAGCAAATTACAAGTCACAGAAGGCAACTAGTGTATGAAGATTATCTCTTATTCTTGCAGTGTGAAAATTAGGTGCGAGTTAAACTGAATCCAAGCACAAGAAAAGAAAAAACCTTTTCAAGAGACAGAAGTGTCATGGAGAGCAATAACAAAGTTATCCTGAAGGACAGATAATAAAGAAATGCTAGACTTGCTTCTGTGACATAGCAGGCTAGAGAGATCACTGTGATGGAATTTACTAAAGTTATAGTTAGTTATTAAACTACAGCTTTGAGGTCAGGCCTCAGAGTTGACGAATATTTACCCATCTGCACTTCAAACACAAAGGGAATGCTAATGCTAAGAAACACTTTTCTAGTTTTATGTATGTACTTTTGTTTCACTGAAAGTCAAGCAGGTAACTCAAAAACACTGATCCTATAGAAGCTGAAGAGCCATGGGGTTTTTGTTTGCTTGGTTTTTGTTTCCATCCAAATAAATCAGCTACCACATACAAATTGCCACCCAAAAAAATGACTGATCCTTTCTGCAACAGATACCAGCAGAAAGCATTCAATGAGGATTGTCTCTTGGAAAGCATAAAATGATACTTTTTTTTTTTTTTTTTTTTTTTTTACGCCAGTAATCTTCAAAATCAATTTCATTCCATCAGCACTCCTTGATGAGGGAGTGTTTTTTCTTCTGCAAATTTATCTATTTGTCTTTTGAGTTTTTGTAGAGTTTTAGTATCCACAGTAGTAATGAAGTCCAGTTACACTTCGCGTTCTCTGAAAGTCTGAGACTCACTTATTTAATAGTGCAGAGAATTAGCAGTGTTTCCTTTGTCTAAGGGATCAAGCAGTTGATAATTCATAAGATCTAGAACATTTCTCCTCAATGCCCTTCAGATCACCTCACTTGGGGCAATAAGATCTAGCTTGCTGTTTGACAAGCGAATTTACCATAAATCTACAACACTATAGATATAATGAATCCCATTTTAAAGGAATATTCATAAAATGTAATGAAAATGAAAAGAATTTAGACAGTTTAGAGCGTTAACAAAATCTTACTATTGCCTGACAATTCCAGAAGCTAACTTGATATCTACTTCTGGTTAGAGTACAGACTGTGACAACATCATATGCTTTGACATAAATGACATCAAAGACTAGGGCTCTCAGTAAGTGTGATAACTGGGGACATCTGTGTATCCTAAATAAATGGAATATTGCTTTGAAATGCTGTAAGGATTTCTACTATGGCAGAGATTTAACAGACTTTTGCAAAGACACCACAATCTTGTAGAACGGTGCAAAACTAAAGCTAAAAGAATTATTTTTCCATAACTAAGGAACATAAAATTTCTTAGCTAGTTCACATGCATATTTTATAAAAAAGTAGTTATAGCAATTTTGTAAAACTATTATGCAATGTTACTTAAAAATATATGAACTATTCTTGCTAACTAATATTATTTAAGAATATGACTTTAAAGTTGATATTTAGACAGCTCCATTTCACATCTATAATTCATATATGTAGGCTAAAAAAAAAGTGTTACTATTCAGCAAAAGCATAACTTCGTTTAGCCACAAAGAAGTGCTCCACTTAAACCTAGTGTTTACATGTGACAGAATTGAAAAGCGTATCTTCGAAGAAAAACAGCAACTGAATTTGCAGACGTGTCACTATCTAATCCTGGTTTTGCAGAGCTGCTGACCTAATACTCTACCTGAATTAATGAGGACTGTGCCTATGTAAATCAAGCTTGTGTTGTCCTCTCTGGTACAATACAGCAATTTCAGTTTCAAGGAACAAAACCAACTGGACATTCCCAAGAGGCAGACCTTGATCACACTTCTGGAAATGTGATCTTAATGTGATCCTTGAATAAGAATTAAGTTGCTAAGAGGTATCTTTTAAACATTGCTTTCACCCTTTAGTTTATCTGAATAAAACTACATTTTATGTCCACTGTTTCTACTCAGTCTTATTTCTTGCCAGTAGACCTCTTAACTGAAATTATGCTCGCAATTACAACCTTTAAAATCAACAGCATTCAAGCAAATAGAGCTGTAGAAAGCTCCCTTACTTAATCTTATGAGAAATGAATAGGGATGAGGAGGGGAAGAGGCAAAAGAAACATCAGTGGGATATCTTAGAAGGGTGGATTTTACCATAAGTTTTCCAAAAGTGTGAAATTTAGAATAACACTAATTATTTTCAACACTAAATTGAAGGAATATTTACTCTCAACCTGCATTTAAAGACAATCTCAGAAAATATCTAGAAAGCATTGTAAAGTGAATTATTAATTTGTCACCATTCCATGCTTCATAGGCATTTGTAATCAAGATTATTTGATACGTTCTCTGTTACATGAAAAAATACCACAGAATTCAACTTGGTTGCATTGCATGGACTTCTAGAAAATATTTTAAGATATTCAGAAGTATAATCCTTGCTGCTCTCTCTCATCATATGGTCTCATTTGCAATGTTACTCTCCTACATTGCCTTAAAGGGTTGCAGCATCCACTATCTTGCCCATAAATAGAGCACCATGCTCAGTGCACACATCTGTAATTCTGTAAGTAGGCAAGCAACAATGGAAGCCTTAAGAATGGACAGACTTTTTTTTCTTTTATTCTTTTTCTTATATAAGCTACTGACTGGGATGGAACCGACCTGATCAGCTTTTATTATGACATTTACCAGTATTTCTCCATCACATGTCTATAATTTTCATTTAGCTTCTTTCTTACCAATTCCACATTGCAGGAATTTATTTTGCATGAATGCAAGAACCCACACAACATATACAGAAATATGAATATACCTCTAAGGGAATAACTAGTATTTTAAAAGGCTTTATAAAAAAAAAGCCATCAGAATTTAAACAGAAAAAAAATCCTAAACACATCCTGCAGGACTGCACAGATTTGGGGCAGGGGGGAGGGTTAATGCTCAAATGCTGTAGTGCACTCTACACACAAACAGTAATAAAAATCTATCACTTAATCATTTACATGTTGTGTAAAACAGCAGTCTCCTTTTAGTTAAGAGCTGCTTTATGTCGTTTTCATCGATACAAATGTTGCCCAAGTGATTGTGTGGGAGAATACAAGAACAGACTGTAATAAAATTAAAAATAACTTTCCAAGGAAATAGTATTTGGAAGGATTAATTACAGAAGTTCAAACAGGAGGCCATATGCTTTCCTCTCTCTTTACTATTGAGCATACAGTATGCCTGTAATAAAACAGGGAGGGGAAAAAAAGCTAGTCAAAGCAAACAGATTCAAGTACCAGGTAGTGATTCAAGATACCTTTACAATTTTGTGTGCCTGAATAAAGTTTATCTAGTCATTTGACCTCTATGCTAAAATTTTAATCAGCTGTGGTCATTTGTAGAATAAAATAGTTAGCCCTTTGCCACTATTCCTGTATAGCAGGTATTTCTTGAGTGGTAAATACATGAAAGAAATTGGTAGTGGGGGTATATTTCCTCCTTACATTACATTTCTACTCCACATAATAAGATATACTTCCAAGACAACAGAGGCCACCAACAATCACAGCTGCAAACAGTGCATGCATAAGAACTTTCTTAATGTTTACAAACGGAAAGCATAAGAAAAAGTTATTCTTAAGTAGTACGTAGTAAAAAAAGTCATTGTGACTTGACAAAACTTCACTAAAACTTCCCATTAACATGCTGAAATAAAACGTGTATGTTCAAGTGTTATTGTGACTTGGGGTCCAAAGGCTTAAGTTGAGAAAATGGGTTATTCTTCCATTTGCATGAGAAATTATCAACATCTTTCCTTAACTTGACCAGTTTAATATTTTCAAAGATATAACACTGATTTTGTAAGCAAGAGCTGATGGAACTTAAATAGTTAGTATTTAAAGTATTTAATAGCTAGTGGAAAAAATCAGAGCAGAGACATTAAAAAAAAAATTAGAAAGATTTTCAACCCAACTAAGTCATGTGGATTTTGACCAAGTCGTCAAAATTCTTCAGCCATTCATTACTATGGGTTTTACTCTCTTCTTATTCTGTATAAATCTGTAAGATTTTTAATGTGACAATAAGTTCCCTATCTGTTGTCATCAGTACCTTAAAAAGTAGGTCAACACATAAAAATTCAGTTTAAAGATATAATGGAAAAGTCAATGACATAAGTTAACATTATTAGATATCACAGCAGTATATGGTCCCAGAATATAATGTTGGAAGAACAGGAAAGTGTTGGTTCTCATTGCATAATCTCCATGAAAAACAATAATAATTCAAAAAACCTTATCTTTTTACTTGCATAAATTAATGGAGAAAAGTGGTATTAAAACACAAGAACCAGTTGGGGGAAGGTGTTTGAAATGCCCTATGCTCTGCAAGAAGCCACGGCTTTCTTGGAAAATAATTACCTAAGAAATGTCTAACTGTTCTAGACAAAAAAATGAAAATGAAACAACTGATCAATATTTGTGTATTTAAATAAAGTCCTAGAAAAAACCCTATAGAATTATTAATACTTACTAGATGACAGGAAAAAGTAATTGAAATTACTTTCCTTGTTCTTTCTACATAAGTCTGAAAGTCCATTTTATGTAATAACATAATGATGCACTGAAAGTTTTCTACAAATGTAAATGCATCACATCTAAAGTGAAAAATCCCCTTACAGTAAAGCTGGTTTCTATATTGTTTAAACGTAATGCACTACTTGGTCTAAATCATAAGGGAATAAGGCACTTAAAATAGGGTGTCACATTTCGAGGTAATAAATAGCAGATTGATTCAACGTCCCAGTTGATCCAGCAGTTTACTTACATACAAGATGGAAAATAAAGTATTGAAGCCACTGTGATTTACTTCTCAGAAATGAGACACTCTATACTAGTGTAAATGAAAGCAAAAGTCCTGCATTGACAATTTACTACATTCTTAGTCCAAGCCCTGATTAGATCAAACTGCAGTCTTTCTGAGCACACTGAATATACCTCACTTCGATTTCCAGTGAACACTATCATATATATATAAATAACCAACACTACCGAAACAAAACCAGAACCACCCTCACCTCAAAACAGAAAACTAAGTTTCTCCAGTACATTCTTTTTCAAAGCATGTTTGTCTCCTGATTTGTCAATACTTAGGGAAAGGTGCTCTACCCCAACAGAAAATCCATTACTTAAGAATATTTACCTATGGGATTTTCCCTAGAAAGTCTTACCTTAAACTAGTGGAATTTGGATGAATTCCAAGCATCAGTAAAGCTCTGAAGCCAGTGAAAAATCTCACTCCACTAATGTTATGATAAATGGAATTGAGATATAAAATGACATCTAATAGTAATACCCCAAAACAGAAGGCAGGAATCATGTATTTCAGTGAACTGTCTCAATTTCTTCCATTTAATCCCAGGCATTTTGGATGTTTTCACATTTGAATTTTATTAGCTTTATTAAGCAAAAGTGTATAGATGGTCTTAAAATAGAAATTATTGCATTTAGATCTTAATTTGTCTACTAAATATTTTCACTGATATGGATTTATTTGCAAGTTAGAGACACTTTGCAGTGAAATCTGACCTACATCCTAATTTTAGCCCACTTTCCTAATACTGAAGATCAAACACCCATTTTCACTTTGCCGTGCATATATAAATTGCTTCCAAAGAGACTGTACATCTAAGTTATCAACTAAGCTTTTCAAGATACAGACCGCCTTTAAAAGTCAATCTACAAAGAAACCAATGTGATCTTTAAAAAACACCTGTACAAGTTTAATGTACCAAAATATTTCTTCATGCAAATTTGAAGATTTGCGCAAATAAATACTTTTTCACACTGAATTGCATAGATATTGTAGATGTGACTTCTGCCCCCCCCCCCCTTTCAACTCAGCAAAATATCTGGAGTTTTTCTACCTTGAGCATATGAATGCTTCCATTAACATCAATGTCAGATTTCAGTCAGTCTTAGCCCATCACAAATAAGCTAATATAAATATTTGCCCAGCTACAATGTACATGCAAGGGTCAAAGCTGATCAAAGTTGCTTTCAAAACATCATTCCATTGAGCTTAATTATTTCAAGCACTTTCAGCAACTATGATAAAAAACACAATACCCCACTTCCATAACTACTACAGCACCACAGTAGAGATGACAATCAAGACCAGGAAAACTGTCATAAAGAAGCTGTTTTGAGAAGCTGACAACTTACACAGACTTCCATGACAGAATTCTAAACAGTTCATATCCATATAAATGCTTTCTACATTGAAATATATGGAACAGTGGTATCATCTAAAATTTCTATTGATCTGTTGCTGCTGTGCCTATTACAGAAAACATAAATGTGAATTTAATCATCAGATCTAGAGAGTATTTTCTATTCTAAATGAATTATCAAAATAGTAATATAATTCAAAGAAAACATACCAAGGTACTGAGTCTTTTAAATGTATAACCTATCACATAGAATAGTATTTTTTCAGATTTTTTTTTTTAATCTTGTAATAATACAGCTTCCTGTGGCTTTTCCAAAAATATTCATAGCAATACTATCAAGCAATACCTTCAGCAACAAAATTTATTTACCTCCAAAAGATATTCCAGGATTGACAGGAAACAGTCAACAATTCCACATTGGTTTCTAGTCTGTTTATTACTGCAAATTAATGCTATTCAAGTGTTTCCAGAAAGCCCTGTTCCACTTATTCCAGAAGGCGCATTGGCATTCCTTACTGTTTCTACAATAGCACAAACATTGAGACAGATGCTCAATTTTTAAAGCAAAGCACAGGAGACTCTAAAGAAGCAACAGTTCTTAAAGTCCTGTTTGAGAAACAAGGAAAACAAAGTATGTGGAACCCCAACTAAAGTACAAAGGACAACCTGTGTCTGTGCACCTAGACTCTGTGAGCTCAGCGTGCTGGGCTTCAAGATTCCACAGAAATTTGTGGCCTCCAGTTTAGACTCGGTTAAGGAAGCCCAAAACTGCATTTTAAGTTAAGGGCATCTTTACTAATAAACTCAAGAGAGTATAAAAAATATTTCAGAATTCCCATCACCAGGGTAAATCTCTTATTCAAGTGACCTGAAAAGGTTTCTCATTTCACACCACAGGAACCCCTTCCCTCAACCACTTCTCCTCTTATGAACTTTTGGAGAACAATATGATTATTTCACTTTTTACCACCCACTAGCATAACAATATGCAGATTTTCAGCTGCTTCATCTCTTCTTTAATCTTATGGTAGCTGGCATTCACAGAACAGTATCTTAGCTTTTACTTTGACTCTAATCTTTGCTACTTTCCTGAACTCATTTAATTCTTAGCTTTTTTAACTGAGCTTCTCACTGTGCTATCTGACCTCCATGAGCCAGTCATCCTCCTTTTCCATTAGAGTTAGCTCCATGAGAGCTCCAGCCTGATGAAATCTCACTAGTCTGTTTCATTCACATTCTTCTTGGCCAATTAAATGCCTCAGCACTAAAAATCTCTTCTTGCTGATATCCTGAGTTCAAACACTTTCCCAGTATTTGATGTTTTCCCTAAAACTTCATCTCCACATATTGCCAGATTATGTGAAAACATGGTAGGGAGTTTGGGGGTGGGGTTTTGTTGTCTGGTTGGTGGGTGGGTTTTATTTGGGGGGGGGCAGGGGGCAGTGGTCATGTCTTGTTGTTGGTTTGGGGTGGGGTTTTTTTTGTTTTGGGTTTTTTTTGGGTGGTGGTGGTTTTGTTTTGGGTTAGTTGGTTTTTTTTGTTTGGGGTTTTTTGTTGTTTTGGTTTTTTTTTAGAGGCTTTTCTTGTTCTTCTGGGACTTTCATAAGAAAACTTAGGACTGCAGGCATCAGTGACTGATCATCCTCTGTAATAAAGTGTGCCTCTGGATACAAGGAAAGACTATTTTATCATTCTAAAACATTATTACTATTTTGCATAAGATGTTACAAAATTCATAGAAAACAACTATACAATCATTGCAGAGTGCTGACAGTTCCAGGGCACATATAGGTACACACAAATTTAGGACTTAAAAAAGAAAAGCTCTGATTTGAGGTGGTCTGATCAAACCATTTCAAATGATGTGCTGAAAAAGTGCAGGAAAAATGCTTGTGCTGGGGAAAAATAAAAGTTAAAAAAACTAATACAACTGTCTTCAGCTCCAGAACAAAGCAGGTAAAGGATAGAAGTTTCAAATGTTACATTTGGGTTGGAAAGGACTAGGATTTTTAGAGTGAACACAATTAGTATTGCTCATTCACTGTTTACTAGAGCTTCATTGTTGCTATGTTGAATAACAAAAAGATTCTTGTCATTTCCAGCTACTGTTACAATATCACACAGAGCTCAGCTTTCAAACCAAATCTTCTTAATTCAGAAGATGCCTAAGAAAGTGATTTTAGAATTACCTGTCTGGCAGAAAAGAAAAAAGTAGTGTAATGAAGACAGAATGATTTAAAAAGGAACCTAAGGTGGTATCTAGACTGATTCCACTAAAAGCACTCACTTAACCACAATGTTCTCTGGAGTACTCTCAGCGCAATTCTCTCAACTTCTGAAGCAAACATACCTCCTGGGAACAGGTGGAAGCTTGTAGAACTGTATTTAGCTTAAAGTAAAATAGACTAGGTTCTGAAGTGCTCCATACAGTCAGGACTGGCTTACTGAGTTTGTCTTAATGAAAGGAGAATTCTAACAACTGCACATCTTTCAGATTCGCAACTTAATTATGCATCCTATAAGTAAACTGTGATAAATAATAGTCAAGTGTAGCCAATGAAATGATTGCATATAGATCCATATCTATTTTTAAATTCACCTGATTTTTAACAACAAGCTTTTCTAAGGGCATTTTATTCTGTATTAACTGTGGAGTCTTTGCAGCCTTTTTGTCATCTTTTCTTTGGTAAAGATACAATTTTTGTGCTATCCTAAAATAAAAATAAAATAGAGGAAAAAATCTTTACAGTGAATGTTTTGATGTTTAAATTACCTTTCTCTCTCCAATGGATTCTAGTGATTAATGAATCCCAATTTCACAGATAATTTTTTCCACACCTTTAATTTCACATACATTCAAGACCTTTTTTTGCACCTGAAAACATTTATCTACTTTCCCCCTCACATTCTTCTTCTAGTAACAGAAATCTGAGTTCTAAAAAGTCAGCCCTGATATCTTTAAAATAGCACACTTGCTGTTCCCTAGTATATTCTAAGTCTCATGACAACAAACACTGTTTCCTAATGCTTTTTACACATAATAATTTTTTTGTATTTGTTATATCCAGTTCTCCACAAAAGCAGTTCATTGTTCTTAGCTTTCAGAGGAGGCAGCACAACAAAAATCAAACTTATGTACTAGTAAGATGCTTGCGTACATATATATATATATCAACCTTTAAATATTAGGAAAAAACAGTTGTTTTCAGGTAACCTATATTTCTGTATTTCTCTGTTTTCTCAGTGCATGCAAATAACTGCTTAAACAGCATCTCCCTTCCACAGACTTATACATTCAAAATTACACCAGATCTACCTTGCAAAGATGTTTGTTGAATACAGTGCTCTCTGCCAACAAAACCCCCCTAAGTATCTGATGAATAATGGTCATGCAAACTGTTAAAAAAGGCAGAAAGCAATACTATGGTAGAGAACTAGAATCAGCAATATTTTAATACAGTTCTCATTAAAAAGTGGTTTTCTATAGCCATCTGCTACCTTTTTGCAAAATGTCTGATGTCTGCCAGTGTACAACTACAAATGAAAGGCCCTTGTCTTCAAAACCCAAACTAGCAGAATTTTTTTGTAATATTAAGGACCTTGAACAAGGAGCAGGGAGTATTTCAGTATTTTAATCTACTAAATTTTTTAAAGGTTTGTCATCTGCACTTTAATGCCTATCTTTTCACCAGGTGCGTAATAGCTTTAACACTGCAAAAGAAGGATCTATACATATCTCTTATGCCATAAAACACTAATCGGCGTAAACTTCAAAGCTTTTACTTGAGAGTGTAAACTTCTAAGAAAGATTAGATAACTACTGAGCAGGTGCAATCCAGGAACAAAAATAGATGGAAATATAAAGCAAGCCAGACAAAGCTGTTGCTAAAAAAATTCCCCTCTTTATTAAAGGGGAATGACCATTGCAAAAAAGAAATTAAGATGTAATTACCACATCTGATAATGATAGCCAAGCATTTTGCAGATATTTCTTCAAAATTTGAGTTCATCATCCAAAGGCAAATAGATTTTGGATTTCACCTTTGCACAAGTAGATCTTGATATTATCTTCTCTTGCAGTCATGTTCAACATATTCTACAAAAATATTAAAACTTAACAATATTCACATTAAAGGACACAACACACAGTCCTAACTTGCACAATACTTGACAATTTTCTTTAAAACATTACAGTTTTATATAAAGCATTCAACACTTGAATTCCAATGCTGTAAAGTTCACTGAAGCCAAAAATTTCATAACCTCAAACACATTCAAGTAGTAGTCACACACTGAAGCACTCACAGGCACCCTGATGAATTAAGGAGCCTCCTTAATAGGATTATGTTCACACTTGGGTATATCAGGTAAGTACTGTCCATTTCTTACTTTCCATTGTGAACTGGAACTAACCACAACGAGACAAACATAAGCTAAATATATGTGGAAACTTTGCTATTTTTGTCTCATGACAATGCATTTCATACACATCCAGACTGAAGAATAGAACAACTTTGCATTTCATGTCATATTTTTCAAACAAAATGTTTTATTGTTCTCATGTGTGATGAAAATGGCCAGGTGGTATTAAAGTGACAGCTTAATATGCAGAAATAAAAGCATAAGCCCACTGCCAGAAATCTCACCAAGATCTGTAGAACTAATCAGTATTAGAAGAAGGTTGTTTACAAAAAGCTAATAGTAATTATGACTTTTTTTTTAAAGTGTGCATCTTAATATTTCTGTTTTCCTGAAATACCACATCCCTTTCCATTGCATGTTAGAACATACTTTTCTCTTTTGCATGTTTGGTTTGGGGTTTTTTGGTTGGTTTTTTCCTCGTCTTCCAAAATCTCAGAAAGTTTGGCTCGATCAATCATTCAGGCCAATTAGATTAGCTGCTTTGTCACTTACCAAATTCTGTATTACAAAAACATTAGGTATTTATAACAGACCATCCCTCTTTCTTTGAGAATAAATGGCCTGTTTTCCTGAGCAATGGAGTTGTGCTATCCTTATTGCTTCCTTTAACCTGTGAATTTAAATCAGCTATCATAAAAATAAAAGGTGCAGGAAGCAGGTTTGATCAGAAACATTCATTATATTTTGTTTTAGAGAGAACACAGACTTTAGATAAAAACTCTGAGGAAGCCAACATCTATGTAAGCTATTAAACCAGACAGTTAATTCTGGGCAAAATATGTTTATTTGCAGAGGGCATAGCAGAAGCATATTCTACACTGAAATTCCAGTAAAACTTTTAGAACAATGTCCGGCGTCTCAGAAATGAGTGTTAGGCTGCTATTTACCACATAGGAGACAGATTTTAGCAGATTTTGGTCTGTGCAGAAAACACCACCAACATTTGCAATATAGCCATCACATTCGGGTAGATATTTCTTTAGGTACTGTTTGCAGTATCCCATACCTAACAAACTGCCTAGTGCAGCATTCTCAAACTGCTTTTACAGTATAAGGCTCTGAATAAAGCTGCACTTGAGTCAGCCACTGATGGAGATCCTACAACAAAAAAGAATCTCATGTAAAATCCTGAGCATACTCCCATTGACTGGAGAATTTATAGTGGTTAGTAGACAGTAATACCTTGCTCAAGTAGCTCTTCTCCTGGTGCATATAAACTAATTTAATACATTCACATCAACAACTTATATACCACATCCTTATCACACCACTGCCACTCCATCTTTTCTATTGGAATACTGTCACATTTTCACTTGCAGAGAGTTCTTGGCATTAAACTGGAAAGAACCTGAACCATTATAAAATGAAGGTGCCTGATCTTTCAGTTAAAAATGCTAAAGTACATGTGCAACAACTTAGTGGGAATTATAGATATTTTCTGTATTTTGCTCAGGTAAAGTTATTATCCCCACCTTTGCTTATTCAATCCATTGACAACATAGCAGTTGTGAACAGATAATTGTATTTCTGGAGTTGTCTACTCATAGCTTACCTGTCTAATATTTTAAATAAAACAGATACATATGTAGCTGGAAAACTATCCAGTCAAACATTTTCAAAAGAACATGTCGTCTTAGTTTGGTACAAAAATCTTAGAATATTTTTTCTGAGTAGATTTCATTTTTATTCTTAAGATAACATGGAGTATACCAAAACAAACAAGATCACATCATTATGTATTCAACATACCTGCCATGCAACAACCATATTATTTTATATCTGACTTTCAAAGTAAACTGAGAATCAAAGCAACATTTATTATTCCCCATAAGATTCCATAGCTTAAAGTAGTCTTTTCATTTGACTCATTTTAGAATTACATATAGAGAAATTTAAATATTTTTTTACCTTCAATTTTAACTACCATAGTAACTTATATTTTACATATAAACCTGGTTCATTTGGAAGTGAGTTCTCAGTATGAAGCGTGCAATTCTACACTGCGAGGTCCACAAATTTCATATGCAGAATGTTTCTTAAGAGGAAAAAAGGAAAACAAGAGTCTGCAGCATGTGGTCTTCCAGAAAGAGTCTTTCTTGGGGCCACTATGAGTGGGCGCAGGCAGCCATTGCAGAGGTCTGCTTCCACCAAGGGATGGCAGAGGAGCTGCCTACACCCTCAACAACTGGCAAGTGGTAAACACGTGAGAAAGGGCTAGTATACAAAAATCTGGAGCAAGCACCTGCCATTTCAGACTGCTACCAGTCACTAATGGGTACAAGGGCATGGAATGTATCAAAGAAAATGGCAAAGAGGTGAAGGGAAGAGAATTGTTCCAGTATAAGAAATCTCTAGTTCAAATGAAAGCAAGCATAGATCACACGAGTACTGTTTAGTATTCTTTTGATCTGTATCTCAAATGCATTCATTTTCCTGATTGTGGACAAAGAAACCTGCAGGGTTACAACTAAGTCACTTTAGTTTAGAAATGTTATTCATTCCAAATTATATCAAAGTAATCTTGTTCCAGCTTTATATTTCTAGTTGCTAGAAATAAATAAATAAATAAAGGAATTACTTTGTAGGCAGTGCTTGATACTACTCTTTCCTGGTGGCCACCAGAGATATGAAACAATAGTTCTCACCTTTGCAATGCCAACAAAGCCAACCTAACACAGTGTAAAGCAACAGGCACAATGTGACTTGAGCAAGGACACAATGCAAAAGACAACTTTGCATTGAGGTGGCAATCTAAATCACAAATGTAGGAAACCCTCATTTCTGCATTAAAATAATAAGTGATATAATAATCACTTTGTCTCCTTCTTTCTAAAGGAATAAGCCATTTCCACCCTGTCTGTGAAACAGTCATTCAGTGAAGCTGCATTGCTACTGAATAGCAAAACCCATCCAACATTCATTTATTTTGAGTTGTGAAAAAAAGGAAACTAATGAACTCTGAATAATTAAGACATTTATAACGCAAACCTAGTGGGTCTATATATGGCCTAAAATTCTTATCCAATATGGCTAATGTGACATACTAATAAGTTATCATTTTTCGCATGGGTTGCTTAATTTATTTTCACTGTTAGATGTCATTTCCTTTTTTGTACCAAATATTTAATATTCTATGAATTAGTCTTATTGATCAGTTACTCTAATTTAGCAGTGTTAAACAAAAAAAACCCCAAACACCTAAACTACAAAACTTTATTTAACGTACTATGTACAAAATAAACCCAGCTACTGTTCATTTTGTGGAACAGGTGTACAAAATAATATCAGATAGAATTGATCAAGACAGAAGGTGGTGTGTAAGCCAATTCACTTCTGAGACATGTCAATAAAAACAGTAAAGCAAGATACTTTGTAGTCTAGCTCTCCTATTCCATACGAACGACTAGTTTAACTAGGTAAGATAAACTGCTTATTTGCTAGACAGAAGCTTGGTATAATGAGAGTAATATGTGCATTAGCTAGATATTTTTATTAAAGCAGTTTGTGCATACATAAACCAGAAAATAATCTAAAATAGAAAGTATGGCTTCAAAACATTTTTATATGAAAGCTTCTAGTTTCAAGCAATTAAATATCTGCAAGTAACAAATGTATGTGGGTTTTTTAAGGAACATATAAGCAGTTGTTTTAACAAAGGACACCTGAACAATGAATCATAAGCCCCACTTGTAAATTGGCTGAGGCTATTCCAACATACCTACCTACTCTAAATCCTTGTTCAACAGATAATCAGAGATGAGTTTCAACCAAGTGTTCTACTACAGTAGAAGGGCCTAGAGGTCTAGAAGAAATGTGTTGTTTAAACAAAACTGCAACTAAAACACAGCAGCTCACACAGTAAAGATCCACAAGTAGTCATTAAAGATTTTTGTTGATAACAGAGCTAGTCTTTCCTGAATAAGTTTGCAAGTAGTCTGTAGGTTGTCGTTCTCATTTTACCTTACTACCTAGCACATTAGAAACTGAAATTCTCCTTAATGACAACAAGTTATTAGTTGATAGCAAATAAGCTTGCCCTTCCTATGTGCTGACCAGGTCACACAAAGAAGGGGAAGGTGAGTAGCCATATTAAAATGCTTTCACTTCCCCCAAATCCCTCAGGGGAAGGTCCTTACCACTGTGCCAATGAATTTCTTATGGCTGCCTCCATCATAAATACTCTGATTAAAATGTAAATTCAACAAACCTATCAGCTTCCCATTAAGAGGACTCTTTAAAAACACCATTAATCAGCTGAGAGATATGTAGTGAAATACCACTTATCAATTCTAACTGCTTATGACAGTTAACAAAGCTTTATATTTGCCCCAAACATGTGCTGATCTATCAATTATGCCAGGGTTCACTCTCACACTAATTGTACATTTTCTTCTCTAATGCATTTTTGCTGTTATCTTATAGGCTAATGAAAGCCAGGAAATCAATACATATAAATTATACATGCAAAGAAGGACTGCTGTGAACATAAAGTTTCTAATTAATTGCACTTGATTAATTTATATCCTTTAATTATCTTGCTAAGCCACAAACAACATAAATATCCTTGCAATCTGGTTATTGCTGTGTCAGTCATAAAAAAAAAAGCAGACACAGTAAATCTATGAAATCCAGCAAACTCTATTGCCAAAAAACATGGTATGGCATAACACATAAATATAACCAGACTTACTCAAGACACCTATGAATAATTTTAGTGTGACAAATTACCACTAAATATGTCGTATAGTTATTTGACTAAGTTTATAATGATGTTATAACTTTACATGTAGCATACAGGGTAAGCAAAATGCAGGCTTATCATGCAGGATTATGGAGGCTGTTTGTTGTATTTATAAAATAAATTTGCAATACAGACATAAGTGATATTGACATCTGATTGGTTAGGGTCAGGGACCAAATAATCAATATTCTAAATTAGGGCATCACTGTTTTTCTGCACTTAAGATCACATGGCAATTTGTTTGTAGAGTTATCTGAAAGCCAGAAATGCACATATTCAGGACATAATAATGATAGACCCAACTCTGTGCAGAGTTAAATAAGAGCTATCATACTGCCTTTTGTAAGAGGCAATTGGCCAAATATAAATTCTTCCATTACGTGAGTAGATGCAACTCTAGATTTTTTTGCTTTTAAATTTTGTCCACTTTGGTAAACCAACCATATGTCACTGTTCTGAAATCTAATCCTATGAATCCACCAGGTTTGCTCTTTGTCCTACACAACAGCATATTACTGAATATCTGTATCTACAACTTTCATAAACGTGTAAAAAGAAACTGTATCTGTCTACAAGGAGACTCAGACAGAGACCATCTGTCAGTGACTAAAGCTATTCTTTAAAAAAGAAAACATTCATCTGGGATTTGCCCTTTACAGAGTAAACCCACTTAACCTCCCAATAAGATTAACTGTTATTTGTTTCCATTAAACAAAAATGACCATGCTAATATGCATTTAATAGTACTAACAATGAGAAAAACATGAACTTCAACAATTTTTAAATTCTTTAAAATCATAAAACTTGTTATTTCATGACAGCTATTTTATTATTCATAAATAACTTTCATTTTTCATTACAAGCTTTATTCCCTGAAGTTGAGACTGAAAATGAAAAAAAAAAATCAGGGTAAATATTGAAACTAAGACAGCAGGCTCTTGAATCTGCCACATATTATAGATAGCAATGACTGTATATAAATTAAGTCTGAATAATGCATATAAAAAACCAATACCTTTAGAGCACTGATGATTTTCACCTGTGCCCTCAACATCTAGGCATTTACAAAGAAAGGTATTTAACTAGATTGATTATATGAGGCTGTCTGAGTTAGTGCAACATAATGGAGACTGTGCTTCTCTCTGCAGCAGCACAAGTCACTGAACCAGCCTGAAGCTATCCTGAAAAACACCTTAATGTCTCTTTCTGGGCTGACAAAACACAATAGTACTGTCACATAAGACTCCCTCTTCTACTGTGGAAAAACACAGTAGTAGAAACCTTTAAATGTAGGCAACCCCTTCTCTCCCAATTTTGTCTTTATGCTTTTTTTGTCAGACCAAATTAGTGAGATGTGCAATAGTAATAGCGTATGCTAAAAAAAGAAGGGTGAAGTGCAAAATCCCTCATAAAATTAATTCCTGGGTCCCCACCTTCCTGTTTTGCTTATAACTCTGTCTCTAAAGTAACCTAGATAAGAACCACAAAAGGTGTGCTCCTTCCCTCAGGAGAAGCCTGAGGAGAGCTCCATAAAGTCTGTTTCCACTGGAGGCATAATTCAAATCTTACTGGAACCAGTGGGAATATATTTACCAGGTTCAGTTAGCTATGCATCCAGCTTTCTTCATTAATGGCAGTGGCACTATACAATCAATAAACATTAAGACAAAGCAATCATACAATCATTTTCTCAGTGAGAAATTGGCATATGCTATAAATAAGAATAATTAAATTGATGAGAGGAATCATTATTACAATTCAGTACAGCTAAAAAAATTGTTCCTAAAACATAGAATCCAGAAAATACCAGCTTTTTCCCCCTCAAACACAAAGTATACTAAGAATCAGAAGGAGAGGAAAAAACCTTAGGCATGCAAATCTTCTCTTCTTATTCTAAGTGTGAATGGTTGATGCATTACTTGAATATACTGTATCTAAGATCCAACACTGTATCTAAGATCCAGTGTGTGTGGGAAATCTTATTTTATATACAAAGTATTCTAGAGAAGCAGATATTTTTAACTCTATTTTAGTAGATACTAAATCTAGGTGAAGATGCATCATTAGTCATTTCAAAACTGCTAAAATCTCCTTTCTATTGAACAGGTGGCAAGACCACAACTTTTAAAATAGTGAAATCAATCCTTTGACATTGTTTTTGCTGGCTTCTGACTGTTTCTTCCCTGCTAAGGGAACAGATTCACACTGGCATTGCCCAGTTTTTGTGTACTGTCCATAAAGCTATAGCCGGAGAATGAACTTTGTGTTTTCATTACTTTACAGGAAGAATGGTGAAGAGTATAATTGAGAAAGGCGAGAATTAACAAGGATCATGTTTAGCTACCAATAAAGTTCTGACATAAGACTTGCCATATGCCGGAAAGTTCCAGCACAGAATACTCAATGGTCACTAATAACTAACTGAAGGCATCAGGAAACTTTCATCCATCCAAAAAAACATCAGTTCATGGAAGGAAAAACTTCGAAGCATATAACTTCCACTAGAGTTCACTGGATTTGTCACTTCAGATATAAAGCACCTAGATAGAAGCAGAGTACTGAGGTTTCACTGCAATTACCTTATCTTTCCTATTTTTAGTGACAGGACCAGATTATTTTAAGTGCATTTTACAGAAAAGCCTTCTTTACTGAAATATAAAGACTGTAATAAAGACAATACAATGTTTTGAAACTGTTTTAAATCCTTCACTCATCTTTGCTTCTGCAGATTTAACATGTAGGGGTTCTAATCTTACTGCTGCTGATTAAAGCTTTAGTGTAATTGTGCCAACAGGGTGCTTGGCATAATAATTACTATTGAGAGATTCTGGTGGAGCAGTAACATGCCCACATAATACAGATATGTCTAATAATATACAGCAGTCACCTTTGTATGTTGACTCTTAAGTTGGATTTTAACCAAGTAAGGGGTTATTTTGCCTTTCTTATAAAGCTCAAAAGGCGTATACATATGTATGATTTAGGTATTCATTTTTTTCCTCTTTGATTCTTTTGAATATTAATTAGGTAGAAAAAAACTAGAAGGCACATTTTATTCCACATCCTTCATGGTTTGGCCTGGGAAAACGAACAAAAATGCTCATGTTGGCAGGTTGTACTTCTAATGTAATATCAGACTTTCTTAGGATAACGTCCTCAGCTGCAAAGTTTACCATAATATACAATAAACTGAACTAAAAACAGAGGATGAGCAAGACTTGAAAAAATCTGCATTTAGAAAGCGCTTGTGATGCATTCCATTACAGTCTCACTGGTTTTGAATAAAATCTTTATGTAACTATTTGAATAAGTCTATTCAGTGAAATACATAAGAATTAAACCTAAGGGACAATGCAGGAACACTAACAAAGATATAAAAGAGCATTTTTGAACAGAAGAGCATTTTTGATCACTTAGTAACATTTACTATCTTACTATCTAACAAGTTTCAGATAATTAAACTTTGTTAATGATGTAAATCTACAGTGAAAGAACACTTACCAGCATTGAGATGTTTTGTTTGGTTTTGTGTTTTTTACCTCTAGAAATATCAGCTTCAGCCATATAATCATAAATCAAACAAAAAACAAACAAACAAACAACAAAAAACCCAACCCTCTTAATTACAGGTATTTGTTAAGAAGGACTTCAAAAACAATTTAAACACAAACCCTGCACAATATAATAAAATAAGAAGTAATAGGCCTTTTCAGCCTAACTGTAGAATCTTCTTTTTAAAAAAATGTGAACTCTTTAAAAGAAAATGTACAGCATGGAGCCTGAACCAGAGCTCCATCTAGAACAGACAGGCTTGTTTTTACTGCCCCTTAGTGCTTCCCTTTTAAAGTGACAGGAAACCAATTTCTGATTACAAATCAATAGGTTAGCATGCTACCATCAGACAGTAAATTTAGATGTTGATATGAGACCATAGAAGAGAACATCAGGAAAGACCACGTGTTGCCATTCTGATGCATACAAAAACCAGTAAACAGTATTGCTTTTCTGCAACTCCATTTTTCCAAGGAACAATTCTTATAGAGTATATCGCATGATGCCTGTTTATCATTTGTGGGTCACCATCAGAATAAAAACCACAACAAATATATCGTATACATAAAGTGCATAAGTTTAAGTCTCAAAAACAAGAACCATTGAAGTGTGTTGTATTAGTTAATATAATGGAAACAAAAAGTATGTATACTCCTGTCACACAAAATACCTTTTGATGAAGTCTCTTTTTTCTTTAAGCTTTTAAGATAATCTTAGAGAAATCATCAAACTATAAAAAGAAATCGATAAAACAGAAAAGGTTCCCATCACCCCTAAAAAAATCCATAACTTTTGCATTTTAATAGAGACACTACAAGACTATACCAGTCATTTTCTTTCTGATGTGTTCCTTTGATTTCACTCTTATCTCACAGGACTCTTGACTTTCCTGAGAAAGGGATTATTGAATTGTATGTCTCCCTCAGATGCTCTTGATCATTCAAGTAGTCTGTACTTAAGAACGTTACAGAGTCTGCTCAGCTGCTGGCTCCTTGGGAACTCATCAGGGACTGTCATCTTAATATTAATTGGGTTTTGTGCAGGAATCTGAGTCCCACAATGAGAGGGTTTCAAGAGAGAAGATTATGCCCAAAGCCAGATATAAAGACAAACATATTTAGCACAACAATTATTATAATTGCAGAAACACTCTGAGAAATAAGTAAATCTGATTAAGGGCACTTCTACATGATCGAATATAATCTGATGTCTTCACTCTAACCTGGTTTGAACATAAGAGGCTTCTTATGGTTTTATGTATTAACAGATTTGTAGAAGCTGAACTCATAGTACCTAATAATATGGTACATCCAAGTCAATACAGTAAAAGGATCTTTACGGAATGTAATCCACTTAAATTAAAAATAGACACAGATTGAATCATAAAGCTTAAATTAAAATTGACATACAGTCAATCAATAAAACATTTTATATAAAGTCTTGTATAAACTACCATAACATTTTTCAATCTCATAGCATAAAAACCTGACTACTTCTTTTTATTGAATAAAGACTGCATCACTTCAGAACAAATCACCATAAATACCACTCGGACAAAAGACTTAAAAGTTTCCAGATTCACATAATATCCAGCAAATTAAATACATCTATATTTGCAGATTGGAGATTTATTTCTCTTTAAAAATATGTGTATTAGCTGTAGAGATTTGAAGTACGTGATTAAACCATTTCATCTTTAAAATCACTATGATTTATAAGAGCTGTGGGCCAACACTGTATATGAGTGATGAGTAATAAGACAATGGCAGCAAAATAAGAAAAGTGTTTGCAACACTGATTTCTCTACATATATGAGCATGCACATACTTGTATTTAAATCTATACATATACAGACCCCTCTATCAAAAATCCATGTAAAAACATTTAATATTCTGTACACATTATATTTAATATCATGACAAGTATTTTGAGTTTGTTATGCACCGACCAGTTTTGAATAAATCTTAAGCTAATATAGACAGTATGCATACTTTTAATATAAATTTGCAGAGGTAGAAGCAATGCCTGAGAGCATCTACACTGTATTTGCATAATCATTTAAGTTAACTGAGATGAAAGGTTCCATATATAGCTAAGTTTTCAAAACTGAACATAAAGCATCTGAAAACTATTACGGTAATACATGCACAGAAGCCTACAAAAAAAGGATAATATATCAAAAATTGTAATACAAAAATGAATTATTTCAATCTGAGAAAGAAACACACACACATAGATGCCCATCTATCCATCTTTATTTGTAAGTATTAACCACATATAAACCTTATGTGAAAGGTAAATCTTGCCAGCATGGCTTACCTCCCATAGTAATTAGGCTTGTGTTTCTGCTTTATTAACTCTGATACAACAGTGTCCTGCCCTCTGTCACCAGGGGTACTAATAGATGATAATCACTACGATTTGGAAACGATACAAATTAAATGATGAAGTGAGATGAAGTGTAGTAATTCAATGAGTTCAAGGACAAGCAAGTTAGTCATTTCAATACTTATTTTCAGAATATTAAATAGGAAATACATGAAGAAATGAGACCACAGTTTATCACAAAAATAATAATTTATATTTACATATATACATATTTCTGAAATCTTAATGTTTTAAAGATGTACTAAAAAGTTTGCCTTATGCAAGATAGTTTACTTTCCCCTAAAATAAACATTAGAAATATCTCTCTTTTATAAATGCAATGAAATCTTTACGAGATTTAACACTCCCTATGGACAGTTTTAATTTCGTGTGGACAGCAAATATATTTTTCCAGTCCAGTGATAGCAGGCCTATATTAGTATATTGGAAATACATTTGCATCTGTATCACTACAATGTTGAAGATGTGATACTGATTCTTAGCTCCTAACTACAATTTTTCATCTATTAATCTCGCAGCAATAATACTGCAAACCTACTGTTAATTTTTTAAAATCTAGTGCTTAATTATACAGAAACATAACTTAGTTGACAAAAGTAACTTAACCCATATACTTGTCAGCATTTTCTTCTTTTAGAAGTTTTTAAACTGTTAAAACTTGTGGTGAATATCACAGTTTTACAGTAATTTCAAAAAGTGGCTTCAGATTCTGAAATGTCTGTTTAAATGATAGATTTTCTTTAAAAAATTATCAGCTTCATAAGAGACAATTAAAGCACTGACATGAAGATACTAAATCTGAACATTTTCACTATGCTTAACTGTCTTTTCAAATCTATACTTGTCTTTGGTAACTTATCAATAATACATTCTTCTTATCACATTCATTCTTTTCAATACACAAGACACGTAGTTTCAGTGTCTTACATGTTTCAAAGTAAGACTAAGACTCCCACATTTTTAGAAGGTAGAAACATATTTCATTATATTTATTGAAAGCCAAATACATTTCAGTATAAGCTGTTTAAAAAAATCATTAGTGATTTTTTTTTCTGTCAAACAGCTTTTTTTTTTTTAAATAAGTAAACAGGTTAGTGCAGCTACTTAAATGTGTAATCCAGTTATCTAAAAAACCCCTGGTTCTTAAGAAAACAGTCTGTGTTAGTCAAATCAAAGTCACATTTTCCTAGTAGTTTTCTAAACCAATATATTCACCTACAAAGAGCTCGCCCAAATATTAATAGTTTTGAATTCTGTTAGTTATGTTTCAATAATCAGGATGCTCTGCAGAAACATAATTCTGCCTGGGTCTGTGTCATGTACTTTGAAAGCAAATACTCTGCATTTTTTTTTTCCAAACTAAGCAAGTACAGTACATTTTTAAACATCACTTATAACCAAAAAAAATATAAAATACTATTTGTACCTTGTTCATGCATATTGATATAAAAATATTATTTCATTCTTTAAAGTGTTAAGATAAAAAGCAATATAGTTTCTGAACTAAAATTAAATTCTGCATGTGAAAACTATTTTAAATTATATCAAAACTTCTAACAGTGTAGGTCTGCTCTCTACTGATCTTAAAATCTACAAAGGATGCATTTTACTACAGAGTCACAAAATGTATATAGCCCACATAATACAATTCCATCTCATATTTAAAAGGCTCAAACACTATGACTTCCAAGAAGTGTTCTAAAAATTACATTTTCCATCTTTGAAGAGGAAAGGCTTAATAGACAAAAGAAGTACAGATACTTTGCTAATAATCATCCAACTAGCTATTTTCTGTTCTGAGGAATTGTTTCTATGGTTCACATGTTTACATCCATTCAATTCTAGATGCAGATTATGGCAATTAGATATTTATCCCTCTTAATGTACACTGTTTTTATTTATGGTGAACTTGAATACATTATCAGAAACAAAGCTGCAGACATATAACCCTAACCAATTGCTGGAGATGCACACAGACTACTGCTTGTTTGCTTTGGGTAGACTAATCTTACGGCATGCATTAAAAATGTTGTACTTGTCACTGACTAATATAACAAATTGAAACCTTAGAACAATCTTATTTACAATTCAAGTGCTCCATATTTGATTCTTGCATCAGAATTTTTACTTAACCCTTTTGTTAAATAACTGAATCTCAGAGCAATGTACAGCTATAATACAGTTTAAAACTGAATACAAGATAATTTCATTTGTTACAGATACTTTTTATCTAAAAGATACATCCAGAGTACATTACCTCACTGTATATTTTTTAGGCTCTCAGTTAGTATGCAGTATATAACTGAATTGAATATTTCAACTGTTTTGTGCTATTCACACAGCTAGGGTTATTGTTGAAAGAAAAAAACCCCAAACTTTCCCTCATCTGTATTCCATAAATAAAATGCTTAGCTGCTGTTTTTACTTACAGTTCCCAGAATTTCCTTCTCTTCTAAACCATTTTAGGTCTTAATATGAAAGTTTTATTAGTTATTCTGTCAGAAAATTCAAACCTTTACTAAGTGACATGAACAGTTACAGTTGGTTTAAGTGTGGTTGGGTACCCCTGATTCCATCAGGAAAAAACCAAAACAATATATGGCATATGTTAACATCTAAAGACTGAAAACATACCCAGTAAAATAGTCCCCCAGACTTAAAGGAAATCACTACTTAATTCCACAAACATTTGTCTCAGCTCAGGAATTGCACTAGAAACTTTAAGTAGTTTTCTTGTTCAAAAATTACTCTAGTTGATATTTGGAGTCATAAGATGCTGCATAGCACCATCTGCTGGTGTCAACAATGGACTTTGGAGACAGCATGTCCAACTATTCTTCCTCTTATCGGAAATCTAAAAAGACGACATTCCACTCACCTTAGTTCCACAGGATTTGTAGAATTCTGCATAGATTCACTGTACAAACTGAAAGAGAATGAGAGACACACAAACACAGAGAATCAGATGTGTAAAGACATCTGAAAATCATACAGAGATGAAATCTGAGCAGGAGGGCCATATTCAAAAGAAAAAAAGAGAAAGCTGAATTTCCTTTGTCCCAGTTCAGGGAAGTGCTCATTTTAAACTGCTTCATGGACATTATTTTCTTGCTTCAATCTAGATACCTTTCCTTTCAGAAGGAAATTTAGGAGGTTGTTGGATGTAGAAAGAATTTTTTTCTTAAGCAAGAAAGTCACAACAGTTTCTATCCTAGATTAGTCCTTACTTAATAAATGCTAAATTCAGAAACAGTTATTTTAGTTTAGGTTATAATGAATAAGGACATTAAAAATTGTATAAACATAACTGATGAAGAATATATTTTTATTTTGTCCAGGCTTCATATATGCAAGCAGATTAAAAAGAAATTATATTTGGAATGCTGTCGTTACAAGCTAAAACAGCCTTAGGAATATTTTCTGAGAAATGACTGGTGAGCAAGTCAGGAAGCTGTCTAAATTTGCCTTTTTATTCTTTTATTGCTATTTAAAAGAAAAATACAACCAGTCTCACTTTAACTGGAATTGTTTACCACATCAACAAAAAAAAAACAACCCAAAACATTCCCCCCCCAAAAAATGGGACTACTCAGACCTCTGAATTGTTAACTTTTTTCCTACTCAGTTCATGTATGAGCATTAGCCATAGACCTGATGTAAAAATTAAAGACAAATACTGTAGCATTAGCAGAGCTGCTTGTATAAGCACCACCCTCACACTGTAAGAGTACAAATGATAGGACTGGGCCTGACAGTCCTTCCTCGGTGACAGCACTCAAACTGTGGTAGCAGGATTCTCTAGATGGGAAACCCAGATTCTGCTCACACCTCTGACTGCTCCCTGTAAATTAATTTGTTTACTTGATGCCTGTTTCATGAGGTGCATAGAGGCCTTAGCTGGTACATGTGCATACCAAAAATATTACACATTTAGTACCCACTGTGGGGTCCTGGCCACAGTGTGCTCTGTGACAGCTTGACGATAAACAGCTGGCCTGCTTGTGGAACATGCAGAGCACACTGGGCAACATGAGCAAGAAACAGGTAAGCAATGTTAGCAGAACTCACATTTCAAAATAATAGGACAGGCTATTTTGAAATCCTATTGCTGAGCTGTCCAAGCTAAGAGTGTGGTTAGAACTCAGTTCAATGCCTGGTAAAATAAGTATACTCTTACCAAATTCAGCAAGAGCTAGCTCACATCTTCAAGGGAAAAAAAAATTAAGACTCAGAAGAATCCCTCTCCCTCTTCCTCCCAACAACTCGTAGTCAAATGCCTTTGTTACATCTACAAATAACTCCAATTAGCAGATTTAGTACTTCATATTTAAGCCAGTGTAACATTTGAGATAAAAAAAAAAAATATTCAGAGCAGGCTATTTTTCCATTCAGTGAACTAGGAATCAAACTAGCATGACTGTCTTCTCCTGCAGCTAGCATAAGATTCTATGAGGCTCTGCAAATCCAAAGGACAATGCGTCACTACTTCTCTATACCATAGAACTGAGGATATGGAGACATACAATAATCCTGGTTAGCACTGGTATAAGTAGAAAAAGATTAAGGTGGTCCAGTAACAGATAAGAAAAAGCCTTGAGCAGGATTATCAGATTCCTCTGGCAGCAGCACCGTGTGTCAGAACAGTCTAACCTCAAAAATACAAAATGCCTTTAGTTTAGAATACTCTCTACCCATTAAGTATTTTTATAAAAAGCTTTATTTGATATTGTTCATCCCACAAATACGCTTCTATTTCAAATTATAACAGAAAACTGTTGTTAAACTTCAGTGACTCAGTAGTTAGTATGTACTAAGCATAATTTTATTTGTTACTGTAGTGATATGTAATCTCCTCAGTGTGATGTCACATGAAATTTTCCTGCACCAGTTTTAAGACAACAGTAGTTGTTAAACAACAACAAAAAAAAAGAAAGAAACAAAACAACAACAAAAAAGGGATGAGAAAAAGTGATCCGAAGTGGTATCTCCAGCTGAACTGTATTACCTACTTGGCACAGCCTACCTAAAGCCGAATTCTTGTGTCAGCATCTTTACCACATCAACACATAGCACAACTTTTTATTTTAATTCCTTCCTAACATTGTAAAGGAATAAGTTTAATATATCAGAAGACTACAAAATATTGAGTCACCAATACCAAGAGATGTCCAGCTAGCTATTTCAAGCCTTACTTACAAACAGTTGATTTTTATTCTTATCAAAATGTCTATGTTCTTGCTAATTCCTAGCATTCATAGAGGTTTTAAACTATACAAAACACATCAGCTTAAACTTGTAAGTAGACACTTCTACATACCTACCATCTTGCAAATACATTGAATATCAATGTGCCAAGAATCCAGTAACCCAGATGAAATCTCAAGGATCACAGGTAACAGTAGAGTTGGATACTTTCTCCCGAGTTCAATAAAGGCATAATGTTGCAGGGATAGCTGACTTTACTTTCAATCACCTTTAAATATAACTTCATTTTTCAATTTTTTTTTTTAAATTTTAACACAACATCTGAAAACAACATGAAACCTCTCATATAAATAACTAACCAGAAAAGAGATTATTTTTCACAAATCTTAAGGGAATTTGGATTAGACATTTGTTTTACAGAATCTGTGGGACAGGAAACATTTCTTCCACATTTTTGCCAAGTGCCCTAACAAACAGGGCACTTAAAAAAATCTTAGTGGCAGCCAAGACAGTCCGGTCAAACTATTTTAATTAAATACTATTCAGGCTAAATCAGTAGAGAAATCCCAGTTCTTTAACAGCTTCACTGAAAACAAGATACATGGACTATGAAAGGAAAAAAACCTCAGCAAGGTATCACTTATTAGGATCCAAGTATCATTTAATTGCATGGAAATTAGATACATATGCTTTGAACTAATGTGGAAGTACTTACCCATAACATGCATTTATCAAAGATTAACATTCTACAACAGAAAATTTTCAAGCTACCACCCATGGCCACAAGAAACTGAAGTTAAAACTGGAGATGACAAAAACAATTCAAAATTCTGGTTCAAGCGTATTAGTGCATGAATATGATTGCCCAAGGACTATTGAATATTTGAGATCACTGCATCCTGATATAGAATGAGTTTGAATCATTACTTGCTTATGGACAGCTATAAATGTAAATATCTATCACAGATAAACACAAACGGATCTTTGTCATTTCAAAATAACACCATGTAATTTTTCCACTAACACAGAAGTATGAATACTGACTTCTGCAACCAATTAAAGAATTTGCAAGAATAACCTCAACTAATACATGCATATTATGCCTGCAGCTTAGAAATTTTTGAGAATGCCTTGATTTTCATATACTAAATTTGCATAATCATTATAAATGCAAACTTAGAGATGACACACAGTGCAATTACTAGATAAAAGGGTGTAGGAAAAGAAAATCTAGAATTCTAAAGTCCACAGGTAGTTCCACCACAGAATGTTTTACAGCACTGACTGCAGTTTCCAAAGCACTCAGCACTGGTCACAGAAGTTAGGGACTAGGATGGACTTCAGGTGATAATTCATGTTTCACTTTGAACATGTCTCCATTCAACAGGGCGTTACTCTTGGTTAGCACTACTGCACTACTATATTTTACAGTATTAATAACACTGTGATCTCTGCTGCTATACTTGTTATTTCTGTTCTATGCCTTCGAGTTTGCAGACACCTTGCCTGTTTGCAGAAGCTGCTGCCATTACAGGCCACAGAGTCAGCAAAATTTGCTACTAAAGCATCCTGAAAGGATCAGGCCATAGGACTCATTACATCCCTACCTTCTTTCATAAAAACAAACAAAAAAAAACCAAAACCCACCTCCCCAAAAGCACACAAACACTCGCAAAACCAAAACGCCTCAAATTGGAAAATAGATTTACATAGAGAACTAGAGGAATTGTCACAAGTTTCCATAAGCATTTATTACAAAGTGAAAAACCTGGCAAAGTAAAAAGGATTGCACTTGGAGGCCTACCCAGCAAGCTCAATAGCTTAAATTCTTACTATACCTTAATGGTGTGCATCTAACTGGTAGAAAATCCTATTTTTCAATATCTTAGCATAGTATATTGATTTTTTGTGTAACTACTGCCACAATCGTGCAAAGGTTATATATGAGCAGTTGTCTAAGCATATTAGCAGGCCTACCAAAATCTATGCAAACAATCATAAGCAGGCATAAACTGCAATATCTTATTAGGTAATCTAAT